>NC_084743.1:51215486-51342986 GCF_033978785.1 Entelurus aequoreus | reverse complement strand
TAAACAACTCTGTGGGACTTTTAAAAAATGGTCTGTGTTGTGGCTAGGAGAAGCGCATATCCGGCAAGGGGCATAGCTCGTCAGTTCAACCAATCACCTACGTATTTTAGTTCCTATGGGACTCAGTTTAGGCCCTGCCTCAGAGTAGGAGCTAAAATGGTTATAGGATCTGAGGGCTGTAGTCCCTAGTTCCTGTATGTCGGAACACGACAAAAGGCACTAAAAAGGTTATAAGAACTCAAAAAAGTCCCTACGGTCAGAAAACGACTTTGGTTTTGCATAATAGATCCCCGTTAAAGGACTGTTTACCTATATGCTAACTAAGTTCCAACATTCAGGTAGGGCTAAATAATATATGTAAATAAACCAGGGGTGTATATAGGTTAGCTGGTGTTACATTGTAGTAATAAGATAAGCAGCAACATTACAAAAATACGGCAGAATAATATAATGTAACAATAAAAATATATGTTAATACTGACACATACCACAGTATTTAGATTAGTTTTAAACATTGATGTGTCATAGACAATTATGGAAATTACACGCCATGCCCCTGCCGAGATTTCCAATCTTTGGGAAAGGCTGATATAGCATCTGACTGGCAAACTAATGCGCATTTATTGGTATCCTGCACACACGTATATACATTTTCTGTTTGTATGAAAGATGCATACATTGTATTTATTCCACGAGATGACAAAATAATAAGATCGGGGACTTATCAGACACCAAACAAAAGTTATGAATACATTTTAACATCCACAATTAAAGCTCATTAATCCATCCGAGGACTTTGCGTTCTCTAACCTGAACCCCAGGGGTCAATAATTAAATGCACCAGTTTCAGAGTTTAATACCGTTCACCCTTTCTTATATATACAATAAAAATGAACTTGTTTAATGAGAGGGGGGATTTCGTTTATTTTGCGTCATCTAATCACCCCCAAGTACCACAATAGGACTACAGTTATGTAGGAAACACTGCAATGCAGATGTACCACCTTGTCATACATACAGATTATATTTGGTCTTACCTGCTATTACCCGGTGTTTTTTTTATTTCCTTTGATTCGGTGGGATGTTGGGAATGTCTAGAGAGTGGATGAGACGCTGCATCTGATGGGTAAGAGGGCAAAAAACAGTTATGGTGGGAATGAATGGAGTGAATTTGGTGACATTTACAGTTGATAAACACAGTACTGATGATATAGAAGAGGGTGACAAAATAAAAGAATAAGGAAGAAAATAAGACCGCTTTTGCTTGATGAATCGGAGACTTTGTACAACAATAGTTATTTCTATTTGTGATATATAACTCCTTACTTTGTAACACTGGGAAGACATATGTTTTTGATCAAATGCTGATTTTGTATGTGTACACCCTTTACAGAGACATGCACAGCCCAGAATTCTTTGTAGTTGTATTTTAAACAATGAGACATATTATCAACAATAAACATTTCATTTTTAAATACATTTGTGTTTGAGTAAAATAAGTATTTGATCCCTAAGCTTTGTACTTATTGGTGGATAAAACCTTGTTGGCATAATCTCAATTTATTAGAGCAAATAAACCTGTGGTTTTCTTGGTGACTGTGGCTCCCAGCATCCTTGAGATAATTAACAAGCACTTCCCATGTAATTTTAGGTAGGTCCTTCAGTTTTCACAAAGGTATCCTTACCTCATGAGAAGAGACCTTGCATGAAGTTCCATATGAAGGGTTTTTTTGTTTACTGTTACCTTGCATTTCTTCCATTATCATGCCAAATGTGTTTTTTTTTCTCACCCAAGGTTCTTGCTGAAAGGACAGGACTAAAGTGTTTGCTTCATGGGAACCAGCTAAATGGTCAGAACTCTTGTTGGTTTAAAGGGGATCAAATATGTACTAGATCAGAATCAGAATCAGAAATATTCAATTAAACACTAATTCATTTATAAACCTGTATTGAATGATTTTATCTGATTGAAATTTGAACTCCCTCTGTTAAAATAAACATACTATAAAACATGGACTGGTTATGTCTTTAGGGAGTAAAAGGGTAAACTTTCAAAATCAGCACAGGACCTAATAATGAAACACTTGTGTGAATATTATCATGGTCAGGTGAAATTTCTTAAAAATCATAGTATGAGACACATGTACAATGTATGAGTGTTTAGCCAATGCAAAATATACAGTATTATCAGGTTCTCATTCAACCAGGTCATTGTATTGTCAGGGCTTTCAATCAATCGCAACTGGACTCTTTGCATTGTCTTAGAAGACGTTTCGCCTCCCATCCAAGTAGACTTCATCAGTTCATGCTCATAGACTTAGATTGGTCAGATCTGACGAAGCCTACTTGGAAGAGACGTAGAGAGGCAAAACGTCTTCTAAGACAAACCAAACAGTACAGTTGCAATCAATTGAATGACCTGAGATCAGTAGTAGCACATTTCCATGTCATTATTATTGGTAATTTCGCACATTTCTCCCACCTAGTTTCACTTTTGGTGTTACCTAACACAGCATACAGTAGTGTAAAAGGGTGACATTGTTAAAGCAACATAGTTAAGTATTAACTACAGCTGAAACACTTGTTTGAGCAAGAGAAAATTAAATAATGATCAACTAACCCGGAATCTGTCTTGTTAATGTGCTATCAAAACAGCTATCTTAATTTGCGATGACATTTTGTTGTTTCCAACAGGTTACTTATAAGAAAGATAATACAAATTGACAGAATAACAAAAACAGTTTGCATACTGTAGAAGAATGTGTGATTTTTTGGCCGTTTCTCAGAGAATATGAACAATATCACAAAACTTTTCTCTTACTCATTGTTAATGGTTGCGTAGTAGAGACATAGAGATTTGAATAGCTACTAAAAGGTAGTCATCTTTACTTGTGATGTGGTTGCTACTTTGTTTGTAATCAATATATGTGTGTATAAAACATCAGCGAGTTTATTAGCTCCTGACAGACCCTTCCTTGTTTCATCCAGTGCTACACTGTTGTGCTGGTTTCAGAGTCATAGGGAAAGCTACATAATTATCAAAGAAACTGCAGGAGAAGGTAGTTGTCAAGTTTTTCAGAACCTTTGTCCACCTACACATGGAAAAGCTGAGAAAATCATAGAGGACAATGTTTGTCAACTGAACTCCAGTTTTGTTGGGTTTATTTTACACCACTTCAATTTAAAATGAGCTTTTCAGGATAGGTTGATAACAATAAACTAAAGAGGGATACCATCAAACACACTACTTGCAGTAAGCGTTCATCCATCCATCCATCCATTTTCTACCGCGTGTCCCTGCTTAGTAAATAATCAATTTACATAGTAATTACGTCCAACTGTATCTTAGGACCAACAATAGTAATTGCATGACAGTGGTATTTCCAGTCTTCCATTCCTAGAGTTATGTCCATTGCATCTACATCAAATGAATTAATTCTGTACAATTCCCTTCTTTATCGTATGCATGTCACTTAGGGTAAAAAAACTAACGCATCAAATATTCATACTTGCATAAGTGGCATCCATCCATCCATCCATTTCCTACCGCTTGTCCCTTTCGGGGTCGCGGGGGGTGCTGGAGCCTATCTCAGCTGCATTCGGGCGGAAGGCGGGGTACACCCTGGACATGTCGCCACCTCATCACAGGGCCAACAAAGATAGACAGACAACATTCACACTCACATTCACACACTAGGGCCAATTTAGTGTTGCCAATCAACCTATCCCCAGGTGCATGTTTTTGGCGGTGGGAGGAAGCCGGAGTACCCGGAAAGAACCCACGTAGTCACGGGAGAACATGCAATCCACACAGAAGATCCGACCCGGATTGAACTCAGTACTTCATCACATGAGATCCTACCCTGATTCACCTCGTGAGCACAATGTCACTAAACCCGCCACCCCCCAACATAAATTACAATAAATTGCATCATTCAAAGTTTTAAAAAATGTACCCATACTATATTGGTATCATAGTCTTAAATTATGCATCAGTGGTGTCTATAGCTTTAAGAATCATTGTAATGTTTACATTTTTCTAAATTTGACTGTACAGTGGTTGAACTGTATAAAACAGTACACTAATTAAAATATATCAAAGAGAATTAGGAATGCTGATCAGCAGTGTTAAAACTCAGATTAAGAAATAGAAAATGAGAGATTCAATTGAAACAAACACATTTCAACCATAATTGCCAGGACAATTGTTTGGGATGCACAGAAAATCCTACAAATAACTTCAGCTGACACACAGGACTCTGCAGTGTGGCTGTTTTAAGATGCACAATAACAAAGCACTTAAAGAAAAATGGGCTGCATGGTCAAGTTGCTAGAAGAAAGCAATTACCACAAAGCAGCCCACTTACATTATGCAGAATAGCACAGACACAAGCCTCAAAACTTCTGGAACAAAGTTATTTGGACTAATGAGACAACAGATGTGCCGACTGAGAAGCCTCCTATCAGTATCGGACGTTTTTCAAAAAAAGTACTTGATCGGCATTGCCAATTAATGCCTTTAAATGCCGATCACAAACATCGATCCCCTGTGGTTGACACTGTACAAACATTATTTTTAGTCCCCCGACGGACAAGCCGCTAGCAGGTTATTGTGCCTCTCCATACCTAGTGTGGAGCTGCTCCCCTAAGATAATAAAACAAATAAACTGCATTTCTTAGTATCTCAAGTCTTATCAGAGGATGATAAGGCCTGCTGTTTTTATGATAGAATATGCATTCAATTATAGCTAAGTTCAGCTATCCAGATCACTATCAATTGCTAACAACACACAAAGTTAATGCGCATGCACATGTTACATACGAGTGTAGTTACGTCTTTGCATGCTAAAAGTGGGCGGGATATCATGCTTAAAATACTTTAGGTCTTATGATGGCACTGTGTTTATATGTATGAGTGCACATGTATGTTACTGTGTATGTTGTTTGAGTGTTAATACAATTGTGTTATTTAGGACATTTCATATTGCTCCCAGGGTTTCCCCATATTGTCAAGATATATGTGGTTGTGGGGGCGTTGCCAGGGAGTGGTTATTGTGACGTCATTGTGTAATATGGTATGCTCTTTATTGTCATTGCACAAGCAAACAAGTCATTTTCACCACAAACCCGTTTAAGATCAGTGTTAATTTTGACAGCTGTTTTTCATTTAGTTCAATAGTCTTTTTGCCAAAATTTATTTTGGTTTGAGTCAAATTTTAGTCATCTATTTTAGTCATCTAAATTAATTTAGTTTTAATCTACGAAATTCCTCAACATTTTAGTCGACTAAAATTTCAGTACATTTTAGTCGACTAAAATCTCTGTAAATTTTATTCGACTAAAATATAAAGTATAGTGAACAATGCATCGTTGGAAGTTGTCTTGAAAGCACTTGTATTAATTATTATTGCAGAGCATCTCAAAAACCAAATTCATAACAAGACCTGCACTCCATGAATATTTCAATAAGTACATTTCACATTAAACCTTATTGTGTTTTATTGTTATAACTGAAATTTTGCCTTTTTTTTCAATTGTTGAATAATACATGACTAAAATGGTCACATGAAGAAACAATCTTGTTTGATTTTAGATTGGCAGGCAAGCTCACCTATGCATACAACAAAAGTAGTGGTAAAGTAAGCAGTCTTGCTCCTTCTCTCCTGTCTTTAATAGTACCAGTAATTCAGTACACTATGAGTCATTTGGAAATATTATTTAAGACCTACTTAATGTTGTGTAGATGTCTTGATGATTAGCCTGCAGAAGACGTTTCAAATTAGTTGTATTCTTACCGGAGAAAATGAAGCCACAGGGTTTATAACATGTCTTGTTGTCTACCTTGCAAAAGGTAAAATGTATCCATATGTCTTCTCCATCTTCCAGGGGTAGTAGACATACTGTAATAACATGTGTAACTATACAAAATAGAGATGCAACGATATGACAATTACATATCACGGTCATTGTGACCAAAATTATCACGGTTATCAATATTATTGTGGAATGTGCTCATAAAGCTTTTTAATAATAACTAAAATAAATACAGACACTTTTACAAAAAACACTATTTTTGCATTCATTGTGTTCACGATTTACTGAAGCGTTTTAGTCCTAATGTTTCATCTGTTTTAATAGCTTATCTTTTATTGTTGTACCGTATTTTTCAGACCATAGGGCACACCGGATTATAAGGCACACTGCCGATGAGCGGGTCTATTCAGGTCAATTTTCATACAAAAAACGCACCAGATTATAAAACTCATTAAAGGGGTCATATTATGATATTTTTTTTTCTACATTACAAAAACAAACAAACTTGTGGTGGTACTTTGGTCAAAATGTTGCATGGATTATGTTTTACAGACCATCTTCAAATCGCTTTTCGATTGGTCGACTATCAAAACAATCGTTGGTTGCAGCCCTACTTAACAGCTATAAAAAGATTTGAACTCTTCCAAATATATTACACTATATACATCCATTAATACAGTATATTACTAAATGTATTTTTACTTAAAAACACATTTTTAAAGGTGTGGCAATTTTTTTTTTATTTTGTAGTAGTAGTACCGACTTCATTGTTCATTTACAAAATCCGTTCAACTTCTTTTGTTTTCACGTTATCGAACTGTGCATGCAAGTGATGTAGAGGCCACATTGGGGCTACATTGGGGCCTGTGCGTGTTTACACTGAAGTCTAATAAAGATCACATTTTACTTGCAATGTAAACAGTCAGCTGGAAAAAATCTGATTTAAAAAAAAAAAAAACTGATTTGGGCCACTTTTGCCTGCAGTGTGAACAAAGTCAAACTCTTTTTTTGGTGGCCGAATTTTCAGTGCATCACTAGTCAATAGTGCACAAATAATAGGCTATACATATCCATTCATATTGTAACGACCTGCTGGTGTTGAATGTTTATGTTTGTGTGTGATTGGTTTGAAGTGAAAGGGGATTAGCAGAGAATGAGGAAGTGTTGTTGTGTGTCTGCACGGAGATGGACGTGTATGCACGGGAGGGAATACGTGTTGGAATTGGGCTGGTTGTTAGCACAAGATTGGCAATAAAAGTAAAAAAATAAAAATAAAAAAAAGCATTAGATTTTGTGTGACTTCTGGAGACTACAATACATTATATTATTTTAATTTGTTTTTAAGTAAAAAATCCTCATTTTTAAAAGGTATGGCAGATTTTATTTTGTCGTGGCGGTACGCCACAATCAATTATTTTAAGGGGTAAGTAACCCTGGCTTTTACATTTTTTCTGTGCTCCTAAATGTTTTCATTTTGAGGCACCTGTGCTCCAAGTGAAAAAGCTAAGCGTACAGAACTGAATATAAAAACCATTGTTTACAGTATTTAAGTTAGAGCGCAACAATGACAATCTAAGGCCATGTCTACACTAAGTCGTTTAACCCCTTAAACGAATAATTATTTAGCCTAAGCCCCGTTTCAGCCACACTAAACCAGCGTTTAAGGTCCCCCTCCTTGGACAAATTTTTACACGGCTAAGTGCGCCGTGTATTTCTTGAATCTCCGGCACTTAGCTTTGTATGGACTCACTGATCGTTTAAAAAGATTAAAAGATTAAAGTACCAATGATTGTCACACACACACACTAGATGTGGTGAAATTTGTCCTCTGCATTTGTCCCATCCCCTTGGGGAGCAGTGGGCAGCAGCGGCGCCGCGCCCGGGAATCATTTTGGTGATTTAACCCCCAACTCCAACCCTTTGTTGCTGAGTGCCAAGCAGGGAGGTTATAGGTCCCATTTTTATAGTCTTTGGTATGACTCGGCTGGGATTTGAACTCCAACCTACCGATCTCAGGGCGGACACTCTAACCACTAGGCCACAAACTGAGTTCGAAGAGGAAGTGACGCCAGAAAGATTGCGCCCCACACAGGAAGTGACGCCAGAAAGAACACGCCACAGCCAGCTTCATAATAAAGTTTTTTCGTAACTCGGAGCTAACCACTGGAAATATGGAGGCGAGTCGTCCAGACATGCCCGTGTTTCTCCTCCCTCTACATGTACAGACACTTGTGGAAATCACACATGAATACCTTAAGAGAAAGCTATTGCAGCTATTTCGGATACAACACTTCTCAGACGGCAAGAGAACTTTCAAATGTCGAGGTCAGCTGTGATTCTACTTACTGAAAAACTTTGTCCATTTGTCGAAGGAGAGTCAACGAGAATGCGGGCTCCCGTGGATGTGATAAAAAAGGTAGCGTGTGCTTTGTATTATCTGGCCGACGAGGGAAAACTACGGAAAACAGCGAATGCATTTGGACTGGCAAAGCAGACTGTATCAGTTATTGTCCGCCGTGTATGTCGTGGACTCAACGTCTCGGTCCAGAGTACATAAAGTCACCAAAAACAAATGGACAATGAAGGTGAAGGCAAAAGAGTGAGGAGTGTCCTAACCAGATAACTAGATCCCCAGATTGATTGATGTAAAATGTTCTTTATCACATTGTTTATGTGTTTAATAAAGATTTTATTAATTTATGATGGCTCAGGTGTGATTCACTACAATAGGGCCCCACAGCACACTGGATTCCAGTTAATTGAAATACCACAACACTGGATATTGTTCCGATAAGTTAAATTTAAAAACTTGCACACAAAGCAGCACTGGTGGTGACTATGACGTGTGCATTTTCCGCGCATGCGTATTAGGTCGCGTTGCGAAGGAAGAAGGCGGACGGAGGTGGTCTTAAACGGTGGCATTGTTGTGTGTGGACGCCGATAAGGTTAGGTGGGGTTTACCCTGCATAACCTTATCCGGCTTAGTGTAAACAGGGCCTAATAATTGTGATCTATTTGACTTCTGTAAGTGGTTACAAATAAATTCCCCGTCCCTCACTCACACACGCGCACATGCACACGGAGTCTACGTTCATATAGCAAAGGTATTTAGGAAAAAACCTCATGATACATCATGTGCTCCATTATAAATAAAGCAATACAATCTGCATTTTTAATCTCTTATGTACAAATGGACTATTTTTGTCATTTCATTTAAAAGAAGCTGACTTGGGTAAGGCTGAAACGACGCGTCGACGTAGTCGACGTCATCGGTTACGTAAATACGTCGACGCCGTTTTTGTGCGTCGACGCGTCGCATAATGACGTCACACTACCGTCATGGCGAAGCGCAAAGCAGACGATCAAAGAAGACGATGCGAGCGGTGCGAGCGAGGGGGGAAAAGCATGCCAAAAGTGTGGGAGTACTTCAATAAACGGCCTAATAATGTTGTTGTATGCACACTGTGTCGAGCGGAAATGGCCTATCATAGCAGCACAACGGCTATGAACGAACATTTGAAAAGAAAACCATCAACTAGTCAATCGTCCGCGCGAGCATACGTTGTCATCATTACACAAAAACATGAATGTGCCATTTGTATCTGCTAGGGGTGTAACGGTACGTGTTTTGTATTGAACCGTTTCGGTACGGGGCTTTCGGTTCGGTACGGGGGTGTACCGAACGAGTTTCTAAGCTAAAGTCTTAACAAGCTGCTTTGCTCCGTCTGCCTCTGTCTCAGCACGCAGCATTGTCCCACCCACACAACCATCTGATTGGTACACACGCAGCATTGTCCCACCCACACAACCATCTGATTGGTACACACGAAGCATTATCAGCCAATCAGTAGTCAGCGCTTCAGGGTGGAGCAGATAGGTGTTTAGCAGGTGAGCATCAGGCAGCGGACTCTCCCCAAATGATAATAAACACCTCCCAGTCAACTACTACTAACATCACTATGAGCCCGTTGACCTTCTAGAAACTTAAACTGCAGCTCAGCTCGCTCGAAATCCTGGCTTGAGGTGAAGGCTAATTAGCTCTCAGTTCCAGCCACATCGACCCCTTCTGAGCGCCTATTTTCAGCTGCTGGGAATATTATAAACAAGAAAAGAACCAAACATGTACACATGCTAACCTTTCTTCATTACAACTGTTAGACACTCACTGGAATGAGTAGAATTGGTTATTGTGTACTGTGTTGGACTGGATGTTTATTTTGCACATTTTAAAAGCAATATTTAATGTTTACAGTACTCCAGAATATTTAGATTGGCACTTTTTTGTATTGGATGTTTATCTTTATTTTTGCACATTTTAGCAAATAAGCAATACTTTCACTTTTGTTGAAATGTTTACACTGTTGTTACAGAATATTTCGTTTTGCACTTTTTTGTATTGGATGTTTATCTTTATTTTTGCACATTTTAAAGCAAAATAAGCAATACTTTTACTTTTGAAATGCTTATACTATTGCAGAATATTAAGATTTGCACTGGATGTTGACTTTTATATTTGCACATTAAAAAGCAAATAAGCTACTTTTAATTTTGTTAAATGTTAAAAGTTTTAAATGTTTACATTGTTACAGAATATTTAGTCATGTTGTTGTCAATGTTGACTGAGTGGCCATACTTCTTTTTTTTTGTAAATAAAAGCCATGCCTTTTGAAAAAACGGGCCTACATTTATTTTTTCATCTTCATTTTGAATAAAAAAATAATCGGCAAAAGGAAAAAATAATCTATAGATTAATCGAAAAAATAATCTATAGATTAACCGATTAATCGAAAAAATAATCTATAGATTAATCGATAGAAAAATAATCGTTAGCTGCAGCCTTAGACTTGGGTCACAAGTGTTTCCATTTACCAAAGAACATCCTGTTTTTTTATGACTTTGTGAATACATTATTAAAATAGATACACAGCAATGCGCTATTGCACCTGGTAAGTGGGAATGTGAGATGCCAACCTCGCTGCTTTACATTCATGTATTGGCCCGCACATAAGGTACTGCATTAATCTGCATACAAATCACAAGCCCTTTGCATTACACTTGTTACCAAAAATACAAAACTCGGACGTGATTATGTTGAGTCTTTTAATAGGGTCACTGGGTTTAAATACTGTTTTTCAGATATGACATTTCCTGTAAAGCAAACACTTACAGAAGAAAATAATACTTCTACACCATGGTCTCCACTACTCTGCCTCCAATTTATAAAAAATAAATCAATGAAATCAAGCTGTGAAGTGATATGTTTAACTGTACACAACAACATACAAGGTTGTACACGATGACAAACAACACGCTCACTCCAGTTGATGACAGACAACTTCCTGTTTTTCTACAGTGGTTAAGATGCTCTATCTTATTTAGCTGGGTGTGGCACACAGCGGTTAAAAAAAACAACTGCGGTTAAGTGTTCGAGAGTCAGGCCTATTTAAGAGGTACCAGAGTGTTTCAATGCTTTGAGAGGTACAGGGTGAATTCATAAAAACGTATCTCACACAATGCAACTGCGATGAAACCACACTATTAGGGTAAGCAGTACCAGGAAAACAGCTGTTCTACTATACGATGATAAAATCTCTGGCAAAGGATGGCCAGTGTTTAACTCTTTGAAGGGTTGTGTTGGAAATGTCACATGACCCACAATGTGTGTGTGACTTTCAGAGAAGTTAAAGCCTGCAAGACAGACTGCTCAATAGAGAGCGGCACATAGATGTGACTTTTGCGGGTGGGACAACCAATAGCATTTTGCCCTGCTATGGATACCCACAATCTTCACAGTCTGATGGAAACAACATAATTACATGATCTACTAATGGCAGAGATGAGATCCTAAAAACAACAACCTGTACATTTTGGATGCACCTAGCAAGTGCTGTCCATAAAAATATTCCAACCTTGCCAGAATCCAGTATTCAGAGTAAAACATTTGTTGCCATTAGGGAGGTAACGATATGAAAATCTCAAATCACAGTTATTGTGACTAGAATGATCACGGTTATCATTATTATCTGTTAAATATTCGCATAACATTTATACACATACACTGAAATTGTTTAATCAGATTAAAAAATATATATAATAAATTGACACACAATATACTTTCTTGACAGAGAGAAACATTAAATATTGTTCTAGATTGTGGAGTCATATTTTTATTTGAGTGTGTAAGTGTTTATTTTTTCCATTTTAAAAGGTAAACGTTTTTATAATGTTTTTTTTAATCAATAAAGGCAAATTGAGTGTTCACTTTGCTTCACGTCCAGTTTGTGACGTTACGCGAGTGCACTCTCTGTTGTAGACAGCTTCATCTTTGTTAATAAAGTTGTAAAAAAAAACAACAACAAAACCCCACCTCCGTGTTATAGTCCTTCAAGTACAGATCGATCACTCTGTCCTATCTGTTCAAATAGACCACAGCCTGTTGGTTAAATGATAATAAATAAATGGGTTATACTTGTATAGCGCTTTTCTACCTTCAAGATACTCAAAGCGCTTTGACAGTATTTCCACATTTACCCATTCACACACACATTCACACACTGATGGCGGGAGCTGCCATGCAAGGCACTAACCAGCAGCCATCAGAGGCAAAGGGTGAAGTGTCTTGCCCAAGGACACAACGGACGTGACTAGGAAGGTAGAAGGTGGGAATTGAACCCCAGTAACCAGCAACACTCCAATTGCTGGCACAGCCACTCTACCAACTTCGCCACGCCGTCCCCGACGGTTTAAATAATTACATTTCTTAGATGCGCAGACAGGAATAGTATAAAAGACAGTAAGTAACCCTTTACAAGTTTAGCTTGAAGTATGTTGTTTCTTAATGTGGAAAGATGTTAATGTGTCTTGTATTTGTGTTGGCATTTAAGCTAGCTAACAAGCTTACGCTAGTCGGTCCGTGAGTTTATCAAAGTGCTGTTATCAATCACAATTTTTTTGATAATTTTAATTTAAAACGGTAATACTAACCGACATAAATTTTACCGCGGTTACCATTAATACCGTTTACTGCTACATCTCTAGTTCCCATCAATACCAACTAACCTCGACTGGACCTGGACAGAAAAGACCATAGCACCAAGCCCCTGACCCTGAACTTCTGCAGCACTTTCCACAACAATGCAAGGGACATTGTCAAAAGCCTCCCAGTCCATAAAACACATGTGGATCAGTCTGATCAATTTCAATGCCCCCTTAATTACGATGACGTCTCTGTTAATTATTTAAATGTCTCCCATCTCAGAACATCCTCCCAACACACCCGCTGTAAGTAAGCAAAGGGCCTCAAGTACTGATCTCGCCTCTCTCTGAAGGGTGTTCAATGTTTGACGATTCGACTGCAAGGTTGATAGTCAAATCGGACTCCAGGGAATCGCATGCCAATGACACCCCTAGACGCTACTGTTCAAACACTCTGCTTTGTCTCTAAGTACTTTATCAAAACAGATTAATATTTCTCATCGTCAGAGTACACTTATCCTTGTAATGACACTAGGGTGGACGGCAAAATATGATAGGATCTTGTTACCCCAAACCCCTTGCACACACCGTTCCTCTCCTACACGGATCTTCTGGAAAAGGAATGCTAGGAATGCAGAATCCTAAAATGACTCAGAGCGTAATCAGCAGCAAAGTCTCTCATGCACACATTCTTTTGTGTGACAACATGACCTCTGTTTGGAATAACACTGGTCATGCTGGTCAGTCTCTGCGTTAACAATGTATTTTCCCAAGTATAATTACTGAAGCATATAAAGGGTTGCAGAAACGTTAAACTGTTGTTTTCCCTAGCATTGTAGGGTTATCTATTAAACAAAGTTCTTGGAAGGCACTTATTTTATATCTTTGTCCAGTGCCAAAATCCTATACATAGTATCCTGATAGCCCAAATAAAATACAGTTACAATATAGTCATACCAACCAATAAAAAGCTAATTGACTGCTATCTTAAAATGGAACAAAAAACAACCCTAAAACCATGTTTACTTAAGAGTTAGGGTTAAATGAGAACTGCACTTTTTTGGGAATTTTGCCTCGTTCACAAAAATAATTAAAGACATGACAACAGATACATTTTTTTTAATGCATTCTAACTAGTAAATAAAGGTAAATAAAAGTCAGCTTACAGCGGAGCCTTTGGAAACTACTCTATTTCACCAAGAATACTCAATTTATATTTTGCGACTTGAATATTAACCAAGTATTAGTGATATTATTATATGTGCTAATTCAAACAAACTATTTATAGTGGTGCCGTGATCACTTCCGTGTGCTTCCTTGCTCCATGTATGTTTATTCTAGATCGTAAATCGGATATCTCACCTGGACATGAGACGTCTTAGTAAGTATTCGGACAAGTTGGTACACTTGACAGCCACCCAAAACTGGCAAGGATGACACGAAAAGACGCTTTTGATTCTTTCGCATTTATTCAATATTTAGATTGCAAAAAAAAAAACAACAACATCCATCGTCATGTCTCTCATAATAATTGCGAACGATAGGCAAAAGTCCTACAAAAGTGCAGTTCTCGTTTAAGGGTAAAGTGGATTGGATTGGCAAACCCTGATAAGGCTTGCATTTCCACCACTGGGTGTGTAGACAAGAGGGCTATAGCTGCATCAGCTATGTAAATAGTCTGACATCATGTTAGCAATACAGCATTTCATTGGCCACCAAAGTAAACTTTACTCGGTACAGTGTAGTATGCTAAGAGTAATTTGTAAACAACAATTATTCCACTGAATTATTTTACCAAGTACAGTATTTCACAAATGTTCTCAGTTCTCACTGTACAGCGCTTTGAGTATAGCGCTAGATACATGTAATCCATTAAAGTTATTTTTAAAAGTGAGTATATGTAGTCCTGGGCCAATAATCGATGTCAATTAATACATGAAAATGAAATAAAAAATTGTTACGTGCAGCGCCTGTACACTCTCACCGGTGTCCATTTTATTGATTATTTCTCCCTTGTTATTTGATAGGTTGTGATTGGACAGCAGACTGGTGCTAAGGAGATAATGCCCAGAGGTGTAGCCGGAAGATCTCTTTCTCTCCCTATCTCGCTCGCTCACTCCAGTGAATCGCCAGCCGGCTGTTCACAAAGAACAAACAAGTCTAGGGTGTCCGGCCTTTATGTTACGCGTTCTCTTCATGACTAGACAACGGCATGGGGACCGTAGCAATAATTCTGCAGTCATCGATAAATTGTTTTCTTTGATTCTCTCTCTCTCTCTTCCAAACAGGGTGCAAGAGGTTTCATTATATGCATTGCTCTCAACCTTCTTGTCAGCCATCCACAATCTTTGTCTCTTTGAGTGGAAGCAGGACTGCTATCTTCCAACAGCTACAGAGCCTTGCTATTTGCTGGTGTGGAGCGCCACAAGATAACAAAAATGAGAAGGGAAAACAATTATAGCAAAGCAAATGTCCCGTTATAGAATTTGTTCGGTTTCAAACCGAATGAGCAAGAGAGTACGCCGTATTTACGATGGAAAAAAAAAAAAAAAAAAAACAGACCAAAAAAAAATTACACTTTAAAATCGAACATATTTTGAAGTGCAATTTTTGCTAAAACAGATTGAGATTTTATTTTTTGATATTTTTTAACTTATTCAGGATAATTATAAATTATTGACCATCCAATTAGAATGGTAAACACATACTAATAAAAGATGGAAGTGTATTGCACTTGAAAGGGTTACTTGCAATCTTATATATATTTTAATTTCATTAGTGCTTAAACTGGTTGTAAAATAATGCTGACAAACTTAATTGTTAATCGCAACAATTTATGGGACAATATATTACAATATATTGCTAAGAAAAATATTACAGAAACTATACAACATAGCGTTTTTAAATTAAAAAGCAATAATAATGATTTGTAAACATCAATCCTTGTGCTTTAATGGTTGTATCAGGCTAATATCTCGGTAACCATTGCTAAAAAAATATATTAAGAATCAGCAACACAATGTACCTAAAAAAAAAGGCAAGACACCAGATTCTGTGTTCCCCAGTGTTACTAATTCTACACAATCCACATATTTCTATGTGTTTTCTTCTACTTATCGATTCAAGTATCTCGCATAATTGAGGCTAGACAATCTGTTTCAAAAAGTCTGAAGAGGTATTATTAATATAATCAGGGGTCGAATTTAACCACAGCAACTGCCGCGACCGCCCTCGTCTTTTGCCGTAATGCCCAAAAAATTGACCAGCATTTGCGGCAAGAACATGCCGTGACCGTGCTTGACTTTTTCTTGTTAATGGAAGGGGGATGTAACGGTAAAATGATAATTTGCGATAAAATTCCAGACGGTTAGTAATACAGTCTAATTTTTTTATTAATTTATTAATGCATTTTCGGCAACATGAAGTCAGACGCATGCGCACTAGCGCCGTTTGGCTTGATAATCATGGCGGACAAGCTACACAGACTTTCCTGCGGAGATTTCCCCTCGGAGTAAACGGAGCCAAGCGCTTGGTTTAACGTAATTTTTCCCTCGCTTCCCTGCGTGTGTATAAGAGCGCACTGCTGTGTTTAGATGGCGCCAGGTGTGGACAATATTGGAGACAGACGCACTTGTCCCCGCACTTAAAGTATACAGCGAAAGACAAAAACGATTTGATGTTGCTTTTCTTTTCTCAATACAGCGTCTTTCAGCTGCTGTGACTAAGAGTTAATGAGGTGAGGAAACATGAACGTTGTCACAGCCTGTTTATAAAGTCTTTAGTTTGTTGACTGGGATGTTCACTCCTTTATTTAACTGCAAACTGTATCAGTGTTCAAATAACATCAATACTAGCTAAAATGTTTTGTCATCTCATTGAACTGAACGAAGGCTGTGAAGATTCTGTATTCGAAGTAAGAGGTATAACTCCGGGTTTCTTTTTTGTTGGCCACACTGTTGTACTGAAATACTAGGGAGGCGTTGGAGAAGAACAAAGCTTGTTTATTAGACTTCATCTTTATTAGCCAAACTGCTTTGTGTTTTATTTTGATATCAAAAAGTAAACTCCATGTTTTTTTACATTTTTTAAATTGTGTTTTTTTTATGTCACAAAGGTATTACCGGTACTTCAAAAATAACTAATGTGACACAGCATGTTTTATTGTGTATAGCTAATTCCTATTCAACATATTTCTGGTCAAACTATTGATGGATCTGTCCCGATACAGCATCTACATGTACATATAAACTTAAAAAAATAAATTAAATAAAAGTTTTTAAAAAACTCCCTCTATCAAAACGTAAAAATAGAGATAAAAGCATCATGTAATGACAAAAAGCTGACAAGTTGATGTTATTAAAGAATAAAAAACCCTAATATTTGTCATTAGATATATGGATAACGTTTATCTATAGCCTTTTTATTAGACATTACAAACTACATGATGGTATTACGTTCACACCACAACACTGCTTTACCTCACAATCAGTAATCATTATTTCAATATTGATAACAATAATCTTAATTATTACTTGGGCCATAATTGGCCGCCTTAGATCTCATACATGAACACTATTTTTATATATATAGACAAAAAGTCTAACTTGCCTTGGTGCCCTAAAATGTGAGTCCTGCTTTAAGGCAACACTTGCCTTGACCTTAAAAAGCTAAAAATTAAAAAGTAAAAATTTGAGTCCTGTATAATGTCTTTTTCATCTTAAGCTTCAGGTACATTTTGGACGTATAGCGAGAAAAGTGAAAACTTTGCAGTCAATGGGATTAAAAAAAAACATTCAAGGAATCACATGCCATGTAATCAAAACATTACATGGCATGGCTCCAATACTGACACAGAATTAAGAAACTATAACAAAAAATCATAACAAAAATAAATATTTATAAAAACACACATCCACCTATTTGTACAGTTGTATGTTTATAATCCTCAATTACAGTATATAGACATCTAATACATTCTAAAACACACACACACATGCATGCGCACGCGCGCGCACACACACACACAAACGCAGCTTCTGCGAACAAAAAATATGTAATATTTCACACTAGATTTCCACTAATTGTGTCACTCCATTGGGAATCTAACTATGGCCTTTTTTCTCTCTAATTTTAGCTACATTTTTCAGTCTCCATTTATAGCCACTATTGTGAAGGAGCCAGAAGTTGGGTGGAGTGTGACTGAGTATGTGAGTGTGTAATCCGACTTTCTTTCCGCTGCTGTAAATCAACTACCCTTGCAACCGCCTCATGAGCAAAAGTCCACCTGAGCACTTGCTGATCACACACACACACACACACAAACACAAACACACACACACTTTTACAGATCTCACAAATAAAATAAAGTTCCTTGCCATCATTACCAGGGACAGACACACAATGGTTTACTGTAGCTGTGTGACCACACGGGTCATCATATCATCTTACAGGACAAAGCGAGACAGTCTGGTAGAAAAAAAAAGTGTTACTATTGACTGGGCCAGCAGACTTTAAAAAACAAATTACATCGTGGGAGCCGGATGATGTTCCTTTGCATTAAGGGATGTGTATCATTCATGTGTTCGGCATCGAGGTACACAGTAGGGTGTCTTTGTAGAAGTGTAGAATGCATTGTGTGCTGATTCACATGGGACTAGTTCTGTTTTTTTTTGTAGTTTGCAATTATCTTTCAAGTGCAATCTTTCAATTAAGCCCACAAACATTACTTGGGACTGAAACGCTCTTCGACACTACTGCCGCCTGCTGTTTTTTTTCCACAACATGGAGACCCTGCCAGTCTTCTGTCTCAGTCTGACTTGAATGTGTGATGTAATACAAAGTAATGTATAGACCAGGGGTCTCCAACAGGTAGCTTGTGAGCTACTATGAGCTCAGCATCAGATTTTAAGAAGCTGAACAAACGGTCAAAGAATATTAGCAAACTTTTCATATTTTAATAACTCTTGAATACAGACATGTTTTGATAGTATTTTGTAGCATTGTAATGCACACCACAATGGTCAGAGCTGTCTCCGGTTTGAAGTGTTTCTTGTACAGTCTTCATGTTCCAGCTCCTTGCAAATTAAGTTACATTTGCATGTGGGCTACTCGAAGGCCACTTTAGAATAGTCCAATGTTCGGCCGTGAGTCTTTTTGGGGAATTTTTAGTCGTGGTTTTAGGACCATGACCTAAAACTAGGATGGTCCTGATACCAATAATTTGGTACCGTTACCAAAATGTATATCAACACTTCAATACTTTTCCAAATAAAGGGAACTATGAAAAAAGTTCAATTTTGGCTTCATTTTAACAGAAAATCTTACAATACAATAAACATATGTTTCATATTGCACTCAAAGAACAATTTTAAAATATAAATTAAAGGGCATTAAACACATTGTGTTTTTCTTGTCGCACTCAAAGAACAATTTGCAATTTTCCATAATCAAAAATTAGATTACAATATAATAAAATAGCTTTATTAACATAATAATACATTATTTATGATTTATGGTTGCCAATCCTGGTCCGTGATTTAAGAAAAATACAATTACTAGTAAGTACTAAAAACAAAACTCTGGATAAATGTACACAGATAAGCAATGTAGCAGGTAAAACACACATTGGTTAAAGATTAATTATAGCAATTTGCTACCAAATTCAGTCATTTTACTTGCACTAGTTGACGTTAGATGGGCGGTCTTGACTCCGCTAATATTTGGCATCAATCCCAGCAGCTGTGTGCGCGTCTACATGTTATGTATTTACATGTGCACAGCAGGGGAGCTGGTTAACTTATGAGAGTAGCGTACAGTATGTGTGTTTGTGACAATGGCAACGGGTTGGCTGAGTGTCATCAGTGAGTGAGTGGGCGAATAAAGAGAGGGAGAGGTAGCGCATGCACTGTGCAGTAGAAGGATGAACGGGTCCGGTTGTGTCCTGCAAAACTAATAATAAAGCAACCAGAATGTCACAAATCGGCGGCCTCCAATTCTGACCGGAAAGCTGAGTTTAACAGACCCATTGTAAAGTGAAGGGTTAACCCCGACGAAAACATCGACCCTAAAGGGAACGTCTTCCCTGTGCTCCAGCAGGACAGGTGTAACAACTACATTATTACCTGTCACTCTTTATAACTTGTGCAGATCTGAATGGTCATTATTTAAATGTTTACCTAAGTTTGAAGCAAAGGTGGTAATACTAATCGCCACATTTGCGTGTTTTAAAGCAACACCCGAACGCGGTGCTTCCTTGTTCAAAGCGTCACCTTTACCGTTAGTTTTGAAGCCCAAGTACCTCCATATTGCGCTTCACGCACCCTCTTTATTAACCAGTAGAATTGTCATTTTTTTCCATTCTTCCTCCGCTAGGCGACATCATACGCAAATACGATGTTCGCTTTCACTGGTATGCTGATGACACCCAACTCTACATGCCCCTAAAACTACCAACATGTCGGATTGTAGTCAGCTGGAGACGTGTCTTAATGAAATTAAACAATGGATGTCCGCTAACTTTTTGCAACTCAACGCCAAGAAAACGGAAATGCTGATTATCGGTCCTGCTAGACACCGACATCTATTTAATAATACCACCTTAACATTTGACAACCAAACAATTACACAAGGCTACTCTGTAAAGAATGTGGGTATTATCTTCGACCCAACTCTCTCGTTTGAGTCACACATTAAGAGTGTTACTAAAACGTCCTTCTTTCATCTCCGTAATATTGTTAAAATGCGTTCCATTTTGTCCACTAGCGACGCTGAGATCATTATTCATGCGTTCGTTACGTCTCGTCTCGATTACTGTAACGTATTATTTTTGGGTCTTCCTATGTCTAGCATTAAAAGATTACAGTTGGTACAAAATGCGGCTGATAGACTTTTGACAAGAACAAGAAAGTTTGATCATATTACGCCTATACTGGCTCACCTGCACTGGCTTCCTGTGCACTTAAGATGTGACTTTAAGGTTTTACTACTTACTTTTAAAATACTACACGGTCTAGCTCCATCCTATCTTGCCGATTGTATTGTACCATATGTCCCGGCAAGAAATCTGTGTTCAAAGAACTCCGGCTTATTAATGATTCCCAGAGCCCCAAAAATATCTGTGGGCTATAGAGCGTTTTCTATTCGGGCTCCATTACTATGGAATGCCCTACCGGTAACAGTTAGAGATGCTACCTCAGTAGAAGCATTTAAGTCCCATCTTAAAACTCATTTGTATACTCTATCCTTTAAATAGACCCCCTTTTTAGACCAGTTGATCTGTAGTTTATTTTATTTTATCCTCTTCGGACCTGTGTCCCCCCCCCCCCCCCTCCACAAGGGAGAGGGGGGGACACAGGTCCGGTGGCCATGGATGAAGTGCAGGCTGTCCAGAGTCCGCTCGCCTGTGCATCGGTTGGGGACATCTCTGCGCTGCTGACCCGTCTCCGCTCGAGATGGTCTCCTGCTGGCCCCACTATGGACTGGACTCTCACTATTATGTTAGATCTACTATGGACTGGAGTTTCACAATATTATGTCAGACCCACTCAACGTCCATTGCATCCGGTCTCCCCTAGAGGGGGAGGGGGATCACCCACATATGCGGTCCTCGCCGAGGTTTCTCATATTCATTCACAACGACGCCCCACTGGGTTGTGAGTTTTTCCTTGCCCTTATGTGGGCTCTGTACCGCGGATGTCGTTGTGGCTTGTGCAGCCCTTTGAGACACTTGTGATTTAGGGCTATATAAATAAACATTGATTGATTGATTGATTGATTGATGATGTTATTGCTTGTATGCACTTTGTGTGTGCGTTTTGACACACTCAACATCATGCGCCTCAGTTCTGTAGTCACTGCTGCAGATGTAAGAACGGTACTGGTACTTTTCAAAGGCAGTATAGTACCGATTTGAATTAATTAGTATCGCAGTACTTTATTAGTACCGGTATACTGTACAACCCTACCTAAAACTCAGACCAATCTTTCGGTGTCATTTTATTACCGTGACATGACATTTTACTGTATCCTGCAGAGATTCAAGACACCCAGTGTCTGATGCGGTAAAGCAATCCTTTAACACAACCTAGCCTCCCCCATGTTTTAAAGTAGATATGGTACTGTAGGGCTGGACAATTAATAGAATTTTGATCTCTATTTTAGCTTCTCACTATCATAAAAACATTATAAATCGAAAACAAAAGATTAATGGGTTGCGCAACAGATTCTTGAGCTTGTAACGGTGAAACAGATGAGTGACCATTTGGGTGAAAAAAAGACCACGTCTACTAGAAGTTCTGGATCTCACCATGGTTGCTACTACTACCTAGTCAATAACAACTGACACGACAAAGCACAGGGAAAAACACCGGAATCTGTCTGATGAAGACCGCGCAAGGGAGGCTGATGCATTGATGGTAAAACTGCAAACCCAACAAGGACTTTTAGCCTAATGTCACACCACCTGAGATGCAGCCATCAGGACAAGTTTCGTCATTTCTCACAAAATCGCCAGAATAAGTAAGGCATTTTCTGACGGAGAGTTTATTAAGGAGTGCTTATTGGACTCTGTTGCGCTGATATTCCTGGAGAAGAGGGGCGCATTCGAGAACATGTCACTCTCCCGATGCACTGTAACGAGGCGGGTTGAGACCATCGCTGGAGCTTCAGCTGAAGAACAGAACGGCCGACTTTGACTGTTTTTCGCTGGCTTTGGATGAGAGCTGCGATGTACGTGACACCGCCCAGCTGCTCATCTTCTTACGTGGGATAACTGCAGACTTTCAAATCACGGAGGAGCTGGTAGCCATGCAGTCAATTAAAGGGACAACCACAGGTAATGACTTGTTCACAGAGGTAAATGCGTGTTTGGACATGTTAGGACTGAAATGGGACAAGCTGGCAGGTGTGACAACAGATGGTTGTCCAAATCTGACAGGGGAAAATGTTGGACTTTTAAAGAGGATGCAGGATAAAGTGACTAAGGCTGAAACGACGCGTCGACGTAGTCGACGTCATCGGTTACGTAAATACGTCGACGCCGTTTTTGTGCGTCGACGCGTCGCATAATGACGTCACACTACCGTCATGGCGAAGCGCAAAGCAGACGATCAAAGAAGACGATGCGAGCGGTGCGAGCGAGGGGGGAAAAGCATGCCAAAAGTGGTCAAAAGTGTGGGAGTATTTCAATAAACGGCCTAATAATGTTGTTGTATGCACACTGTGTCGAGCGGAAATGGCCTATCATAGCAGCACAACGGCTATGAACGAACATTTGAAAAGAAAACCATCAACTAGTCAATCGTCCGTGCGAGCATACGTTGTCATCATTACACAAAAACATGAATGTGTCATTTGTATCTGCTAGGGGTGTAACGGTACGTGTTTTGTATTGAACCGTTTCGGTACGGGGCTTTCGGTTCGGTACGGGGGGTGTACCGAACGAGTTTTCTAAGCTAAAGCTAAAGTCTTAACAAGCTGCTTTGCTCCGTCTGCCTCTGTCTCAGCACGCAGCATTGTCCCACCCACACAACCATCTGATTGGTACACACGCAGCATTGTCCCACCCACACAACCATCTGATTGGTACACACGAAGCATTATCAGCCAATCAGCAGTGCGTATTCAGAGCGCATGTAGTCAGCGCTTCAGCGTGGAGCAGATAGGTGTTTAGCAGTTGAGCATCAGGCAGCGGACTCTCCCCAAATGATAATAAACACCACCCAGTCAACTACTAGTAACATCACTATGAGCCCGTTGACCTTCTAGAAACTTAAACTGCAGCTCAGCTCACTCGCAATCCTGGCTTGAGGTGAAGGCTAATTAGCTCTCAGTTCCAGCCACATCGACCCCTTCTGAGCGCCTATTTTCAGCTGCTGGGAATATTGTAAACAAGAAAAGAACCAAAGCATGTAGACATGCTAACCTTTCTTCATTACAACTGTTAGACACTCACTGGAATGAGTAGAATTGGTTATTGTGTGCTGTGTTGGACTGGATGTTTATTTTGCACATTTTAAAAGCAATACTTAATGTTTACAGTGCTCCAGAATATTTAGATTGGCACTTTTTTGTATTGGATGTTTATCTTTATTTTTGCACATTTTAGCAAATAAGCAATACTTTCACTTTTGTTGAAATGTTTACACTGTTGTTACAGAATATTTCGTTTTGCACTTTTTTGTATTGGATGTTTATCTTTATTTTTGCACATTTTAAAGCAAAATAAGCAATACTTTTAATTTTGAAATGCTTATACTATTGCAGAATATTAAGATTTGCACTGGATGTTGACTTTTATATTTGCACATTAAAAAGCAAATAAGCTACTTTTAATTTTGTTAAATGTTAAAAGTTTTAAATGTTTACATTGTTACAGAATATTTAGTCATGTTGTTGTCAATGTTGACTGAGTGGCCATACTTCTTTTTTTTTGTAAATAAAAGCCATGCCTTTTGAAAAAACGGGCCTACATTTATTTTTTCATCTTCATTTTGAATAAAAAAATAATCGGTAAAAGGAAAAATAATCTATAGATTAATCGAAAAAATAATCTACAGATTAACCGATTAATCGAAAAAATAATCTATAGATTAATCGATAGAAAAATAATCGTTAGCTGCAGCCTTAAAAGTGACAGAAATTAACCCTGTGCAGAAATTGACATTTTTGCATTGTATTATATCAGGAAGTGTTGTGTAAGACAGCGTTAAAAATTAACCATGTTGTTGATGCTGTAAGTAAAACAGTTAACTTTATCAGAGCGAGAGCGTTAAAGGTGTACTGAAACCCACTACTACCGACCACGCAGTCTGATAGTTTATATATCAATGATGAAATCTTAACATTGCAACACATCCCAATACGGCCGGGTTAACTTATAAAGTGCAATTTAAAATTTCCCGGGAAACTTCCGGCTGAAAACGTCTAGGTATGATGACGTTTGCGCGTGATGTCAAGGGTTGAAGGAGACATTTTGGAATAGCACGGTCGCCAGCTTAAATCGTCTGTTTTCATCGCTAAATTCCACAGTATTCTGGACATCTGTGTTGGTGAATCTTTTGCAATTTGTTCAATTAACAATGGAGACTGCAAAGAAGAAAGCTGTAGGTGGGATCGGTGTATTAGCGGCTGGCTACAGCAACACAACCAGGAGGACTTTGAGTTGGATAGCAGACGCGCTACCGTGAGTACAGCTTTGGCTTCCAAACATTTGATCGCTTGCCCGTACGTGCGTGGCGCTATGTGCATGTCACGTACGTAACTTTCGGGAAATATATGTTTCTTGCCGACTCTGATGGGGGCCGTGGTGTCGTCGAAAGCTACAACACCCGCCACGCCGCTGTCCTCACCTGTCTGGGTTGACTTCCTCCGTCTCCGGGCCGCCGACCGCATCGATGATCGGGTGAAGTCCTTCGTCGCGCCGTCGATCGTTGGAACGCAGGTGAGCACGGGTGGTGATGAGCAGATGAGGGCTGGCGTAGGTGGAGAGCTAATGTTTTTAGCATAGCTCTGTCGAGGTCCCGTAGCTAAGTTAGCTTCAATCGCGTCGTTAGCAACAGCATTGCTAGGCTTCGCCAGGCGGTACAGCATTAACCGTGTGGTTACAGGTCCAGGGTTTGGTAGTATTGTTGATCTTCTGTCTATCCTACCAGTCAGGGGCTTATTTCGTCTGTTTCTATATGCAGTTAAGCACGATGCTATCACGTTAGCTCCGTAGCTAAAGTGCTTCACCGATGTATTGTTGTGGAGATAAAAGTCACTGTGAATGTCCATTTCGCGTTCTCGACTCTCATTTTCAAGAGGATATCGTATCCGAGGTGGTTTAAAATACAAATCTGTGATCCACAATAGAAAAAGGAGAGAGTGTGGAATCCAATGAGCCCTTGTACCTAAGTTACGGTCAGAGCGAAAAAAGATACGTCCTGCACTGCACTCTAATCCTTCACTCTCACGTTCCTCATCCACGAATCTTTCGTCCTGGCTCAAACTAATGGGGTAATCGTCGCTTTCTCGGTCCGAATCGCTCTCGCTGCTGGTGTAAACAATGTGCAAATGTGAGAAGCCCTTCAACCTGTGACGTCACGCTACTTCCGGTACAGGCAAGGCTTTTTTGTCAGCGACCAAAACTTTATCGTCCATGTTCTCTACTAAATCCTTTCAGCAAAAATATGGCAATATCGCGAAGTGATCAAGTATGACACATAGAATGGATCTGCTATCCCCGTTTAAATAAGAAAATTTCATTTCAGTAGGCCTTTAAATCATAGACAATTTGTTGCACTTTTGGAGGAAAATGAGAGTGAACATGGTGACATAAGCTACCACAGCAACGTCAGGTGGCTCAGCCTCTGCAAAGTACTGGAAAGTGTCTGGGACCTGAGAGACCAGATTCAGAATTTCTGTGGGAAAAAAGGACATGACATCCCAGAACTTTCAGATGAAGACTGGGTGGCAGACCTCAGCCTCGCTGTGGATGTGACTGCACTCATGAACGAACTGAATGTCAAACTGCAGCGCAAGGGCCTTTTTGCGCATGAGATGTACAGTGCAGTGACGGCTTTCATGAGAAAGATGCAGCTTCTCTCAAGCCAAGTGAAGGACAACATTCTGACCCACTTGCCAACACTAAAGGAAGCCACAAGATCAGCCGATCACCTCCACAGTACTCAAGCAAGTTAGAAGCACTGCATGGGGAGTTTTGGAGGCGATTTCAAGATTTCAAAACTCTTGAGAGTGAAATGCACATGCTTTCTTCTCCCTTCAACTGCAGTGTGGACAATGCACCAAGCGATGTTCAGATGGAGCTCATTGACCTGAAGTCTGACCTACTTCTGGCAGAACACTTCAGGTCAGTCTCACTGCTGGACTTTTACTCCTCCCTCAAAGAGGAGAACTTTCCACACCTGAGGAGACATGCTCAGAGGATTCTGGTCCACCTATGTATGTGAACAGACAATTTCTGTGATGAAGTTCAACAAATCCAAACACAGATCCTCTTTCACTGATGAGCACCTCTCAGCTGTCCTTCGCATAGCCACCTCAGACATTCAGCCAGATTTCAATGCCCTTGTTCAAGCCCAGAACAGACTGGATTATACGCACTGAAGAGGTAAAATGAGGTGGAAAATATAAGTTATTGTTTGTTGTATTGCAGTATTTCTATAAACTTGTTAAGTTGTTTGTTGTTTTTCCTTGTTTGTGGAACAAAGTTAAAGTGTGAACAAGTTAAATAAATTGCAGTGATTCAATGATTGTTTTTGTTTTCTTATTTCAATTTCACATAGCCTAATATAAATATTTAAGGATTAAGAGTTTAAATAAAACCATCAAAAGCAATCTGCTTTTGTATAATGTTAAGTTAGGTTAAATTAAATTATTATTATTATTATTTATCTTACGGTATATCAAAAATAATATTGAGCAAAATGTAATTGAAATATTGTCGATGTGGCCCTCCAGCAATGCTCGGGTTGCTCATGCGGCCCCCCGTAAAAATTAATTGCCCACCCCTGGCGTAGTGGGTAGAGCAGGCGTGCCTGAAACCAGCCTCTTCACATCCAAATTACTGTCGTTGAGTCCTTGGGCAGGACACTTCACCGTTGCCCCCAGTGCAATGAATGAATGACTGAATGGTGAATGAATGATGAATGATAGGTGGTGGTCGGAGGGGCCGTAGGCGCAAACTGGCAGTCACGCTTCCGTCAGTCTACCCCAGGGCAGCTTTGGCTATGAAAGTAGCTTACCACCAGGTGTGAATGAATGATGGGTTCTCTCTTGTCTGTGAAGCGCTTTGAGTGCCTAGAAAAGCAATATTACTATATTTAATATTGTGTTTAGTATTATTTTAACAAATGCTTTTACATTACAATTGACTTGTATGATTGATTTTAATTTAGTGTGTGTGTTAATCCTCAATCCTTCTATGCCTCTCCTGCATTCCTTGACAGGTCTTGACCTGCATCGCACCAGACGGGATAACTTCAACAGGCGGTTCTTATCTCAGTCGTATTTCTTGCTAAAGTAATTTGCATTTGGAGTATATTTGTGCTCAATCCAAATAATCCAGTTCCACTCGCCAGATCTCAAATAAAGACATTAAAAAAAAGTTTACAGTCCTTGCTTGCAAAATACAAATGTGGAATTGCAAGCTCAAAAACTAGTTGTGAAATGTTCCCACACATGAATAAGCCCCCAACAACTCCATTTCATGGTGCGCTTGGGGAGGATGTTACACAATCCTTTAACGGTAATGACAGGAAAAAGTCACAAACAATAGAAATATAAAGGACAGGTTGTTAAAGCGTTTGAAGTGTTAGAGGTTGTTATGTGAGTTTGTTGTCTTCACAATTAGGTGAGTTTTTTATCTTTCCTTTATTTGCTGCTTAGTATTTACAGTATACAAACGAAAACAACCTCTGTAAACTGTAAAAGTGGCATTAAAGCTACCTGGTGAACTTCGCTGTTCAAGTATTTACAGGCCTTAGCTGAACTTGCAATCCTGACTTTGGAGCAATGGGGCGAAAATCTTAAAAGCAAAGACAGCACTAGAAGTAAAAGGAACATTTTTCATCTAACCGAATAGGCTGCACTAATGAATTGATTATTTGAAGAGTCTTTATCAGGCAGGTCCTGTTATCCGGCTCACTTTCTATTCATTCCCAGCTTTCTCTTCAAGACCCCTACTCCATGGGGGCGGCATGGCGAAGTTGGTAGAGTGGCTGTGCCAGCAATCGGAGGGTTGCTGGTTACTGGGGTTCAATTCCCACCTTCTACCTTCCTAGTCACGTCCGTTGTGTCCTTGGGCAAGACACTTCACCCTTTGCCTCTGATGGCTACTGGTTAGCGCCTTGCATGGCAGCTCCCGCCATCAGTGTGTGAATGTGTGTGTGAATGGGTAAATGTGGAAATACTGTCAAAGCGCTTTGAGTACCTTGAAGGTAGAAAAGCGCTATACAAGTACAACCCATTTATCATTTATTGTCTTCTCCTGCCTAAGTCTCCAGGATATATTACTGTAAATACCTATATAACCATGCATTTAGAATGAAATGTATTACATATAGTACTGTATGATTGTTTTCATTATTTATCTGCTATGCACTTGAAGTGTGAACTGAAGACCAAAAAAAAATCATTGAATTGAATTGACATTAAATTATTGTTGTGTAGTGAATATAACCGTGAATATATTTACTAAATATCCAATTAGGCTTAATGTAGCTGAGTCTACAGATTGCGGCCATAGGATAGACTATGGTGAATGATGTGTCTTGGTCGACTTAACAACAAGACAAGTCTATTTTGTAGACCTCGACTGACCTCAGTCAGGCAAGCATCCTCAACATAAAATTCCTGCGTCTCTCTTTTGGTTTAAACTTATTTTCTTAAAATATCTTCTAACAACCACAATATTCCACTTGATTCTCACTCGTAATAATTAATTGTACCAACAAAAAACTGCTATTGTGGACGGCTGCAACTAACTACTATTTTGAGAGTCAACTTGTCATTTACTCTCTTAACGATTACCGGTAGTTGACTCATCAGATTATAAAGTGTAAAGTACACCTATTCAGTGGCTCTGATTTAGCCACCGGCTTTTTAATTTAGCCAGAAATATTTTTAGGAAAGTGATAACTAACAAAGTTGACTACTTCATTCAGAATTTTTTATTTATCCATTAAGGATGCTGCTCATTGAGTTGTTATAAAAATTATAAATGTATTCAACTTTTGGCCATTTTTAGACAAGGACAGGCAAAGTGGCAATAAAAAAAAGTGTAAGTAAAAGGACAGGCAAACTAGCAGCAATAAAAACTAACAAACCACCAAAGCTAACCAGTTTTCTCAAAAGACAATAGCATTGTGTGATGATGATGCAGTTAGTTTAGTTTAGCTTTGCAGACTTTGGCTAAAATGACAGTTCAAGCAATTGTTCCGACAATTTCATTTCATAGCTAACAAGCTAGGTAGCTTACCGAGGACAATCAGAGACCGCATCTGCCAGATGTCTGATTCTTCTTGTTTAATGGTGGGGCACTCAACGTTAAAGGTGCATTACCGTTACCTACTGTATTGGAGTGTGAAGCACAGTTCCCTCACTTACGTACATACAGTATATACCTTCCCTTACTAAATTCTATTCCATAAACCCGTTGTCTCTCTTAAAAGCTTCACAAAAATGTTCTGGTTGCTGCTTACCCATTTGAAAGTAACCTTCTGTCCATGTCCTCTAACTTCCTCTCTCAGTTTTCTCAGTTCTCTACTGTATTTCCCACAATGAATGATTGCATGTTCCACTGACTCATATCAATGCAGTTGTCACATAATCCTGTTGAGTGTTTGTTTGATAGGGTGCAATGTCTGATTACCACAATCCTCCGCTTTAAATTCTCCAGCATCAAAGACGCACTGTCATGAAAAGAACGGTTTACTTTGACGTATTTAGGGTGAAATCTTACGATACTTTCAGTGTTTTCACCTGCATTGTTGTTGCCTGTGGCGAGAGCCATTATACTCCTCTTGGTGCTGGCCAACTTTTCGTTTCTGTCCAGAAAAATACAGGCTATGACGTTACCGACATTTATCAGCGACAAATTTTATTGTACTTTTTTGGCGACAAATCGTTGCACCACTACCAATGTGTCAAAATACTAAAGAGCGATGAGAGAGAAAATCCATGGCTGGTAGATAGCTCGCTTGTTCACGCAAGCGTCCATATTCAATGTTAGCAATCCAAATGAATGTTAAAACAACCAACCACAATATTGCATTGTCTTCCCTCTAAGTAAACCTCTTGCAGAGCCCACTTTGCTGTGATTGGTCACACGCTTGAGGACTCCCATCCACTCCCATTCCTATTACCACTCCTGAATCTGATCTGAAGGAAGCGACTGGACTGACGGACGTTTCTCAAGCATCGCAAAGCAATATAACTTTCGAAGTGGGGGGAGGCAACAGGTCTGAAGCATTTACGTGGGCATGCCCATATAAGTAAGTCGGCACACAATGACGTCAAATCAACCCCACTTTTTAAAAAATCCCCACTAAGACACAACATGCACAGCGATCCAAAACTGCTTGCAGGGCTCACTTTCCAAAGCATGAACCTTAAGTTAAAAAACAGGAAAATTATAATCTTTCACTTTAACAAAAATGCGCAGAGAGCAACAACAGGTCTACCGCTACAACTAACAAAAGGGAGAAGTTTGTTCCGAGGAAAGGAATAGTATTGTCATTGGTTTAGAACTGGTTTGACTTAGCCGCAACAAACGAGGAACACATGACTGCATTTTGCAAAATTTGTATAAAGCCCACTGCAACAAAAGCAGCAGCACAACACAATTATATACATCCAGTCAGACAGTAGAAATGTCACAAAAGGAAATAAAACCAATGCAACCAACAAATTCTGGCTAAAAGGCAACTTAATCATTTACCAAAGGCTCCAAGTATGATAAGAGAACGACGACTGAAGTCATGTCGCTTTTGCACATCACTATGCATGCCTCAGCTCTGGCATTGTAGTAAAGGGAGATTTATTGGTTAATGTTTTGGAAAATGTAATGTTCAATTTGAATGTAAACAAGTATTTCCCCTTTCTAACAACATGCATTTTTTTTAAACAAAAGAAGAGTTTGCACTTTAACTACAGGATCGACAATGGGGTTACTTTTGATTAAAATTAAAAGCGCAACTTGTTTTGAAGTGTCTAAGTCATTCATATTTATTGTTTTTACTTGAAAAAGTAGGAAGGAAATCTGAAAATTATTATCACGTTCGACAGATAGCAAATAGTTAGCCTGGCGGACATGCCGTCAGTGATTGTGTGGGCTTAAAAGCGTATGATTATTTATTACATTTTTGGAAGCCACTCTTTGGCTGGCCAAATGAAACAACTTGGCGGGCTGAATTTGGACCGGAGGCCCCACTTTGGGCACCCCTGATTTAGAGTTTTATGATAAAATAAAACTCAAATAGCTTGTACTGCCAGTGGACATAATTATGACTCAAAGAAGCTCTTTATTTAAAGGAGCTCTACAAACTTTTTCACTAAGCCATAAAGGACAGTTAGAGTAATCTAGGTGATGCAACATCCTGTTTACAGCCATTATTCCTTAACTTTACAATAAAAGGTTTCGGTTGTACCACCCTGACATTTGACAAAATACAAACTGCAAGTTTTTTAGTTTTCTTAACAGCTTAAAATGATTGGTATTTGTCCAGTGTGAGTTGTCTAAAAACTTTCAAAGTTATAAATATACCATAGTATTTACATTACAATAAATATTTTAAGTTTATCTTTTATCAAAGTACATTTTTCAAAAGTCAGTGTTTATTTGTTTGGACAGGTTCGCCACCTGACATATCGGGGGTTCAAGCTGCCAAAACATAGAAATATATATTACTTTAATGCAGTGAAATAGTATTCAAACTAAAGTATACTTTAAGAAAAAATTAAACCATTGCATGAATTGACTACGTTAATGACCTCATTGACACTTTTCTTTACCACATTTAGAAATTCCGCACATGATGAGGGCAGTAATGACACAGGATGATTATCAATGTCATTTCAGTTGTGGAACATTTTTAATCAGTTAACATTTTTCCCATTAAAACCTGCTTATGGGCTAAATCTTAGTTGGGGTAAATGGGTGTCTTATTGGCTGATTTCTTCCTGATTGCATCGGTTTGCCTTACCAGCATTCTCTAACTTTAACCCAGAGAGGGAGCTAGTAACCAACTCCGTTCAACAAATCTGATCAATCAATCATCAAAGTTTATCTTAGCGACTCCGTTCAACAAATCTGATCAATCAATCATCAAATCTTATCTATATGGCCCTAAATCACAACTTCCTCAAAAGACTGCACAAGCCACAAGGACTTTCTCGGCTCAGATCCCACATCAGGGCAAGAAAAAACTCAACCCAAAGGGATACAATGAGAAACCTTGGAGGCGACCGGTGCAATGGACGTCGAGTGGATCTAGTTATCCAGTTTCTGATCAGTTTCCAAATATAAAGATTGCCCTTAAAGCAAATTTGTTAATTAAAAAATTCCATTGAGAAACTTTGGGGTTATGTTTTAAATTCCAAATTAAAGGGACATGCGGTAGAAAATGGATGGATGGGTTGTTGTTTTATATTGTATTAAATGATCACTATTAAATTATAAAGAGGAATTCAACATATCTTCCAGAATATTACCCACACTAAACAATACAGCAGGGTTCATATACTTTTTAAGGAATGATTTTCCAGGACTTCTCCAAAAGCTTTTACTGAATTACTATTAGGGCCAGAAAATTAATCAAATTTTGATTTCTATTATGGCTCAAAACAATCCTAAAATTATACAAAACCCATATCCAGTGAAGTTGGCACGTTGTGTAATTCGTAAATAAAAACAGTGATTTGCAAATCCTTTTCAACTTATATTCAATTGAATAGACTGTAAAGACAAGATATTTAATGTTCGAACAGAGAAACACATTTTTTTTTGTAATGGCAGCAACACATTACAAAAAAGTTGGCACAGGGACATTTTTACCACTGTGTTACATGGCCTTTCCTTTTAACAACACTCAGTAAACATTTGGGAACTGAGGAGATCAATTTTTGAAGCTATTCAGATGGAATTATTTCGCATTCTTGCTTGATGTACAGCTTAAAGTGTTCAACAGTCCGGGGTCTCCATTGTATTTTAGGCTTCATATTGCGCCACACATTTTCAATGGGAGACTGGTCTGGACTACAGGCAGGCCAGTCTATAACGGCACTCTTTTACTATAAAGCCACGCTGTTGTAACACGTGGCTTGGCATTGTCTTGCTGAAAAAAGCAGGGGCGTCCATAACGTTGCTTGGATGGCAACATATGTTGCTCCAAAACCTGTATGTACCTTTCAGCATTAATGGTGCCTTCACAGATGTGTAAGTAACCCATACCTTGGGCACTAATACACCCCAATACCATCACAGATTCTGGCTTTTGAACTTTGCACCTATAACAATCTGGATGGTTCTTTTCGTCTTTGTTTCGGAGGACACAACTTCCACAGTTTCCAAAAACAATTTGAAATGTGGACTCTTCTGACCACAGAACACTTTTCCACTTTGCATCAGTCCATCTTAGATGAGCTCGGGCCCAGCAAAGTCGGTGGCGTTTCTGGGTGTTGTTGATAAATGGCTTTCGCTTTGCATAGTACAGTTTTAACTTGCACTTACAGATGTAGCGACCAACTGCAGTTACTGACAGTGGTTTTCTGAAGTGTTTCTGAGCCCATGTGGTGATGTCCTTTACACACTTATGCCGCTTTTTGATGCAGCACCGCCTGAGGGATCGAAGGTCACGGGCATTCAATGTTGGTTTTCAGCCTTGCTGTTTACGAGCAGTGATTTCACCAGATTATCTCAACCTTTTGATGATATTACAGACCGTAGATGGTGAAATCCCTAAATTCCTTGCAATAGCTTATTGAGAAATGTTGTTATTAAACGCATTTGTTCACAAAGTGGTGACCCTCGCCCCATCCTTGTTTTTGAATGACTAAGCATTTTATGGAAGCTGCTTTTATACCCAATCATGGCACCCACCTGTTATCAATTAGCCTGTTCACCTGTGGGATGTTCCAAATAACTGTTTGATGAGCATTCCTCAACTTTCTCAGTCTTTTTTGCCACTTGTGCCAGCTTTTTTTAATACAATTCGGTCACATTCAATGATGGCCGCCTAACAGTATTCAAACTGCGATAACTCGGTCTAAGATGGTTGGATTGACTCACAATTTGTTTCTTTGTGTTCAGGGGACCTAGGAGCACAAATAAGTGGTTTACCACTGGGAGGTTATCTGGGGGGGGGGGGCGTAGTGTGCCAAAAAATCAATAAAAAACGGTCAAATTTGACACCAAACGGTATTCAAACAACAATAATTCAGTGTATGATGGTCAGATCGACTCAGAGTTGACTTCTCTGTGTTCAGAAGACTTGGGAGCACAAAAAAGTCAATTGGATCATGTGTCTTACTCCCACACACAACAACTTATAGAGCTTTACATCTCTGGGGTCTATGTGACCCCTGAGGAACGATGGTGTAGGCAAAAATCGAGGTCAATAGGAGGGTTAAACACGTTGCAGGGATAAAATTCCAAATGAGCTACTACTTGCAAAAAATAAAGTTTTCCAGTTTGAACGTTAAGTATCTTGTCTTTGCAGTCTATTCAAATGAGTATATGTTGAAAAGGATTTGCAAATCATTGTATTCTGTTTTTATTTACGATTTACACAACGTGCCAACTTCACTGGTTTTGAGTTTTGTATTATTCGAAAAAACAAAAACAAATAATGGGACACAAAACATGCATGCAAATTGCGGTGCTTGAGACGGTAAAACAGATAAGGGCCGAATGAGTATAAACATTTTTTTTTAAAAAGCATACATCTACTAGAAGTTTGGAATGTCACGATGGTTGTTACATTTATTTGACACCGCTCTAATATGCCTAAACAATAATCAATAAAATCAACAAAAAAAGAAAGGTCATATGATTACTGCAATCACGTAGCCACAGACGGAATCACAGAATTGTTCAATAAAACAAAATCTGCTGTTAAATACAGAATATTAAGAAAATTGACAAAAATGTTACTGAAATTCTGTAAATGTGATGAGGTAACATTGGGATACCACTCATTCATCCTCAAAACTGTCAACCGCACCGTCCTGAACTAGACAATGTGGTTGAAACAGCGACTAAACTAGGAAGCTAAAGCTGGCAAGAACAATCGGATACACCCACAACACATCTCATCTGCTTGTGTTATTGTGAACAATATAATCGATGTAAGATTAATGTACAAACAGGGCAGCAGTCGCCTCAAGTTGTCTTCACACATCAAGCTAAAGACAGCAGCAAACTTCTATCCCTTCAGAAAAACAGGGCTGTGTGCAATATCAGGTTTGACTGCGCTAACAAAATAAATGTTTCAAAAGGTACCACACACAGGCACAATGTACTTAAAACACTTATTATTACATTTACAAAAGTACTATGCTTTGACTCAAAATACTGGTCAAAATTTTTTAAATATGTATTTTATGACGCAAAAAGCACAAACTCTGTGGTGGTAAAATAAGTGTAAAATGTAGAAAAATTAAAAAAATAAAACAGAAAAAATAATTGTATTGTTTTTTTATATTGCTATTGTTATTTAAATGTTTTGTTATAACTATTGTTGTCATCTGTACTTGTAATCTTTATAACGATATCGGTAATTGTGAGTACTACACAGATGAACAATTTAAAGGTGTGAATGTGGACGAATCATTTACCGTAGTGCATTTTAATAGCAGACGTTTGTATATAAACTATGAAAACATTAGAGAATATCTGAGCCAGTTCAAAAAATGTAGTGTTGTTGCAGTTTCAGAGACTTTGCTAGATGAGAACAAGTGTTGTGAAAAGAGATTGGAAGGTTATGAATTATTCACTACAAATAGAGTTGGAAAAAGGGGAGGGGGAGTAGCCCTTTTTGTCAATCGAGATTTAAACTGTAGGAAGATTAATAGTGAATCAACTAATATTGTTGAAGTCTTTGAATGTTTAACTGTAAAAATTTAAGTGAGAAAATCCCAAAAAATAAATGTTAGTTGTGTTTATAGAACGCCTGGATCGTGTTTAGACACATTCAATCAAAAAACTGATTATTTGTTCAGTAAGTCAAACAAGCTCCATATTGTGTGTGGTGATTTTGATATTAATCTTCTGAACCCCTTGGACAGTACCAAAACAACAGATTTTATAACAGCAATAATGCCTTCCCCTCATCACAAAACCAACCAGATACCATGAATTGATTTATGTGCACCCCGACTTAAACAAGTTGAAAAACTTATTCGGGTGTTACCATTTAGTGGTCAATTGTACGGAATATGTACTGAACTGTGCAATCTACTAATAAAAGTTTCAATCAATCAATCAAACATTTTCACCAATCAGCCGTAGAATCAAATAACAGCAGGACTACTAAACGACATAAGTGATCATCTACCTGTATTCAGCATTTTTCACAATTTCTTTAATAAGAAAGAAACAAAAAAAAGCAGCTCAATATAGATTTGTCAGACACCAAACACCAGAAACTATGGCAGCATTCAAGTCTGAGTTATGTGCTCAAGACTGGTGGGATGTTTATACCTCCACAGACCCATATGAGACATATGAAACCTTCCTTAACATTTTCTTAAAACTGTGTGACGAACACTGTCCACTTCGAAAACGTTACATTGAAGACAGCTCCAACAAAGTCCTCCTGGTTGTGTTGCTGTAGTCCGCTGCTAATACACTGATCCCACCTACAACTGTCTTCTTTGCAGCCTTCATTATTCATTAAAAAAATTGCAAAAGATGTCCAGAATACTGTGGAATTATGAAATGAAAACAGAGATTTTTGTATAGGATTCTACGGGGTACCATAACTTCCGTTACTCAGACTTCGTCACGCGCATACGTCATCATACCGCGATGTTTCAGCCGGATATTTCCCGGGAAGTTTTAAATGTCACTTTATAAGTTAACCCGTCCGTATTGGCATGTGTTGCAATGTTAAGATTTCATCATTGATATATAAACTATCAGACTGCGTGGTCGGTAGTAATGGCTTTCAGTAGGCCTTTAAAACTAACGTCTTAGAAAAATATATTGCTCTTGAATCAACACCAGTAGGTAATACTACGATCAATGTCAATTACAAAACTATATGTGGGACATAAATAAAAATGGAAGTATAAGTGTTTGTATGTAGTATATTATTGGTACAAATGTTTAACCAACACATGTACAGGGATAATTCACAACTGTTCGTCTATGTCTTTACTGTGTATATATTTGAACAGTGTTTATGCTGTGTAGAAGGTGTATTTGTAATATGTTGTGTAAAGGAAATTTCTAATTTCTATGAAGCTCAAGATCAGAGCCTGATGTGTCTTGGTTTTGCAACAGCTTGAATTTGAGATTGTTAATAGGGTTAGGCGAAATAAGTGCTCAACTTTAGACTAAAACCGTTCGGTCTGTAAAATTGTCAATTTATGAATTCATGGATTTAAAACTGTTTGTTTATTTTGTTGACCACTGACTGAAGAAATAATCAACTTAAACTTGTTGTGGTTTGTTTGTCACTAGTTTATATCCGTTATTCTTTTAAACTATGTTTAAAGTTGAGTTTTGGTGCTACAATAAATACTTTTTTTTTCAAACTAATGAATAATTGTGTTAATCATGATTACAATACTAATCAAAATAATCATGACCAAACTGTGACCAAAATACATTATTTTATCTCAATGGAACCACTGAAAACTAGGCACACTTGTTCTCACCACAGATACATTTGACTGCAATCTGGCTGTCTGGGAAGCATTGTGGAAAAAAGATGGCTCAGGGTCCTGTCCTGTCCTTGAAGTAGTATGAATTCACACCTTTTAGGACTTTCAGGACTTCTTTCTTTGCAGAAACGTCCATGGTTGTCTGCTTTGTTGCTGTGGAAACTAGTAGTGTTGCTGGCTATCCTCACAGCATCACTCACCTATGACTATTGCGCTACTAGCAACTGTGGCTGCTGTTTTATGATTTTTCCCCTTCAAGTGGCTGCTGAGCACTGCCTCGCCCATATTTGAAATGTCAAATGTTTTACAGCAGTTTGTATTTAGCATTTCTTGGGTCAGTCTTTTGCCAGCCACAATTTGTATTTATCCTTAAAAAGCCATGTATTATTGAAGCTTCACTTTGCTAAGTCGCTTCCATGACTTTTCCAGGCAGTAGACTTACTGCATTAAAAGATGTCCTGAAAGCCTAACAAGCAACCACCGATGTTGACCTGAGTAATTCTAACACAAAATAGTGTCCATATACGTCAGGGAAAAACCTACATTTGTAGTTCAGTACTCTGGTTTGGACGAAAAATCGTTTGTGTACACCATCCATCCATCCATCCATTTTCTACCGCTTATTCTCTTCGGGGTTGCGGGGGGTGCTGGAGCCTATCTCAGCTACAATCGGGCGGAAGGCGGGGTACACCCTGGACAAGTCGCCACCTCATCGCAGGGCCAACACAGTTAGACAGACAACATTCACACTCACATTCACACACTAGGGCCAATTTAGTGTTGCCAATCAACCTATCCCCAGGTGCATGTCTTTGGAGGTGGGAGGAAGCCGAAGTACCCGGAGGGAACCCACGCAGTCACGAGGAGAACATGCAAACTCCACACAGAAAGTTCCCGAGCCCGGGATTGAACTCACGACTACTCAGGACCTTCGTATTGTGCGTTTGTGTACACATTTGTTCAATTGGCGTTCACTCTGAGCTTAGAAGTAAAAAGAAAAGAGAGAAAGGACATTATTGGCAGCTTCCGTGGCACAGTACGTGTTGTGTTGTTCACAGCCATGAGCTTTAAAAATAAATTATTTTTTCATGACGAAATCTTGGTTCTACGTCACCCCCTATTTGCAAACACGTGTGTTATACGTAGGGATGATGTTTGATAAGGAATTATCGAGTTCGAGCCTATTATCGAATCCTCTTATCGAACCGATTCCTTATCGATTCTCTTATCGAGTCCAGATAGGTTGTTGTATATGGAAAAAAACACACAATATTTGGTTTAACAAAAGCTCACTTTTATTATATAATAAAAAAATAAAATCTAATAAATAAATAAATATTGACTGTTACCCACCTAAAAAAATAAAATAAAATAAATAAATATTGACTGTTGTTACCCAAAGTATATTAAGTGGGATTTTTCAGAGAAACAAATATATACAGTAACACAAAAACAACCTGTCTCTGTGATCACTATAGGTGTATAAATAATAATATAGTGTTAAATAAAATCAGTCCCTTGGGCACAAAACTGAAAATAATACAGCTCTCCAAAAAGTGCACTTCTGCTGCTATTTGACATAACTGTTTGTTATGATGCTTTGACATTTTTGCACTTTATTTCTTTATTGAAAGAACATTCTATGAAGAGAAAAGTTATTTGCAAATGTGGTTACAATGCTAATAAATGAAAAGTTAAAGCTAAAAAAAGAAATACACTTTATTGAGTTAACATTATTTCTTTATGGGGGAAAAATGTTATGAGCTAGAGAATATAACAACTACACTACCCAGCATGCAACGGGAGTTACGAGCATGCGCGGTAGCCCCGAAAAGTGTTGCATGTTGCCACGCTGTGAAAGTAAACGTCAAGAACTCAGCCAACACACCTCGTCTGCATTATTTATAATTAGACCGACAACACATCTACAGTGTGATTTTGTTTTGTTTACAAGGAAAGAAAAACAAAAGTTAAAAAAGGGAGATATGTTGTATATATATGTATGTGCTGCGGTTGTTTTAAGAACGTTGCGACAGCTGCCGTAAAGGAGGTGCGTTGCTATGTTTCCGGTTGGTCGTAAAAGTGTTCGTCATGTGTTTTACCCTGCTAAAATCTCTCAGTAAAGTTATTCGATGGATTATAGCTTTTGTTTTGAACTTTATTACACCTTGGAGCGCTTTTTCCCGTCCATTGTTTTCCTGCTTTCGCTATCTGCGCCTAATGACTGAGCTACGTGATGTCCCACGGAGCATTTCTGGTCGGGACGGGATTCGAATAAAGAATCAACTCTTTTCCTTTACTATAGTGGTCTCGATAACGGGTACCGGTTCTCAAAAAGGGATTCGAGTCCGAGGACTCGGTTCTTTTCTTATCAAACAACCGGGAAAACCGGTTTCGAGTATCATCCCTAGTTATACGTTACTGAAAAGCTTATTTTGCTGAGATTCGGATGACATAGAACAATTCAGAATACCATTATAACTTCATATTCAGTGAACACTCACGTTAGACCAGTTTGCTATCATAAACATGAAATCAACTTGCCTTAAAGGGGGACTGCATTTTTTTGGAATTTTGCCTAACGTTCACAATCATTATAAGAGACAAGAACACACATCTTTTTTTTTATTTGTAAAGATGATAAAAACTGCTTGGAAGATGCGGCAAATGGGAGTCACCGTTGTATGTATAACCACAGAATGATTGATGTGTACATCAGACGTATATAAACAATTAACACACCTCTGTGCTAATACACAAATGGATATAAGGCCTTGTTTACACTGCCGGTCAATTCAAATTCTTTGCCCATATGCGACCTGTATTGGATTTTTTCATGTCAGTGTGAACAGTGCATTTAGAATGTTTTGATAATCGACCCAGGCCTCTTTCATATGTGGAAACAAATCTGAGATATATGGGATGCGTCCTCAATGTAAACGCTCACGCGCTTCTGTCGCATTCATCCAACCAGAACGCCGTCAAAAAGCAATTAGCGTCATATTTATTTGACAACGGAGCAGAAAACAGGTGCACTCTATCATGTAAAACCAAAAAACTTGTCCTCTTCCTTCTGATTCTTCTACGCACAATAATTCGGTTCAGAAAATATTGACTTTGATTGCACAAAATCTTTGAAATTGCAACAAATGCGCCAGTACTGAGACCGACTAGAGCTGAAGCCATTTTTACTTCTGTAAACACTGCAGTGCGTGCGACGTCATGTCATGTCCGCATGCGGGTCAGATTGCATTCACATTAGAAATAAAAAAATGTTGTAGTGTTAACAGTCACTAAAAATATCAGATTTGACAACAAATCTGAATGGAACATCCGACCCTGCAATTTGAATGTCGCCTAAAAGCATAGGTGCAAAAAAACCCACATTAAATTATCGGCATGTTAGCCAGGTATATTAAACTCCCGTACAAGGCAGCTGAAGAGGCCGTTTTTAAATCGCAATTTGAAGCAGCAGGTTTTCCTAATGTATCCAGAGCTACCAACTGCACACATTACTTGCCTCATATGACGAATATGTATACTTCAACAGGAAAAATTTTCATTTGTACAGATCATATGTAATACGCAATTGTAATTAACAAACATTGTATGGATGTGGGCGGGTTCAAAGCATGATGATCACATTTTAAGTCACAGCATGGTTGGGAACAGACTTCAAGCTGGCATTCCACACGATTTGTGGCTTTATGGTGAGTACATTTATTTATGCAATTGTCCCATTATTAATCCCTGTGATGCACATTAAGCATACTGTAGGTTTCCCCCAAATTGTACATCCCGTCTTTACAGCATCATTATGAGTCAGTGGTTAAAATGAGTGATTTGATGTTTTGTTTCCTGGTTAAACTACATACTTCTAAAGATCTTTCAAACAAGCCCCTGACTGTCCCTTTGTACAAAGTATACTGTATGTTACAATCTCGTGCATAAAGTGGGAAATACTAAGCCACACCTTTTCCCCGGCCCACTGCTGTACTAACTTGCAACAATAGAGGAATAGAGTACCTTTTTTCACTCCAATAAGGAGCACCTCCAAGTCATTGTAGGTGAAATTCTTCTTTTTTGTCATCTTGCTCATTATCTTTGTGCTTTCAGACTGTATATGATTTGCCACTCCAACATGTGTGCTCAATTTAACGTTGATTGGGATGTAAAAAAAGAAATGTGGTTGGATTTAAGCGCGCGCACACTTTAATACATCTGAATTTGTTTGTGCGTACGCGTTTTCTGGATTTGCATGCACATTATTTTTTAGTAGGATTTCCACGCAAGTCTTATTTATACATGAGACCCCTGATCCTCATTTTAGAAAAAAAACATGTGACATTTAAATTCCTGTAGTTTCATTGGAATGTTCCAACCAGGGATTGACATATTTTTTCATAGTGATGTGCCGATCGATCGGAACATACTGTACTTAAGTATCATTGTCAAATTTGCAATGGGATCAACGAAGGTTTGAAACTATGGTTTATGGGTGTGAATCTAACAAACAATTCTTACATTAAAAAACGATTCTCGCACTATATTTTTTTGTACACAAATTACAAAATAAAACCTTTTCAAAAGAGGTTACAAAAGCTCCTGACACGTGACCTGGCACAGAGATGGCCTAAAAAACGTATTTAAAAAAATGTATTCTTTAAAAAAAAAATGTATAAGGCAATTTAAAATAAATAAAGAATAGTGAACAACAGGCTGAAGAAGTGTACGTTATATGTTGATGTGTGGGGGGATTTGGTGGTAGCGGGGGTGTATAATGTAGACCGGAAGAGTTAGGGCTGCATGGGATTCTGGCAGTGGCGTGCTGTCACTAGAGGCAGGGGAGGCACGGCCTCACCTGCCATCATGGAAAGAAAAAAAAAAGTAAAAAGAAAAAATAATTAATTAAATTGTTATATGTATCCAGTAATTATACTAAAGTTATTTTCCATTTAACTTCACCAGTTTTAGATTATTTTTATTTTTATTTTCACATTTGCCGTTCAAATACTGAGAAGAGACGGTGCGGTGATCAGCAGCCAGTTGAGGCACGTCACTGATTTGTGCCTCAACATGGATTGTGCGCAATGACTCGGCTAACTGCTGGCCTGCTGTGCAGTGAGACCGTATTGCTATATGAATTATATTATACATTTCCATAGTTTAGTTAGCTGAGGTATATAATGTACAGTGTATCTTGTCAACAACTGTATGTGTGTAACATATTTCTTGTGCTGAGCGATCATAAAACTGGAGGCTCGTCTCATAACCCCGCCTCCTGGTGCCAAGCACCTCCGCCGCAGAATGCATCGCCCGACGGGAGCGCCACACCAACCAAAGCCCACACCCAAACCCTCCACGTGCAAGACCGAATCCACCCAAAAAAAGTCACTTAACAAGAAGCCAAAAAGTGCAAAAACAACAATGCTCGCGCTGCAGGAGCCGCGAACGACCGCAGGGACACAACATTAGGTACACCTGCACTGCAGGTTCATATGTTTGTAAATCTGACTGTGATAATGCAGTCGTGCCTCACCAGACATTAACCTCACCGCACGCCATTGGATTCTGGGTATTGGTTGTGTTGTGTTTATGTTGTGTTACGGTGGGATGTTCTCCAGAAATGTGTTTTTCATTCTTTTTTGGTGTGGGTTCACAGTGTGGCGCATATTTGTAACGTAACAATGTTAAAGTTGTTTGATATGGCTACCGTCAGTGTAAGCTGTGTGGCTGATGAGTAAGTATGCTTTGCTGTCTCCTATGTGTGCAAGTAAAAGCAACATACAACATGTGGCCGGGCTGGCACGCTGTTTGTAAATGCTATAGAGGACAATTACTGCAGTGCAATTAGGGCACTCCCTTTATTTAGTAATTAGAGTGTAAATAGGATTATATTTTCCCTGGGAGTTATCTATGAGAGACACTGAGATCCATAAGTCTCCTGGGAAAATCGGGGGGGTCGGCAAGTATGTAGCTGAGCCGCATCAGAGTGGTCAAAGAGCCGCATGCGGCTCCGGAGCCGCGGGTTGCCGACCCCTGGCCTAGTCTCTTACGTGAATGAGCTAAATAATATTATTTGATATTTTACGGTAATGTGTTAATAATTTCACACATAAGTCGCTCCTGAGTATAAGTCGCACCCCCGGCCAAACTATAAAAAAAACTGTGACTTATAGTCCGAAAAATACGGTAGTTATTTTTTAATCGATTTTTTAAAATGTATTTAAAATCAGCATGAATTACAATCGCAATTTTGATGTGAACCGATTTTTTTCAGCACCCCTACTATGGCCCCATCTTGTTTTCCAGGCCATTCCTTCAACTAGTTATTTAAAAGCATGTGTTTCTGAAAGAAATATGTACAGTTTATGTACATGAGCTACCAAAGAAAATCTTTCTTTTCAGTGTATTCAAACTCCTATTACTAAGTGCCAGTAGACACATTCTGACTTCTAGGGATAAACATTTAGATAGTTAGGTTTTAAAAAACCTCCAGCCTTACCTCTCATCCAAATAGTTCAACATTGACTTTGTATGACTTGTTTGTGTGTTTCAGCCACACACAAAAAACATCCTAGAACGAGAAGGCGTTAAAAAGCACCTGCACTTCTTTTTTTAATCAGATATTTCTTAAACAAACTGTTATGTGAAACAATCCATCTGGCATGTTGGGTGAGTAGGCTTCCACCCTTCAGTAAAATAAATAAACATCATCAGAAATGAGATGACGCTTCAGATGAATTTTTAAACTTAATGTAACTTCTTGTGCTCCCTCCCAAGTGGCAGAAAGGCTGACAAGTTAATAAAAGTTTCACATCCCCTTTTCTTTGGTGTGGTTGGCCTTCCAACTGTCAAGAACATGCACAGTATCACACACATCTGGGAAACAGTGGTGTCATCCATACTTATCCGAGTATGTCCATACTTATATGGATGGCACATATTCGTTTTGTAAAACCCACATATAATCTCAAGTAAACTGATGAAAGATTGATCAGAAGAATACCAGAAGCTGAAAGGAGCATGAGGACAATTCCTGGTAATGATCAGATTAAGCACGGTGGAACGGGGGTTAGTGCATGTGCCTCACAATACGAAGGTCCTGTGTTCTATCCTGGGCTCGGGATCTTTCTGTGTGGAGTTTGCATGTTCTCCCCATGACTGCGTGGGTTCCCTCCGGGTACTCCGGCTTCCTCCCACCTCCAAAAGACATGCACCTGGGGATAGTTGGACTGGCAACACTAAAATTTGGCCCTTGAGTGTGAATGTTGTCTATCTGTCTTGGCCCTGCCATGAGGTGGCAACTTGTCCAGGGTGTACCCCGCCTTCCGCCCGAATACAGCCGAGATAGGCTCCAGCACCCACCCCCCGCCACCCCAAAAGGGACAAGCGGTAAAAAGGGTTAGGATCCCAATCAGATTATTAGAGTGTCATCCGGCAAACAAAACAAATGTGAGTTCAATCAGAAGAAAAGGGTTCATAAAGTAGGCTTTAACTACCATAAAAACAACAAAATACAAATAATTATTGTGCCGTACTTGACGTCCTCTGAGTCATAGGGTGCGCACACTTTAATACATCGGTGTCAAACTCTGGCCCGCCGTGTAATTTCATTTGGCCCTTGAGGGGTTTGGTGGTAACGGGGGGGGGGTGCATTTTGTAGCGTCCCGGAACAGTTAGTGCTGCAAAGGGTTCTGGGTATTTGTTCTGTTGTGTTTATGTTGTGTTGCGGTGCGGATGTTCTACCGAAATGTGTTTGTCATTCTTGTTTGGTGTGGATTCACAGTGTGCCGCATATTTGTAACAGTGTTAAAGTTGTTTATACGGTCACCCTCAGTGTAACCTGTATGGCTGATGATGAAGTATGCGTTGCATTCACGTGTGTGTGTGCGTACAGAAGCCGCACATATCTTGTGACTGGGCCGGCACGTTGTTAGAATGGATGAAAAGCGGACGTGACGACAGCTCGTAGAGGACGTTAAAGGCAGTGCCATTAAGGCACGCCCCCAAGACTGTGGTCCGGGTGGAATACGAGAGAATGGTTGCCCCAGGAGATTTTCGGGAGGGGCAATTCCCGGGAAATTCGGGAGAATTGGCAAGTATGCTCTACCGCCGTGTGCGCACAGTTTGCTGAAAAACTCAGTGTACTCTGCGATTTGGCGACTTTGATGGTCAGAAATGTAGATTTGAACTTCTTAGTAATCCCTTTACAGTTGATGTGGAAAAAACAGCAATTAACCTCCAAATGGAGCTGATTGAACTCCAGTGTGATGACATGCTGAAGTCAAAGTATGATGCTGTTGGCGACGCACAGTTTCCACAATTCATCCCTGACACAATGCCTCAGCTCCGCACTCAAGCTACTCAAACTGTTCCATGCACCAGCACCCCCACCGCGACCCCAAAAGGGACAAGCGGTAGGAAATGGATGGATGGATCAGATTAGGATAACAATCACATTATTAGAGTGTCATCCGGCAAACAAAACAAATGTGAGTTCAATCAGAATAAAAGGGTTTTATAAAGTAGGCTTTAACTACCATAAAAACAACAAAATACAAATAATTATTGTGCCGTACTTGACGTCCTCTGAGTCATAGGGTCTACTTGTTGTTTGTGTGAAATATCATTCAGACGTTCAGCATACAAACACTTAAAAGCACCGCAGACATATTTCACTTAATCTGATATTACAAGTTCCCAATCTGACAGACGTGTATCACAACTTAGTCTGGTTACAAAACACACACATATAGAAGTTTTTAAAGTGTCTGATTTTGATTGACAGGCTGCCAAGTCAGTTAATGAGCGCAGTTTGACGTGACTTCAAATGTGAGCCGCTATAAAGTGCAGGCTTACCTTAAGAGGGTTGACAGTGTTCTTGTCGAAGAAACTTCAGAAATGAGACGATAGGAGTAGTTTAAGGCACATAAAGTCTCAGTGGGTGACGCTTGTCATAGCATTGGTCTTCTGGCTCAGGTGGGCGCTCAGCGAGGCGGACTAGTTTCCTGTTTGTAGCCGGAGATGAAGCGCCGCCGCCGCCGCCGCCACTGATTCTCTTTCTCCGCCCTCCATCTACTTCCGTCAAGCTATCGAGCTCGTCGACTACTTGCATTTCCGGTTCCTGTGGTTAAAAATAAACGTCTGTCCAACGGCTTTTATTTATTTATTTATTTTTTTGTAAACGTGTATTAATGCTAACGTTGTTCCCTGTGAGTAACGGTCGACAACAGTACGGCCCGCGGGCCAAATCCGGCCCGCCTGCGTCTTCAAATTGGCCCGCGACACGTCATGAGTTTTTTTTTTGGTTTGTTTTTGTTTTTTTAATTATGAATTTATTAATCAATCAACAAAACAATACACAACAACACCACAACAAATGGTATCTTATATTCATTTTAAAAGTATAACACTTTAAATGCTGCTGTTTTGACACAATCTCGTGGACGACATGAGTTTTTCCTGGTGAAAGACTTTTTATGTTTGGAATGTGCAGCATCTATCTATATGACCGAATGCAAACAACCTTCCCTAATCATGGTGCAAAAAAATCCAACCAACACAAAATGTAAACAGACATGGTCACTGAACTTAGTGGATATTATAAAAAACGTCCTATCACCATAATTTTTTTAAATTACACAGCGTGATGGGAAAATGCTTAAGACTCTCCATACTTATCCATGTTTGCTGCATTTTAGCTGCTCGATAATTCTGACTGATCACAAAACTTTAAGGAGGTTGTCACAGAAGTAAACAAGGTAGAAGTCAAACTTTCGCATACCCTTAATATCCGATTATATTACAATTAATATAATGTTTGTGTGTATGTATGTATGTATACACACATATATATATATATATATTTATACATGTATATATTTATATATGTATGCATGTATGTGTGTGTGTGTATATATATATATATAGATATAGATATAGATAGATAGATGTATATGTATATGTGTGAATATATATATATATATATATATATATATACATATATATATATATATATACATATATATATATATATATATATATATACATATATATATATGTATATATATATATATATATATATATATATATATATATATATATATATATATATATATATATATATATATATATATATACACACACACACATACATGCATACATATATAAATATATACATGTATAAATATATATGTATATATATATGTGTGTATACATACATACATACACACACACATTATATTAATTGTAATATAATCGGATATATATATATATATATATATATATATATATATATATATATATATTTATGTGTATATATATATATATATATATATATATATATATGTATATATATATATATATATACATATATATATATATATATATATATATATATATATATATATATATACATATATATATATATATATATATATATATATATATATATTATATATAATATATATATATATATATATATATATATATATATACATATATACATATATATATATATGTATATAGTTACTTTACGTGCAGTCGGCTTTCGGCCCTCAACCACATTTTTTTAGCCTGATGCGGCCCCCAAGTCAAAAAGTTTGGACACCCCTGATTTACATGAACGGGAAGTGTATTTCTGGTGTTGTCATCCTCGTCCGGACAGAAGGGCGACACGGCAGTGTGGCTGGATCAAAAGAGACGTCAGATATGCTTGTTGTGGTTAGAGCAGTGGTCCCCAACCTTTTTTGCACCACGGAGCGGTTTAATGTAGGCATTATTTTCAGGGACTGGCTTTCCACTTGTGCCAGATAAATACAGCAAAATTAAGTGCATGAAAAATACAACTCACTATAACGCTGAATTAGTGGGAGCCCCATGTTTCTTTTCAATGAAATGCAGATGGAAATCAGCCTTTGGCTACAATCCGTCACATTTATATTTTATATGTTCATTGATGTGCATTGTATCATGTCACAAAGTTATCACAAATATAACAAATGGCAACTTCCTATCAGGAGTTTTATTGTACATTTACAGCACAGGTGTCAAACTCAAGGGGGCCGAATGTGGCCCGCCACATCATTTTATTTGGACCTCGAAAGCCTGGAAATTATGTGTATCAATAAAGTACTGTAACTTTTCTTACTAAATGTATTCTTTCTTTGTATTTTGGGAGAAAAAATATATATGTACTCCAAGTAATTGCAAATTATGTTAACCTAAATATTGTCTAATTATGCAAAAATATATTATCAAATAGAAATTAATACTAATAATAATTATTCTAAAGCAAGTTATCCATCAAATTGTGCTATGTAAAAGTAGCAATAGATTTCATGGTGAAATTGTGAAATGTTCTGTGGTTTTTACAGCATTTTCTCTAAATGAAACAAAACAGTACTTTTTTTACTGTAATAAACTCTGGTGCCGTTTTGGCATTTACAGTAATACAAACCCCGTTTCCATATGAGTTGGGAAATTGTGTTAGATGTAAATATAAACAGAATACAATGATTTGCAAATCCTTTTCAACCCATATTCAGTTGAATGCACTACAAAGACAAGATATTTGATGTTCAAACTCATAAACTTTATTTTTTTTTTGCAAATAATAATTAACTTAGAATTTCATGGCTGCAACACGTGCCAAAGTAGTTGGGAAAGGGCATGTTCACCACTGTGTTACATGGCCTTTCCTTGTAACAACACTCAGTAAACGTTTGGGAACTGAGGAGACACATTTTTTAAGCTTCTCAGGTGGAATTATTTCCCATTCTTGCTTGATGTACAGCTTAAGTTGTTCAACAGTCCGGGGGTCTCCGTTGTGATATTTTAGGTTTCATAATGCGCCACACGTTTTCAATGGGAGACAGGTCTGGACTACAGGCAGGCCAGTCTAGTACCCGCACTCTTTTACTATGAAGCCACGTTGATGTAACACGTGGCTTGGCATTGTCTTGCTGAAATAAGCAGGGGCGTCCATGGTAACGTTGCTTGGATGGCAACATATGTTGCTCCAAAACCTGTATGTACCTTTCAGCATTAATGGCGCCTTCACAGATGTGTAAGTTACCCATGTCTTGGGCACTAATACACCCCCATACCATCACAGATGCTGGCTTTTCAACTTTGCGCCTACAACAATCTGGATGGTTCTTTTCCTCTTTGGTCTGGAGGACACGACGTCCACAGTTTCCAAAAACAATTTGAAATGTGGACTCGTCAGACCACAGAACGCTTTTCCACTTTCTATCAGTCCATCTTAGATGAGCTCAGGCCCAGCGAAGCCGACGGCGTTTCTGGGTGTTGTTGATAAACGGTTTTCGCCTTGCATAGGAGAGTTTTAACTTGCACTTACAGATGTAGCGACCAACTGTAGTTACTGACAGTGGGTTTCTGAAGTGTTCCTGAGCCCATGTAGTGATATCCTTTACACACTGATGTCGCTTGTTGATGCAGTACAGCCTGAGGGATCGAAGGTCACGGGCTTAGCTGCTTACGTGCAGTGATTTCTCCAGATTCTCTGAACCCATTGATGATATTACGGACCGTAGATGGTGAAATCCCTAAATTCCTTGCAATAGCTGGTTGGGAAAGGTTTTTCTTAAACTGTTCAACAATTTGCTCACGCATTTGTTGACAAAGTGGTGACCCTCCCCCCATCCTTGTTTGTGAATGACTGAGCATTTCATGGAATCTACTTTTATACCCAATCACGGCACCCACCTGTTCCCAATTTGCCTGTTCACCTGTGGGATGTTCCAAATAAGTGTTTGATGAGCATTCCTCAACTTTATCAGTATTTATTGCCACCTTTCCCAACTTCTTTGTCACGTGTTGCTGGCATCAAATTCTAAAGTTAATGATTATTTGCAAAAAAAAAAAAAGTTTATCAGTTTGAACATCAAATATGTTGTCTTTGTAGCATATTCAACTGAATATGGGTTGAAAATGATTTGCAAATTATTGTATTCCGTTTATATTTACATCTAACACAATTTCCCAACTCTTATGGAAACGGGGTTTGTACATAAAAAAATCTACAGTTTTGGATTTGCGGTAAAAAAACAACAACCAATATACAAATATACATTATATTTTGAGGTGAAATTATTGCAACTTACCATATTTTTTTTACATTTTAGTTTAAAAAAAAATAGACTAATAAAATGCTTAACAAAATTGTGTAATAATAGTATTCACTGTTAGAAGCGGCCCTCTGGGGCCAAACATAACTGCGCTGTGGCCCTCAGTGAAAACGACTTTGACACCTCGGATCACCATCAGCAGCTTTTTCATATATTTCATGGATAAATGTCTGCTGTTTAGATAGTATTTTAACATCCTTGTCTGGTGTAAGAGGAATTCTGCTTCAATATGGTGCAAACAAACAATAATACGCTCCCATTGCTTTGCCAAGTTGGTGACACACTAGGTCATGTTTTTTGATTATTACTTTCTTTGTTGTTGTAATTCAAACTAAAATGTTTGGCTATACATGCTGATTAGAAATTATAATAACGCCTTTTGCCTAGTTGTTTGAGCTGATCATGAAAAACACAATTGAGGGAGTTATATTTTGAAGGTCTTCTCTCCCGTCTTGTGTCGATATTCTTTGGAGCCTGTCAGTATTCAACAGATGAAGAGGAAAGTCTGTGGGATTTACACTAACCAGTTATGAAATACAAATTCCAGTCTGATTTTCTCTGCTTTGTCCTTGAAGAGTTAGTGTGGATTTACAGGTAAAGAACAATAAAAAACATACAAATATCATGGAAAAGTTACTCATTTTAGAAAATATTTAATAATTCCACATACAGTAAAATATTTCAAGAATTTTGATTATTGTGGCTCAGACATAATAAAAAACGTAAATTCACTGTTTGAGAAAATCCAAATACTTGTGCCTCAGTTTGTGTTTGAAAAAACTATATTTTCAAATGAGAAAATCAAAAATGTACCCCAGAAGAAATATTGTAAAATACAAATTATCCGTTCCAGACACCCAAACACAAAAACACAAAACACAGTTTATAATAGTTATGATTTTATAAATATAAATGAGGATTTCAATTGATAAATTATAAACATTTAGCATCCATTTTACCTTTATTGAAGACTCTTTTTGGCTAAGATGGCGATGAGTGAGAGGGAGAAGAGGAGAGAAGACCCACATGGACACCACCGTCACTTTTTTCGATGAGTTCTTTCTTGAATTGAGTAGTGTTTCTCACCTTCTTTATCAAAGTCCTGGCCCTTGCGACCTTCTTTGGCCCCATGGTGGATTATTTTGCAGCCAGACAAACCCCAGACATGGGCTACAAATGTTGCATAACTTGTGTCAAGCCACTCACCGAACCAGAGACAATGTCAGAAGTGTCTTACCTGGGCGATGAGAAAAAAAGAACTAAACTGTCGTCCAAAGTTCTCTTTTTAGATAAAAGAAAATTTTGTAAATTATGGTCCTAAGCATTAAGACTTTATGCTTTGGTTTAGGGCCACAACCACTGGGTAAGGTTGCATAATCAGAAAAGGCTCAGACCAAATTTAAGTCAACTTATAGCATTATTTTAGTATTACTTTTAATTCAAGAATTGTCTGTTCTGGTCAAACCATCGCTTTAATTTATTTATATCTTCTGTTATTTGTATTAGCTTCTGTGTGTTCTCTCCCGAACAAAATTTAATTGCCTGCAAATAGTATACTTTAGGTCCTAGGTATAGAGATTGAACAATTGTGGCCCTGGTAGTCATCCCTGAGGTACGCCACAAGATCTATTTAGAGCTGTAGATGTGTGTTTCAAAGAACGTTTTCACCTCTCATCTAAGCAGGCTTCATCAATTCATGCTACCAGATAGGACAGCTCTATAGTCTGAGAGGATGTTGCAGGAGCCAAATAAATGATTCTGTAAAAGTGGGGAAATGCCCAGACAAGTCATTGAAAAGGCTTTTTAGAAAACCCACTATATGGGTGATGAATCCATGCAATATTTGGGATTCACTTTCTGAAATGAGGAACACAAATATTTTAATGAGATCCATTTTTTTATGCAGCTGAGATAGGCTCCAGCACCCCCCGTGACCCTGAAAGGGAAAAGCGGTAGAAAATGGATGGATGGATGGACATTGAAAAGTCAATTGTAAAATGCATGTTTTTTTCCCAACAAATATTTAAAAAAGTTAGCACAAGGGCATTTTTACCACTGTGTTACATGGCCTTTCCTTTTAACAACACTCAGTAAACGTTTGGGAACTGAGGAGACCAATTTTTTAAGCTTTTCAGGTGGAATTATTTCCAATTCTTGCTTGATGTACAGCTTTGATTGATTGATTGATTGATTGAGACTTTTATTAGTAGGTTGCACAGTGAAGTACATATTCCATACAATTGACTACTAAATGGTAACACCCGAATAAGTTTTTCAACTTGTTTAAGTCGGGGTCCACTTAAATTGATTCATGATACAGATACATACTATCAGATATATACTATCATCGTAATACAGTCATCACACAAGATAATCACATTGAATTATTTACATTATTTACAATCAGGGGTGTGGAGGGGGAGGAGGGGTAGGATATGGACAGCAAGTAGTGGACATAGAGAGAGAGAGAGAGAGAGAGAGAGAGAGAGAGAGAGAGAGAGAGAGAGAAGAGAGAGAGAGAGAGAGAGAGAGAGAGAGAGATCAGAAGGCATAAGAAAAAGTATCTGCATTTGATTGTTTACATTTGATTACTAGCAATCCGGGGAGGGTGTTAGTTTAGGGTTGTAGCTGCCTTGAGGTGAGCTTAAGTTGTTCAACAGTCTGGGCTCTCCGTTGTGGTATTTTAGGCTTCATAATGCGCCACACATTTTCAATGGGAGACAGGTCTGGACTACAGGCAGGCCAGTCTAGTACCCGCACTCTTTTACTATGAAGCCACGCTGTTGTAAGACGTGGTTTGGCATTGTCTTGCTGAAATAAGCAGGGGCGTCCATGATAATGGACAGGGGGGCGGCATGGCGTAGTGGGTAGAGCGGCCTTGCCAGAAACCTGAGGGTTGCAGGTTCGCTCCCCGCCTCTTACCATCCAAAAAAATCGCTGCCGTTGTGTCCTTGGGCAGGACACTTCACCCTTGCCCCCGGTGCCGCTCACACCGGAGAATGAATGATGAATGAATGAGTTGTAAAAATGAATGATGGGTTCTCACTTCTCTGTGAAGCGCTTTGAGTGTCTAGAAAAGCGCTATATAAATCTAATCCATTATTATTATTATTATTATAATGCTGCTTGGATGGCAACATATGTTGCTCCAAAACCTGTGTGTACCTTTCAGCATTAATGGTGCCTTCACAGATGTGTAAGTTACCCATACCTTGGGCACTAATACACCCCCATACCATCACAGATGCTGGTTTTTGAACTTTGCGCCATAAAAACCGGATGGTTCTTTTCCTCTTTGCTCCGGAGGACACGATGTCCACAGTTTCCAAAAACAATTTGAAATGTGGACTCGTCAGACCTCAGAACACTTTTCCACTTTGCATCAGTCCATCTTAGATGAGCTCGGGCCGAGCAAAGCCGGTGGCGTTTCTGGGTGTTGTTGATAAATGACTTTCGCTTTGCTTAGTAGAGTTTTAACTTGCACTTACAGATGTAGTGACCAACTGTAGTTACTGACAGTGGTTTTCTGAAGTGTTCCTGAGCCCATGGGGTGATATCCTTTACACACTTATGTCGCTTTTTGATGCAGTACTGCCTGAGGGATCCAAGGTCACGGGCATTCAATGTTACGTGCAGTGATTTCTCCAGAGTCTATGAATCTTTTGATGATATTACAGACCATAGATGGTGAAATCCCTAAATTTCTTTCAACAGCTCATTGAGAAATGTTGTCCTTAAACTGTTCCACAATTTGCTCACGCATTTGTTAACAAAGTGGTGACCCTCGCCCCATCCTTGTTTGTGAATGACTGAGCATTTCATGGAAGCAGTTTTTATACCCAATCGTGGCACCCACCTGTTCCCAATTGGCCTGTTCACCTGTGGAACGTTCCAAATAAGTGTTTGATGAGCATTCCTCAACTTTCTCAGTCTTTTTTGCCACTTGTGCCAACTTTTTTGAAACATGTTGCAGGCATGAAATTCCAAATGAGCTAATATTTGCAAAAAATAACAAAGTTTTCCAGTTCGAACGTTAAGTATCTTGGTTTCGCACTCTATTCAATTGAATATAAGTTGAAAAGGATTTGCAAATCATTGTATTCTGTTTTTATTTACGATTTACACAACGTGCCAACTTCACTGGTTTTGGGGTTTGTATTTGATTATTTACACCTTTTTTCACCAAGTACCACCTCAGAAAACACTTCCTCTCCAAGGACCACCATATTCACCACCATTAAAATACAGTAGTGTAGTAGGCCTATATATTCATTAAAAACAAGGGAGAGATTTTGTTCGACAAGTATATTTAATATATTTGGCCACTGTCACATTACACACAGTTTGAACAGTAACACTGTGTTTGAATATTTGATTAAGTGATTCTTTGGCATACCACTATTTGGAGCCCGCGCACTACCAGTGGTACCACAGTTTGAGAATTACTGATTTATAGGATTCAAGGAGTCAAAGAACTTTGTTGTCAGCACACATGAAACACATAAGATGGCACAAAGTTGTCAAGCTTGTCACGGACAGTTTGGTTATATTTGGGTTTTCCTCTGTGTTTGTGTTTATTTCCTGTCAGCGCTCTTATTTTGGTTCCATTTCCTGCATGTCTCCCTGAGCGCTCGTTTTCCTCACCTGTCCCTGTTTGGCAGCTTGGCATACCTGGTTGCAGATGCCAATCAGGCTACTATTTATGCCTGCCTCGCCCTCCAGTCAGGGCTTGGGGATTGTATCCTGTTTGCTGTCTCCAGTTTTCCCGGTATCCTGTCTTCTGGTTCCTGTTTTTGCCGCATTTCCTTTTTTGACATTAAAGTAATGTGTTCCTGCAACACGCCTGCCATCTCTGCATTTTGGGTCTGTCACCAGCAGTTGCCGACCGAAGTTTAGTACCTGATGTCCTAGATATAGCCCGATGAGTACCAGACGAATGTAATTAGAATAGTATATAAATAGAGTAGGTTACAACCTACTCAGTGGCCTAGTGGTTAGAGTGTCCGCCCTGATATCGGTAGGTTATGAGTTCAAACCCTGGCCGAGTCATACCAAAGACTATAAAAATGGGACCCATGACCTCCCTGTTTGGCACTCAGCATCAAGGTTTGGAATTGGGGTTTAAATAACCAAAAATGATTCCCGGGCGTGGCCACCGCTGCTGCTCACTGCTCCCCTCACCTCCCAGTGGGTGATCAAGGGTAATGGGTCAAATGCAGAGAATAATTTTGCCACACCTAGTGTGTGTGTGACAATCATTGGTACTTTTAACTTTATAAATGACATAGTTTAATAGGTAGAGATTATCCATAGACAAATAGAATAGATTGTGATCCTATAGTGCAAACATAATGTCAAATAATGATGGTAATGCTAGTGCAGCATTATAATAGAGTATTTACCTATTATCTATGGTGTAGTATTAACGCCATTTATAGTTGGTGAGAGACTTGTGATTAATGGGAGAAGTGTATGCTTTGCCTCAAAATAGTAAACTTTGCTGCCCTCTAGTGTTCTTTTTTTCTCACAACATTACTCTTGTGTTCTGAATACATTCAAACAGGGTTCAAATCTTCTAATTCTCGTCCCCTTATCAAAAGAGTATAAATAAGATTATGTTATCTTCCTGAAAAACTAAGACCATGTAGTCCTGTCACGGTGGTGCACCGCACTCATTCATCACTGCAAACTGCAAACTGCAAACACCATAATACTTTTATAAACATTGTTATGGAAAATTAAAACTGAGCTGTGCTTTGATACTCCTTTTTGTTATTGAATATTATTTTGAATGCCGACCAAAAATGTAAAAAAAGAAAAAAAAGAAAGTTGATCAGTTAATTTGGTGTTCACACTAGTATTTTCATATATGAAACCAAAGGCTCTGCAGTGAAGAATGTGTGTATAAAGTCTGTTGAATATGTACGATAGGTCATGTTTATATTCTGCTAAATTTACCTACATAGTAACAAAAATAGTGAGTTTAGAGCAGGGGTTCTTAACCTTTTTGACCTCAGGGCCCAACTTTTCCACTTTTTAGTAATCTTACTCTTGATTTGAACCATATTTAATAATTACATCTAACATACTTACAGTTTACAACCTTTTCAATTGATATGAAACCACACGTTAATCACAAAGATTAATATTTATTTAACACATAAACCTTAGGCTTAGGTCAGGCTGATTAGAAAAATAAGTGTAACCCACTGCATAGGAAGGGACTAATAAATAACTCAAAATAATATTTTTAAGTATGCTGTGCTAAAATAAAAAAAGTAAATTAATAATAAATATGTCACTTAACTAAACTGTCAATAAAATACAATTGCAAATGAAAATACGACGTCACCCCTTTGATAATATTTTTTGCGCTCAAGAAACTTCTCTATGACTTTAGCGCCAGACTTCTTCTGTTTGTTTATTATTGTCATTACTGCCACACGTGGTGGAAAAGTGTATTACAACTAAGTACCGCTTCTGCCCATACTGACCACAGCTGAGAAATAGATTTTTGGTGGCCCTTTGGAGGGCCCTCACGGCCCAACAATGGTGTAGAGCAGTGGTTCTCAAACTTTGTTCACCAAGTACTACCTCGGAAAAAACTTGGCTCTCCAAGTACACCAATATAATGACCAACATTAAAATACAGTAGCGTAGTAGGTCCAAGTATTCATTAAACACAAGGCAGAGGTTTTACAAGTGTATTATTTTTGGCCACTGTAACATTACACACAGTTTGAACAGTAACACACTGTACTTTAATTAAGTGATACTTTAGCTTACCACTAGATGGAGCCCGCGTACCACTAGTATGAATGTCTTGAAATTGCTGACTTTGTGATGTCTTTAGTAATTGTGGTTATGTTGGTCTTTGACTGATTAACTCCGGCAACCAAAGCATGTTTAATAGTGAATATATATAGCGCTGAACTTGGCCAGTAGAAGATAGTAGTAATAGTAGTAGTAGTAGTTTATTGTGTGAATGTATTAACACTGAACCTTCTATTTTATAATGTAAAATACACAATCGACATTAAAGTTAAAGTTAAACGTTAAAGTACCACTGATAGTCACACACACACACTAGGTGTGGTGAAATTATCCTCCGCATTTGACCCATCCCCATGTTCACCCCCTGGGAGGTGAGGGGAGCAGTGCGCAGCAGCGGTGGCTGCGCTCGGGAATTATTTTTGGTGATTTAAACCCCAATTCCAACCCTTGACGCTGAGTGCCAAGCAGGGAGGTAATGGGTCCCATTTTCCCATAGTCTTTGGTATGACTCGGCCAGGGTTTGAACTCACAACCTTCCGGTCTCAGGGCGGACACTCTAACCACAAGGCCACTGAACACTCTATTTTATTTAATTATTTATTTAATTATTAGTGTATTCATGTAAAATCCATATTTGCTTTTTCCTTACACTTTTGTAATGTTTATTCTATGTTTATATTTTCATTCTTACAAACCTAAATGAAGGAAGAAGTGTAAATAAATGAAACTGAAAAAGGAAAATAATTCAAAAGAAGGAACATCAATCCTCAACAAAACTCATGGACTTTTTGTGTCATGCTATTAACTATCTGTCCAGCTGCACACGCTGGAAATGAGTGGCGAGAATAATGAATTTATTGACAGTGCCGTGTGAAAGCTGATGTGTTTACTTTATAATTAAGTTAATGCAGTCTCAAAGGAATGTAACCTGTGGAGGCACTTTTTAATGAAACATCCAAATTTTGATGTGCGGCTCCTGAGCCCTTTGGCTCCTGAAACTGCGACCCTCTCCATGATGTAGTTGAATAGCCCTGGTGTACAGGCTTTAGCCTAAGGTGCGGATTATATGAAGATAAGTAAACTTTGCTAAAAAAAAAAACAAATGTGGGGTGCTCTTCTGTAAAATGACTGACTGTTAAGGACGCAGGAGCCAAACTTTTCCATTTACTTTTATTCCTATTTTGTATATTCCTGATAACCAGCTTTCTCTGCAGGGGGCATTTTATTCTGTCTATTTATTTTGTCAGAATTACAAAATTAAAAAAAACAAATAGCCCAGTCCATGCAACAGGAGCGCTCGGCTCTTTTTAAGAACCTAATGCAGAAAAGCTACTCAATGGTCATCTCTATGACAGTGCTCTCATCCATCCATCTATACATTTTCTACCGTTTGTCCCTTTCAGGGTTGCGGGGGTGTGCTGGAGCCTATCTCAGCTGTATTCGGGTTTTTAGAAATTTGCTAAAACTTTGTTAGTCTTTTCCAAGTTTTTTTTAACTAAACCCGTGGGCTGCCAGCTGAATAACCCTAGTCTATCGTAACAACAACATGATTGCAAATTGTTAAAGTACCAATGATTGTCACACACACACTAGGTGTGGTGAAATTTGTCCTCTGCATTTGACCCATCCCCTTGTTCACCCCCTGGGAGGTGAGGGGAGCAGTGGTAATTTTTTGGTGATTTAACCCCCAATTCCAACCCTTGATGCTGAGTGCCAAACAGGGAGGTAATGGGTCCCATTTTTATAGTCTTTAGTATGACTCGGCCGGGGTTTGAACTCACAATCTACCTATTTCAGGGCGGACACTCTAACCACTAGGCCACTGAGTAGGTTACCGGTAGTCACTTCTCTCGGACTGCTGTATGTGCATGCACTCCCTGCATGTACGAGTGGACCGGTGTCTGCTGCTAGTCTTTCCAGTAGTGGAAACTCATTTTCAGCTACTCTCTAAACAAGCCAATTTTCCATCCATTCATCCATCCATTTCCTACTGCTTGTCCCTCTCGGGGGTCGCAGGGGTGCTGGAGCCTATCCCAGCTGCTTTCGGGTGGAAGGCGGGGTACACCCTGGACAAGTCGCCACCTCATCGCGGGGGCCAACACAGATAGACAGACAACATTCACACTGACATTTACACATCCATCCATCCATCCATTTTCTACCGCTTATTCCCTTCGGGGTCGCGGGGGGCGCTGGAGCCTATCTCAGCTACAATCGGGCGGAAGGCGGGGTACACCCTGGACAAGTCGCCACCTCATCGCGGGGGCCAACACAGATAGACAGACAACATTCACACTCACATTTACACAATACCAGATAAATAGAATAGAATAGAATAGAATAGAACGGTTTATTGTCATCAAACATGAGAACGTGACAACATTACAGGTGGCTACTCTGTTAGGTGCAGCTAAAATACAAGACAAACGATAAATAACATGTTAAAAATAAATACGTAAATATCAGTACAAAAAACAGTACAACAGTGAAAAGCAGTGTAAGCTATTGGGACAGAATCAATATCCTTGTGTGATTAAAATCTCTTCCCTGGTGGCAGCAGGTTGAACAAGGGCTGACCAGGGTGACAGCTCTCTGCCAGGATTGTATTTGCTCGGGCAAAGCGGCGAGAGCGAGTAATGTCCTCTATGGAGGGCAGACGGTGGCCGATAATCTTCTCAGCTGTCCTGGTCACCCTCTGCATAGCCTTCCTGTCTGAGGTAGAGTAGGCAGTAAATCACACAGTTCTGCAGTGTGGCTCTATGGTGGTCTAATAAAAAGATACCTGCAGTTTTTCCTCAAGTTGGTTCTTTTGCCTCACCCGAAGGAAGTGGTGTATCTGCGGTGCATTTTTGACCAGTGCTAAAGTGTTGACAGTCCATGTGAGGCTCTCCGAGATGTATGTTCCCAAGAACTTAAAGGGGAACTGCCCTTTTTTTGGAATTTTGCCTATCGCTCAAAATCATTATGAAAGACATGAAGACGGTTGTATTTTTTCTATGCAATCTAAATAAATGTAAAGAAAAGTGTGCTTACAACAGAGCCAATGGGAGGTCCTTTATTCCACCATAACACCGAACAAATAATCATCCAAAATCCGCCAGCACTACTACATTTACATTTTGTGACTTGAATATTAACCAAGTATTAATAAAAACTGTTGGGCAGCATGACGGAACAGGGGTTAGTGCATGTGCATAACAATACTAAGGTCCTGGGTTCAATCCCAGGGGTCTTTCTATGTGGAGTTTGCATGTTCTCCCCGTGACTGCGTGGGTTCCCTCCGGGTACTCCGGCTTCCTCCCACCTCCAAGACATGCACCTGGGGATATGTTGATTAGCAACACTAAATTTGCCCTAGTGTGTGAATGTGAGTGTAAATGTTGTCAGTCTATCTGTGTTGGCCCTGCGATGAGGTGGCGACTTGTCCAGGGTGTACCCCGCCTACCGCTCGAATGCAGCTGAGATAGGCTCCAGTACCCCCCCGCGACCCCGAAAAGGGACAAGCGGTAGAAAATGGATGGATAGTGATACTGTTATTATAAGCGCTAACGCAGACAAACTATTCATAGCGGCGCCAGGATCACAAACTTGTGTGCCTATGTTGACAATGTCGACTGGGGAGCTGCTTTTTCGCTTCCCTGCTCATGGAAGCCGGTGCCAAGTGACAGGGTGGAGGAGCATATTTGACCCACCTTAACAACCTGAGGTCGGTGGGTCAGAAAGTTAGTTTTATCCGGGAACAGATGAAGTGGGGTAAACCCAGGAAGCTCAGTTTCTCCACCAGAATATCACAGATGATGGATTTGAACTCCAAGCTGTATATAAAGATGCCAGCTTTCACAAAGAAAACGTCACTAAAGATTGTAAAATTCCCGATATATCACCTCGCAACAACAGAATAAAACTTGAAAAATGCTCTGGCAGAAGATTATATTTCAAGATTGCTGATTCACTCATGGGCAGCACGGTGGAGCAGTGGTTGGCCAACGCTGGTGCTTTACAGACACAAAGTCCTGGGTTCGATACGTGGGCTTGCGGTCTTTTCTGTGTGGAGTTTGCATGTTCTCCCCATGCCCTCTGGGTACTCCGGCGTCCTTCCACCTCCAAAGACATGCACCTGGGGATAGGTTGATTGGCAACACTAAATTGACCATAGTGTGTGAATGTGAGTGTGAATGTTGTCTGTTTATCTGTGTTGGCTCTGTGATGAGGTGGCGACTTGTACCCTGCCTGGATGGGTGGGTGAATGATTCACCCGTTTTGCTGTCAATCTAAAAAGTGATTCAGCCTCAGACAGGCTGAATGAGAGACAGACAGATCATTCAATCATCATGCAGCAGCTTCCAGGGCCAGCCAAGCCCACTTTCCACACAGAGAGAGAGTTTGTGGGCGGGATAAAGCTGAGCATTTATCTAATGGCTGTCTAATTTATGCTGCAGAAGAACAACCCACTCTGTACTCCACTGGTGAAGTCAATGAACGCTCAGCTTCTACATGTGGGGGTCCCCACATCTGCGGTCCCCTCCGAGGTTTCTCATTGTATCCCATTGGGTTGAGTTATTTCTTGCTCTGATGTGGGATCTGAGCCGAGGATGTCGTTGTGGCTTGTGCAGCCCTTTGAGACACTTGTGATTAAGGGCTGTATAAATAAACTTTGATTGATTGATGATTGATTGATTTAACCAAGGATATGTGAACACAAAATTACATATTTGACCAATTATTACTATTGTATTAATATTTGATGCCTGCAACATGTTTACAAAAAGCTGGCAGACGTGGCAAACAAGACTGATAAAGTTGAGGAATGCTCATCAAACACTTATTTGGAACATCCCACTGGTGAACAGGCTAATTGGGAACAGGTGGGTGCCATAATTGGGTACAAAAGCAGCTTTCATGAAATGCTCAGTCATTCACAAACAAGGATGGGGCGAGGATCAACACTTTGTGAACAAATGCGTGAGCAAATTGTCGAACAGTTTAAGAACAACATTTCTCAACGAGCTATTGCAGGAAATTTAGGGACTTCACCATCTACGGTCCGTAATATCATCAAAAGGTTCAGAGAATTTGGAGAAATCACTGCATGTAAGCGCCAAGGCTGAAAACCAACATTAAATGCCTGTGACCTTCTATCCCTCATTCGGTACTGCATCAAAAACCCGACATAAGTGTGTAAAGGATATCACCACAGGGGCTCATGAACACTTCAGAAAACCACTGTCAGTAACTACAGTTTGTCGCTACATCTGTAAGTGCAAGTTAAAACTCTACTATGCAAAGCCAAAGCCATTTATCAACAACACCCAGAAACGCCGCCGGCTTTGCTGGGCCCGAGCTTAACTCAGATGGACAGATGCAAAGTGGAAAAGTGTTCTGTGGTCTGACGAGTCCACATTTCATTTTTTTTTTTTAGAAACTGTGGACGTTGTGTTCTCCGGACCAAAGAGGAAAAGAACCATCCGGACTGTTCTCGGCGCAAAGTTAAAAAGCCAGCATCTGTGATGGTTTGGGGGTGTATTAGTGCCCAAGGCATGGGTAACTTACACATCTGTAAAGGCACCATTAATGCTGAAAGGTACATACAGGTTTTGGAGCAACATACAGTATGTTGCCATCCAAGCAACGTCTTTTTCATGGACGCCCCTGCTTATTTCAGCAAGACAATGCCAAGCCACATTCTGCACGTGTTACAACAGCGTGGCTTCATAGTAAAAGAGTGCGGGTACTAGACTGGCCTGCCTGTAGTCCAGACCCGTCTCCCATTGAAAAGGTGTGGCACATTATGAAGCCTTAAATACCACAACAGAGACTCCGGACTGTTGAACAACTTAAGCTGTACATTATGCAAGAATGGAAAATTATTCCTCCTGAAAAGCTTAAAAAATTGGTCTCCTCAGTTCCCAAACGTTTACTGAGTGTTGTTAAAAGGAAAGGCCATTTAATTCAGTGGTAAAAATGCCCCTGTGCCAACTTTTGTGTGTTGCTGCCATTAAATTCTAAGTTAATGATTATTTACAAAAAAAAAAATGTTTCTCAGTGTGAACAATAACACTAAATATCTTGTCTTTGCAGTCTATTCAATTGAATATAAGTTAAAAAGGATTTGCAAATCATTGTATTTTGTTATTATTTACTATTTACATAACGTGGCAACTTCACTGGTTTTGGGTTTAGTATATATATATATATATATATATATATATATATATATATATATATATATATATTTTTTTTTTTAATGTATTTTTTTTAATGTATTTTTTTTCCCTTATGTATGAGGACTGTATGAAGTCTTAATAGGACTGGTTAATTACATTAATTATTAATTAATTATTTAATTACATTCCCTAACCAAACTGTTAATAAAAGTAAAATAAAAATCCAGCTTTGCCACTTTATTCATAATTTTTGCATTCAATAAACTATTCTATGACTTTACTGCCAGACTTCTTCTGTTTGTTTGACATTGTCATTACTGCCACAAGTGGTGGAAAAGTGTATTACAACTGAGTACCGCTGCAGCCCATACGGACACCAGCTGAGAAACAGATATTATTTGGCAGCCCTCTAGGACAGTGTTTTTCAACCACTGTGCCGCGGCACACTAGTGTCCCGTGAGATACGGTCTGATGTGCCGTGGGAGATGATCTAATTTCACCTATTTGGGTTAAAACATTTTTTTGCAAACCAGTAATTATAGTCTGCAAATTATGTGTTGTTGTTGAGTGTCAGTGCTGTCTAGAGCTGGGCAGAGTAACCGTGTAATACTCTTCCATATCAGTAGGTGGCAGCCGGTAGCTAATTGCTTTGTAGATGTCGGAAACAGCGGGAGGCAGCGTGAAGGTAAAAAGGTGTCTAATGCTTAAACCAAAAATTAAAAAAAGGTGAGTGCCCCTAAGAAAAGGCATTGAAGCTTAGGGAAGGCTATGCAGAACGAAACTAAAACTGAGCTGGCTACAAAGTATACAAAAACAGAATGCCGGACGACAGCAAAGACTTACTGTGGAGCAAAGACGGCGTCCACAATGTACATCCGAACATGATATGACAATCAACAATGTCCACACAAAGAAGGATAAAAACAACTGAAATATTCTTGACTGCTAAAACAAAGCAGGTGTGGGAAATATAGCTCAAAGGAAGACATGAAACTGCTACAGGAAAATACCAAAAAAAGAGAAAAAGCCACCAAAATAGGAGCGCAAGACAAGAACTAAAACACTACACACAGGAAAACAGCAAAAAACTCAAAATAAGTCACGGCGTGATGTGACAGGTCGTGACAGTACACCTACATTGAGACAAGAGCCATAGTGATGCATGCTTGGTTGTGGTTTAAAGTCATATCCAACAATTGTGACAACGACTTTTTACTGTCAACTGAGTTTCGTTTTTTAATGATTTCTGCTGGTGGTGTGCCTCCGGATTTTTTCAACGCAAAAAATGTGCCTCGGCTCACAAAAGGTTGATGTTCCAGGTAATCTTATTTTCAGTGAAGGTATACGATAGGCAAATATAAGTTAAAGTTAAGTTAAAGTTAAAGTATGATTGTCACACACACACTAGGTGTGGTGAAATTTGTCCTCTGCATTTGACCCATCCCCTTGGGGAGCAGTGGGCAGCAGCGGCGCCGCGCCCGGGAATCATTTTGGTGATTTAACCCCCAATTCCAACCCTTGATGCTGAGTGCCAAGCAGGGAGGTAATGGGTCCCATTTTAATAGTCTTTGGTATGACTCGGCTGGGATTTGAACTCCAACCTACCGATCTCAGGGCGGACACTCTAACCACATAAGCCTTGGCTTCAGCCTATTCCTTTTTCGGTCATACTTTTTCTTTTCTTTTCTTTTTGTGTGTAAATGTGTATGATGGTTACATATGTATAATTTGTACTCTTAAACTGGTCACACAAAATGGTTAATGGTTGATGGTTGATTATATGACCGAAATAAACTTATTTCATTCATTCATTCATTCATTCATTCAAAAACACTGCTCTAGGAGATAGTCCCATCTGAACAATGCTTTAAAATACATCCCGACTAGACTTTAAATACAACAGTCACCAAGGTTTGAACCAATAAATGTTGTGCATTCGAGTAACAAAATAAAAAATGTTCCTGGATGACATTCTGACAATAAAATTGCTATTGTTTCCAAGTATTGGGGTCTTTTTTTATTAATTTAAATTATACAAGAGAGTAATAACCTGTGATTAATCATGATTAATCCAAATTAAAAAGTAAAAAATTAACCACTTGACAGCACTAATCGAAATGAACCCTGGACGAAAGGAAGAGACTGCAGGGCAACCCCTTCCACTTTTTGGCCACAAGAGGGCAGAACAAACCTGCATAGTTAATTCTGCATTTAGCCACATGGACTCTAAAAAGAGAAATCTTGTTGACTTTCAGTGAAAGTTCAATCCGGTGATAGTATTTTCATTGATACAAAAACTAACCCCGTCGTAATTCAAACCATACCATGGATGACGGATGCTGATAGTAACAATGAGACAATGTGGGGACCGGTTTATAACCTTCTCATTGTCTGACAAGCACTTGTTTAAAGGCAGCAAGCTATCGTCATAGATACCCCTGCCCTCTTCTTATTCGATTACAACGTTCTAAGACGATTGGTCCAACGGTGCACTGCGTATAATCTCATCATGCATGATAAGCGTGTAACTGAAAGCACATTCAGCTTGAAAGGGTAACTTATGTGAATGTGTGTATTTGTGGGTGTCAAAATAAAGGCTTGTATGTAATTGCTGTAAGGAAATCTCCCCATGCACTGTTGGTGTGACCTGAGAGCTAATTGGCAGTCAGGCCTCTTCGTGACTGATGGCTGATATATGATACACTGGAGGTCAAATAACTGATAAAAAGGTACTCTTAACCAACTTTACTGGTGATATGAGTGGATGAAAAATGCTTCTATTCATTGCATTCACAAAAGAAAAATGACTGATCTGGTCTGGCGATTAACTTGTGTCATTAAGTGGATGAAGAAGAACAGGTTTCAGTTCTTATCCCTGTGGGAACCCGGTCCCGTCTCGGAGTAATTGTAGTGTTAACAGGAGAAACGTTCTCCTAATAGCTTCTTGTTGCGGAAGTTTTTAAGCGGGGTGGAACTCAGCGAGAGGAAAAGGGGTTTTAAAAATAGACCCGGGCGGTCAATGCGTGATGGGGAGAGATATGACTTTTAAAAACCCGACAAAGCAATTTGCAGCTCATAATCAAGAGAGCGGAAACATTTTATCTCATTTCCTTATACAGTACAAGCTGGCCGGTTCCGCTACAGCTCCAGTGAAGGTGTCTAAAGTGCGGCACGGGGGCCATTTTTATTGTATCCTTTTTAAAATAAATGAATCATTATGTGATAATAAGACAACTTGTTAGTTATTAACCTAAATTGCTTGGTTGCCTACAACGCAAAGCAAAGATGTCAATGTTTTGTTCATTTATGTGAATGTTACAGCAACTCAGGATTCAGTTCGATTAGAATTCCTGTGGTGATGATTCAATTCATAATATTTGGTATACAAATTATGACAAAACCTTTCCAAATTAAATTAGGTTAAAAAACACGTCTTGGTTGCTGACGTACAGTATGCAAATAGAAATTGTCTTGGAAAAAAAATAGATGATTGAAAATGATGAATCATTATAAATAAGAATCTCATTTCAAATGTGAACCAGTTTTTTTGCATCCCCGTCAGAAAGCTTACCTTGTTTCTATGTGGAGCACAGCGCAATTTAATGAGGTCCCAATTTGCACGCCCAAATCCAGCCAATGGTATGATCTGATATGTCATTTTTATGCCAATATCAGCCGCTATAAGGGCGCCCCTAATTGTGAAAACGTAACCCTTTTATGATTAATGCAGTAGGATACATTCCCTAACCTAACCCCCTATCCCCACCACATCCCACCTCCTCGGATTGTAAATAATCAAATGTATATACTTGTATAACTTGTATGATGACTGTATTATGCTGATAGTATATATTTGTACCATGAATTGATTAACGTGGACCCTGACTTAATCAAGTTGAAAAAGTTATTCGGGTGTTACCATTTAGTGGTCAATTGTACGGAATATGTACTGTACTGTGTAAACTGTACTGTTTCATATAATATATTCTCTTCCTTTGCAATGTACTAAAAAAAGTTTCGATTAATCAATTAAAACAAAACAACTAATTTATAGACAATGATTTATAACTTATGTTAACACTGTTCCAAGATTGTGAGGCAACATTTATCAGTATTAGTACCTTTACCTATAACCATAATTGATAATTGGTCAAGCTTTAAGAGGGTTTTTTAATTTTTTTTTTAAAGATTTTGATAACAACAGAATTTTAAAAAAGTACATTAGAAAGTACATATAATTTCAAAACAAAACAAAACAGAAATTAACACGACAGAACAGAACAGAAGAGAACAGAACTCAACTGAACTATTTTAACTGAAATTAAATGAAATACAATTTAAATGAAATGAAATAAAACAATTAAATGAAATAAAATTGAAACAATATAAAAACCTAAAACTAAACTAAAAAACTAAACTAAACGAAACTAAACCAAACTAAACTAAACCTTATTGAATTGAATTGAATTTTATTTTATTTTATTTAGGTATAAATAAAATGTAATGAAATAAAATAAAATTAAACGAAATAATATTCAAATAAATAAATAATATAAATTAAATCAAATGAAATCTAAATAAATTAAATTGAAACAAAATAAGAATTAAAATACATTTAAAAAATAAAATAAAATGTCATTAATTAAATTAAAACAAAATAACCAAATACAAATAAATTAAATTAAATTAAATATAATTTAATTCAATTAAAATTAAATTAAATTAAATGAAGTTAAAATAAATATGATTAAATAAAAATGGAATTTACATAAAATTTGTAAAAATGTAAATAAATACAATTAAATAAAAATCAAATAGAATATAATAAAATACATTCAATAGAATAAAGGTAAAGCGAAGCGAATCGAATCAAATCAATTAAATTAAATTACATTAAATTAAAATAAATTAAATTAAATTACATTAAATTAAATTAAATTGTATTGAATTAAATGTATTGTTGTTTATGATAACTGTAAAACTGCTAGTAATGCTCATTGTTTATTGTTTTGCACTGGTGTGCAAACTTTTCCCACAAAATTAAAGGATGAACTTTGATACATTTTGTACAATATGGATGCTAAAACCAATCCAAAGGCATAATCGCTTCTTTATATTACATGATTGACCCTTTATTTGATTATCATCATTGTTTACTAACAAACTAATGGAAAACTTAATGCTTTGAAAGTGACGGCTTTAAAGACATTTACGTCATCACAAGGCCTCTTCGAGCACGCAGCATAGCGGACTTCTTTTGCTTGCGATTTTCTGCTTGTTAAGCTATCATAGGATTTATTTCAAAAAACGTTTGCAATGACAAAATGCTTGTAATCACTCACAAAGTAGAAATACATTTATCAAGAACGATGAAGTACTTTACTTATTTATGCAGGGCCAGAAGTGACCCCTGGTTTGGAGTTTGACACCTGTGTGCTAAGCTATCTGAACCAAACATCCTAGCCTTGTGTTGACAAAGCCAACTAATGTAATATCTATGAATATGTCTCAATAATAATTAATTTATTAGATTTTTCTTTACAATATACCGAGGGCCAACAATGTGGCTGCTGGCCCGCAGCTATATTGTTGGACACAGTACAGGAAATTGGTGCCCAAACCTTTTCCACAGAGGGCCGCATACAGAAAAATTCTTATAAAAATTCCAACAAAACTAAAGTTACAAAAATACAGCTGGAGGCTTTGTATGAGTGATTCTTGTAGTACTCTCATTCACCACACTGAGAGATGGGGGCGCTCTTGGGCTTAGCAGATGCATGTTGCTACTGTGTCTTACCACCAAGGAAGTCAGCATTTAAAGTTTGTTGTCAGGAATCAAATTAAGAACATCTGAGCTAACTATCTAAAATTTAAAATGCTTTGTTGTACCTGAATAACGGCAAATTTGACTTGGAACACTTCACTCAACACAGATGTCATAACGTCTTCAAAGCTCACATTTACGCATTCACACAAAACACCAACATTTTGGAACAAGGATGAAGTGATAGAATAAAAGTAAAACATATAATAAATCTATTTGTGGCAGCATAGGAGAAAGTTATGTACAAGTTTCACTTTTGCATCTCATTGCACATAACTGTGGTGCGTTCAAGGACCCTCGATTAATGTTAGGAGTAGAGTCATCACTAGTTTTTAAAGACAGGGGAAGACTTACCTCCACAGTGATGAACTAATCTTAATAATCATGTTTTGCAAAATCCACTGATAATCTTTTGTGAATCAGATCATCTCTATTTTACATTCTGAAATAAAGCAAAACTTGACCGATTTATAAGCATATTCAAAAGTGAATTAATGACAGGTTATATGATTATTACAATTAATTAAGGTCACTTTACATTGCATTTGTTGACACTTTTTGGTAGAAAATAAAAACAAACAAACAAACAAAACAACCAGATTATTTAGGTTTATCTAAACATGCTGTAAATATTTTAATGCCCATCTTTAAAAAAAATCAGGGTGCGGGTTTTTACATGTTTTTTAAAAAGTTAGTTCCAACCAAATCCATGCAATAATTTGTTTTTTTTTTAGTGTATGTATAGTGTGTGTATAAGACACTTTATTGATCCACAAGAGAAATCGTTCCACACAGTAGCTCAGTTACAAAGGATGGAAAGGATAAGGATGGAAAGGATAATGCACACAAGGGCACAAATAGAGGGCGAAAACAAAGGGTGTAAAGTAGACTAAAAATGTACCATAGTAGCAATATAAAATATATATAATATTTACATATTATATATACATACAGTATATAATATGTTATATTATATACTTAGCACAGATGTGTCATGGATGGACTTTGTGCATTTTAGCACATAATATGTTATATTATATACTGTATAATATACAGTTATATTATTATATAATATATACAATATATAAAAAATCCCAGTTACTATGTACAATATTACAGTATATGTAACAGCTGCAGCAAAAAAAGGGCAGCATAAAATAGAGAGTAGATCCAGCAGAAAATATGCATTATAAAGCAGGGGTGTCAAACCTACGGGCCACGGGCCGGATCAGGTCCGCCAACAGGTTTTATCCGGCCCGTGTGATGAGTTTGCCAAGTATAAAAATTAGCTGCTTTTTTTTTAAACAAAATAAACTCCTGTTCTAAATGTGTCCACTGGATGTCACAATAGCAATTCTGTTAGGCGAGCAAACGGTACACAGTAAAGGGTGACTGTGGCTCCTCCTCCTCGACCCACATGAAACTTATAACCTGACGTTTTATGGCTTCTGCTTCGAACAAATCGTCATTTGGCACCCTTACTCCCCCAAAATGTCTCTGACAAACACGAGAAAAGTGAACTCAACCCTTTTGAATAGTTTTTACCTCTGTTTCTTACGGTTTGTTGAGTTAGCACTGGATTGATACGTGGACATGACAAAGGAGGTATTTGATACCTCAAAGAGTTTACATGTGTTTTTTGTTCAATCCCAGAAAGACTGTGACTTAAAGTTTAATCCTGGCTTTGTAGATACACTGAGACGAAGTCTACGGTCATTGTGTTTTTGAAGCTGCACCAATTTCCTCAGAATTTTCAACAAACTTGAAGTGTTTTGTCCAGAAGATTATTTGTGATTTGTCCGTTTTTATCCAATCCAATCCACTCCACTTTATTTATATAGCACATTTAAACAACAACATTTTTTTCCAAAGTGCTGCACAACAATATTAAAAACAATATTCAAATATTATCTTTAGCTCCACTAATGACTGAATAAAAACAAAAAATAAATAAATATAAAACCAATATAAAAGCAATATAAAAATAAACATGAGTAAAAACGATTTTAAAGGATAAAACCAATTAAAACAGTAAATAGAAATCAAAATTTTAAAAAACACAGAGGACAGAGGACAACACAACTCACGTAGTGTAAAAAGCCAAAGAATAAAAGTGGGTCTTAAGACGAGACTTAAAACACTCCACTGTGTTTTTAGAATGTGCATGTCTATTTTTGGCCAAAGTAAAACAAAAAACAACCTGGAGTTGTCTTTATTTTTAAGTTATCATGCCATGATTTTACCATTGCAGCCCACTTGGGAATAGATTTTCCTCCATGCGGCCCGTGAGCTAAAATGAGTTTGACACCACTGTTATAAACAAAGTGAGGTCGCTAACATAGAAGCGGTCAGGTAATAGACAAATATCATCTATTGCTGTATGGCAAAGCGGTAACATTGGGTGTAGGGTGGGATGGGGGGCCCTTTACAAGTCTTGTGTATGGGCACTCAGAATTTGGGGCTACACTCCTGCTGAGCAACCTGTATTGATTACTGCAGTGTTTTTCAACCTTTTTTGAGCCAAAGCACATTTTTTGTGTAGAAAAAATCCGGAGGCACACCACCAGCAGAAATCATTAAAAAACGAAACTCAGTTGACAGTAAAAAAATCGTTGTGGCAATTGTTGGATATGACTTCCGAAAGGGACAAGCAGTCGAAAATGGATGGATGGATGGACTTTAAACCATAACCAACCATGCATCAATATAGCTCTTGTCTCATAGTAAGTGTACTGTCACCACCTGTCACATCACGCCGTGACTTATTTGGAGTTTTTTGCTGTTTTCCATGTGTAGTGTTTTAGGTCTTGTCTTGCGCTCCTATTTTGGTGGCTTTTCCTCTTTTTTTGGTGCTTTCCTGTGACATCTACTTTGTTTTAGCACTCAAGACTATTTCAGTTGTTTTTATCCTTCTTTGTGGGGACATGGTTGATTGTCATGTCATGTTCGGATGTACATTGTGGACGCCGTCTTTGCTCCACAGTAAGTCTTTGCTGTCGTCCAGCATTCTGTTTTTGTTTACTTTGTAGCCAGTTCAGTTTTTGTTTTGTTCTGCATAGCCTTCCCTAAGCTTCAATGCCTTTTCTTAGGGGCACTCACCTTTTGTTTATTTTTTGTTTAAGCATTAGATACCTTTTTACCTGCACCCTGCCTACCGCCGTTTCCGACATCTACAAAGCAATTAGCTACCGGCTGCCACCTACTGATATGGAAGAGTATTACACGGTTACTCTGCCGAGCTCTAGACAGCAATGACACTCAACAACAACTTATCATTTGCAGACTATAATTACTGGTTTGCAAAAAAATATTTTTAAGCCAAATAGGTGAAATTCCACGGCACACCAGACTGTAACTCACGGCACACAAGTGTGCCGCGGCACAGTGGTTGAAAAACACTGGATTACTGCATATGAACTGTAGGTAAAAAGCAATCAATGTGACTATCTTAACACTTTTAAATAATTGTTGAGTATGTCGCAGAACAATACAAAAAGGCCCTCTGGGTCACAAATTGGAGTCTTTTTGGCACTTACAAGGCCTCATGGTGGATGTTGAGAGCAAAGGTCTGACATTTATTGAATAGGATAATTTTAGAAGACCTTCCTCGCGGAAGTACAAACTCCCACTTCCCGTATATAAACCTTTAGTGGGGTATATTAACCCACTCTTTTGTCATTATTTTGGCTCGATGGAGAAATATTGCATGTGTCCATTGTCTGCTCTCCTTGTCATTAAGATAGAGATCAGCAGTGAGGTGGAAACATCACGTAGATACATCGTGATGCCACGAAGAAGAGGCAGAAATATGACAGACAAGAGTCAAACTTCTATATTTGTGCTGCAAGGGACGGAAAGGAACACTCATGTCCATTCTAACAATTGCCGGATTTACTGCGAATCAAATGGTTGCATATTTTCCTGTTTGGAGCAAATGTAAACAGTGCTCCATAGGCGCTGATCCCGTGGGTGCTTCGGGGCCCGAGCACCCACGGACAATGCCGAGCACCCATGTGGGATTGATAGCGACTTTCAATCTTTAAATTTTTTTTAAAAATATCAATCTCGTTGTTGTTAATTTTGTGGCGAATATGGTCTGTTTTCCATAATGAAAAAGTCACAAATCCATCCATCCATCCATTTTCTACCGCTTGTCCCTTTTGGGTTCGCGGGGGTGCTGGAGCCTATCTCAGCTGCATTTGGGCGGAAGCGGAAGGCGGTGTACACCCTGGACAAGTCGCCACCTCATCGCAGAAGTCCCAAATCATATTGTCTATAATTGACGCACCCTAACTAAGATTTCATTGTGCCAGATAATGAACTAATGACACAACCATCTTGACTTTGAACACACTGCACACGAGCAAATGAAGGGCATACTTAGTCAACAGCCATACATGTCACACTAAGGGTAGCAGTATGAACAATGCCAACACTGTCATAAACATGTGCCATATAGGGAAACCACACTAAACAACAACGACAAACACATTTTGGAAGAACATTTGCAATATAAACAAACACCATTGGTGGATCTACACCTAACATCCACTGTAATGATACCACGTACAATAGCGTATCTAGTCGATACTACTGTGATTACATGGATATTTTTTAACATCACGAAATCTCCTTTTGTTTTTTGTTTTTATTCATTCATATTATGTTTATAAACTCAGGAAATATGTCCCTGGACACATGAGGACTTTGAATATGACCAATGTATGATCCTGTAACGCAGTGGTCCCCAACGTTTTTGTAGCTGGGGGGGGGGGGGGGTATTTTAATTGTATTTATTTTTTCATTAAAAAAAAAATCATGTGTGCTTACGGACTGTATCCTTGCAGACTGTATTGATCTATATTGATATATAATGTATATATTGTGTTTTTTATGTTGATTTAATTTAAAAATATATATATATATTATTATTATTTATTTATTTTTTTTTAATTACTTGCGCGGCCCGGTACCAATCGGCCCGGTGGTTGGGGACCACTGCTGTAACGGATTGACACCCAAATTTGTGGTGTATCCAAAACTAATGTAAACAAACAACAGAAGAATATGTGATTATTACATTTTAACAGAAGTGTATATAGAACATGTTGAAACAGAAAATAAGCAGATATTAACAGTAAATGAACAAGTAGATTAATAATTCATTTTCTACCACTTGTCCTTAATAATGTTGACAAAATAATAGACTGATAAATGACACAATATGTTACTGCATATGTCAGCAGACTAAATTAGGAGCCTTTGTTTGTTTACTTACTAATAAAAGACAAGTTGTCTTGTATGTTCACTATTTTATTTAAGGACAACATTGCAATAAAAAAAATGTTTAATGTATACCGGAAGATTTTTTTTGTTAAAATAAAGCCAATAATGACATTTTTTGGGGTCCCCTTTATTTAGAAAAATACCGAAAAGTACCAAAATACTTTTAGTACCGGTACCGGTATTGGTATCGGGACAACACTAATACACACAGCACCCACTGGCAGAAATGTAGATCGGCGCCTATGGTGCTGACCCCCCACTGTGACCTCCCCTGTCCCACTACCCACCTTTTTCAATTGCTCCTCATTCTCGAACATGCGTGACGTCATCGGGGAAAGGAGCTTATTGCTGTGTGACTTGACCGGACGGGTTGCATCGCCTGTGCCCGGCGGAGCATGCAAGCCTTCACGCTGCATGCACCACGCACACGTGTGCGTGCGTGCGTGCGTGCGTGTGCGTGGGTCGAATGCGTTGCTCCTGCAGGAAACTTTGACCTGGTTGGTCTCGTCAATGGTGATATCGGTCCTCTGTGGGAGCTGCGCACGTCCAGCAGAGGATGCAGTCACGGCTGTGCGTGGAAAAGACGCAGAGAATCACGGTTCATCTGAATTTAGGAGGCGTGCAACAATAATCATTTCATGCCTGCAGATGCATGCATGCTTAATTAAATGTACCTCCATCCATCCATTTTCTACCGCTTGTCCCTCCTGTGTTATTGTAAAGATGTATAGCGCATAGCAGGCTTTACAAACTAATGCAATGCACAATGTGATTGTTTACACGCCTGTAATCATGTTGTGATGCATGCATTATGCATATTGTAATTCAATGCACAATAGTCACAGGGGGCGCTCTTTTTGCCTATAATAGCGCACAATTTGATAATAATGAATCTAAAAAGATGAAATAATTAGGTGCACAGTGTATCTGTGTATAGTCTTAGTGGATGATGTGCACTTTGACACATCATTTAGTTAGTATGTAATAATTGTGCATAAGGGCACGTTTAATGCTAAATATATAACATCAATTGTACATTTTGACACATTTATGCATTTCGGCCCATTTAATAATTAATATGTAACCGTAATTGTGCATTTGACACATTTATCCATTTTGGCTCATTTAATAATTAATATGTAACCGTCATTGTGCACTTTGACACATTCGGTTTTTAATATGTTACAATAATTGTTAATTTTGGCTCATTTGATATTTTAATATGTAACGATAATTGTGCATTTGGCATATTAAATAGTTAATGTGTTACAATAATTTATGCATTTTGGCCCATTTAATAATGAACATGTAACAATAATCGTGCATTCTGATACTTTTCATTGTTAATATGTAACAATAATTGTGCATTTTGACACTTTTCATTGTTAATATGTTACAATAATTGTACATTTTGGTACATTTAACAATTAATATGTAACAATAATTGTGCATTTTGACACTTTTGGTTGTTAATATGTTACAATAATTGTTCATTTGGGCACATTTGATATTTTAATATGTAACGATAATTGTGCATTTGGCATATTACATAGTTAATGTGTTACAATAATTTATGCATTTTGGCCCATTTAATAATTAACATGTAACAATAATCGTGCATTCTGATACTTTTAATTGTTCATATGTAACAGTAATTGTGCATTTTGACACTTTTCATTGTTAATATGTTACAATAATTGTGCATTTTCGTACATTTGATAGTTAACATGTAACAATAATTGTGCATTTTGACACTTTTCATTTTTAATATGTTAGAATAATTGTGCATTTTTGGTACTTTTGATATTTCATAATGTTACAATAATTGTTCATTTTGGCACATGTGATATTTTAATATGTAACTATAATGGTGCATTTGGTGTATGAAATAGTCAATGTGTTACAATAATTGTGCATTTTCGCACATTTAATATAGTTAATGTATAAAGTTGTGCATTTTGGCACATTTAATAGTTAATATGTACCAATTAATAATTGTGCATTTTGGCACATTTAATAGTTAACATGTAATATGTAACAATAATTATGCATTTGGCCCATTCAATAGTTAATATGTGACAATAATTGTGCATTTTGGCACACATTTTAGCTAATAGTTAATTTTAGCACTTTTAATAGTTGATTTGTGCATTTGAGCACATTTAATAGTTAATATGTGCATTTTAATATATGTAATAGTTAACATGTAACAATAATTGTGCATTTTGACACATCTAGTAGCTAAAATGTTACAACAGTTGTGCATTTTGCACATGTAGTCGTTAATATGTTACAATAATTGTGCATTTTGGAACATTTAATAGTTAACATGGTACAATAATTGTGCATTTTGGCACATTTGAAAGTTAATCTCCATATTTGTATTTCATAATTAATTAAGTTTGTCTTAATGCATGGCTTGTAGAGTCGGTGGAGCTGCACAATTTGCACAATTGATATAGTGTTGTAGGGGGTGCTGTGTGTTTTGACTCATCCAATATTTATTTCCAGAAAATATTAAACTTGTTTATCTTAATATGCTCATACTGTGTGCACATTTTCATAATTAAAACTTTCCATGCATGACTCCAAACAATATTTAATTCCTCAAAATATACCTGCGTCATTTGTCTAAATGAGAGTTATACAAATAGATAGACTTTTATTCATCATAACGGGGAAATGATATGTTGCAATATTTGTGTTATATATATATATATATATATATATATATATATATATATATATATATATATATATATATATATATAAATAAATATATATATATAGTAGAATATGTGTCTTCATGCATGACTTTGCCACTTCACTCTTTTTGCCAATGCATGCACACAAAAAATGAACAATTGAATTCAAACTGCAGTTTAAATTTATTTGCACAACGTCATCAGGTTGATAATTTGTTGACTGTAAGCATGCAGCATAAATTACCACGGATGCATGAATTATAAATCTTTTGTACTTTAATCTTCTGAGACCCATGCATTTTTGTCCACTTTAAGGGACAAACATTTCCCATGAGCGTTATTTCAAATGCTATATAGGAGATAAATAAAACACATGTGTTCTAAATTACACTGTTAAAGTGTTTGAGTTGGTTTTAGTAACAGTGATTTTTAAGAATGTCCTCTGTAGTGGACCTGAGGACTTATTACTCCCTCTGTAGTGAACATATTACTCCAACTTTTTGTTCTAAAGTGATGATATTGCAACAAATGCAGGAAAATGTTATTTTTTCATGCCTGTTAATATATTGGAAAGGAAGTATAAAAAATATGGACAACAGCAAGATTAAATAATTAGAGGACAATGCATACAAAATTGCAAATCTATCATGCCTTTGATACAATAATAATAATAAGTTAAAGTACAAATGATAGTCACACACACACACAAGGTGTGGTGAAATGTGTCCTCTGCATTTGACCCATCCCCTTGTTCACCCCCTGGGAGGTGAGGGAGGAGTGAGCAGCTCAAGTGCCGCGCTCGGGAATTATTTTGGTGATTTAACCCCCAATTCCAACCCTTGATGCTGAGTGCCAAGCAGGGAGATAATTGATCTCATTTTTATAGTTTTTGGTATGACTCGGCCGGGGTTTGAACTCACAACCTCCCAGTCTCTGGGCGGACACTCTAACCACAAGGCCACTGAGCTGGTAATGTCAAAATTAAATTTAAATTAAAGTTATAATGATGATAATAATGATAATAATAATAATAATAATAATAATAATAATAATAATAATAATAATAATAATAATAACAATTAATGCCGCTTTTACTTTTCTGGGTCTGAGTCAAAACACACAGCACCCCCTACAACACTATATAAATTGTGCAAATTGAGCAGCTCGACAGATTCTAGGAAACATGCATTAAGACAAACTTTATAATTATGAAATACGAATATGTAGATAAACTTTCAAATATGCCAAAATGCACAATTATTGTAACATGTTAACTATTAAATGTTCCAAAATGCACAATTATTGTAACATATTACAATTCTAAATGTGCAAAATGCACAATTATTGTAACATATTAACTATTAAATGTACCAAAATGCACAATTATTGTAACATTTTAGCTATTAGATGTGTCAAAATGCACAAATATTGTTACATGTTAACTATTAAATATATTAAAATGCACATATTAACTATTAAATGTTCTGAAGTGCACAATTATTGTTACAAATTAACTATTAAATGTGCCAAAATGCACAAATCAACTATTAAATGTCCTAAAATTATTAGTGTAACACATTAGCTAATAATTGTTCCAAAATGTCTCTTTCTTTTTTTAGGAGAAGTTTGTGCATATTTGCATGAGATGGCGTTATTTATAGCCAATAGCTCAATGTTCAACTCTATATAACATATGCAAAGATGCATGGAGCACATATAAGGATGTCTGGGACAAGACTGCATCAATGTTGGAGCCATGAACCTCGGCTGGCCTTATCTCCCCCAACCCCTGAGACATCCTGTATGCAGGCCCATTGTTCCAGGCCTCCCCGGTGAACTGTCAACCTCTGTGTGTGAGTGTGTGTGTGTGTACGAGCACACCTGCCACGCACGACAGCACAGACCAGTTGATCCACTGGAACTTTTTGGATTATTACGCCTTTTTATGTTTTTGGAGGACACATTTAGTGGGAAGCGGGTAGCTTTTTCCAGACTTACCAAACAAATGCTGTAGTAAGCAACAAAGTACTGCATCCATCCATCCATTTTCTACCGCTTGTCTCTTTATAACCCTATTATATTGCTGATAAATATTGAGAAGTATTATGCATCATTTAAGCACACTTTAAATGAACGTCCCACTAAAACCACACGTGTCTGTCAGTGATAGTTTACGTAAGTGTTGGTTAAATGCATTTTTTCAACACATGTATTTGTTATTCTTATGGGTGTTTATGCAATACATTTGCCACTCAAACGCGCCCTTATCAGCCTTCATGTTTACAAAACATAAATGTGAGGAAGCAGGCAATATACACTTGCTACATGTCAGGCTGCATGGGTGGCCCAGTAATATTTCATATATTTTGTAAAGAGGGATTTATGCATAATTAGGCGACAAAGAAAAGGCAATCATTATGATATGCATACAGGCCTATGGCTTACCAATGTTGTCCAAACAACTGAAAAAAAATAATGCATAAACATATACAAATATAAATTTTGATCAATAAATACACACAAAATATTTTCGTTTTATTATAATATACGTATATGATTATATTGTTTTATCATATTCTTATTTTTTATTCATCTATGTGTTATAAATACTTTAAAAAATGATACCCAATTAATATGCATGCATTTTGTTGTATATAATATGTAGAAATCAAGCTTTGGGAACTATGAATGTGGATATTATTAAAAGATATATGATCATTTTGAAGTCATATGCAAATACTGCCCACTAATGTTTCACAGATTTTTTAAAGTTTCCTCTTGCAACTGGCATTGTGATGTGTGTGTGTGTTGTGCGCGTTTGTGTGTTGTTGCACTTGGACGATACAGTGTTGAAGACATTTTAGCACAATTATTAGCTAATGTGTTACACTAATAATTAATTTTAGGACATTTAATAGTTGATTTGTGCATTTTGGCACATTTAATAGTTAATTTGTAACAATAATTGTGCATTTCAGCACATGTAATAGTTAATATGTGCATTTTAATATATTTAATAGTTAACATGTAACAATATTTGTGCATTTTGACACATCTAATAGCTAAAATGTGACAGTAATTGTGCAGTTTGGTACGTTTAATAGTTAATATGTTACAATAATTGCGCATTTTGCACATTCAGTAGTAAATATGTTACAATAATTGTGCATTTTGGAACATGTAATAGTTAACATGTTGTGCATTTTGCACATTTAGTAGTTAATATGTTACAATTGTGCATTTTTGATCATGTAATAGTTAACATGTTACAATAATTGTGCATTTTGCACATTTAGTAGTTAATATGTTACAATAATTGTGCATTTTGGAACATGTAATAGTTAACATGTTACAATAATTGTGCATCTTGCACATTCAGTAGTTAATATGTTACAATAATTGTGCATTTTGCACATTCAGTAGTTAATATGTTACAATAATTGTGCATTTTGGAACATGTAATAGTTAACATGTTACAATAATTGTGCATTTTGCCATATTTGAAAGTTAATCTACATATTTGTATATCATAATTAATAAAGTTTGTCTTAATGCATGGCTTGTAGAGTCGGTCGAGCTGCACAATTTGCACAATTGATATAGTGTTGTAGGGGTTGCTCATTCCAACTCATTCCATTTTTATTGAAGGGTTGCAAGAAAAAAAATGAATGAGAGTTTGTTTGGTAAAAAATCTTTAAGACCTGAATTAATGTCTGAATCAAAACTAAAATAATGAACTAATATCGCCTCCAAGTAGGTCAAGTGATGCAATGAACCATAACTTTTAAGGAGTTTTATGAACTTTTTACAGTGTCTCCAGACAGATTTATATTAAAATTGACATCAGTTAAATATATATATGTATATATATATATATATATATATATATATATATATATATATATATATATATATATATATATATATATATATATATATATATATATATATATATATATATATATATATATACATATATATATTTGCATAGATTTATGTACATTTTATTTTGCTGCAGTATCAATAATGTTGATTGATCTTTGTCACACTAAATCATATCCATATGTAAATGTCTCCCAAAACAAAATTCAAAATTTCAACGCAAAAATTCCCAACGTTAATTATTGCACTGCACATGTGTTTTTTTGCAATACTGTTTTCCGTCGCATTTGACTTTAACTTCATTGCGTTAATGCAATTTTAATTTTCTAAAAATGGGACACACAATGCTTTGTTAGAATTGCACATTTTAAAGAAAATTAACGTTGCATTGTGTATTCAGGCTCAAATGAAAATGACTTTGTAATGTGTTTTAAAAATGATAATTGTTCAAACATTTTAATTAATATATTACAACGTGTTTTAAAAACTGTAAAAAAAACCCATTTAAATATTAGATATTTTGTTTATGTTACAAATGATAGGCAATGAAACATACTGTGAAATGTATTTTAAAAACGGATCAATGGTAATTTTTTTTCATTTTTATCAATGTATATTTTTCGCATATGCAACAAATAACAGGCAATATTCTGTGTTACAAATTAATAGCATATCCCATTCATTTTCTGGGTTTTAAAAACTTATACATGTAAAATCTAATTACCTTACAAATTATAAGCAATGAAACGTACTGTTGAATGTATTTTAAAAACTAATTAATGTAAAAAAAACACATTATATTATTATTATATATATATTTGTATTATACAGGAAATTTAAAAATCTTAAATAACAGTACATTTTTGTTATCAAAATTAAAGGCAAAGAAAGGTATATTGTATTGTGTTTCAAAAACTGATATTTAAAAAACATTTTTCATATGTATATACATTTGTGTATATGATATAAATTATAGACAATGAAACTTTAAAAATGGATACATATCAACACATTTTTTTAATTAATATATATTTTGTATGTTACAAATCTTTTTTTAAATTGATATATATTGTTACTATTATAGGCACTAACACTTTATAATGTGTTTTAAAAACTAAATATATTTTTAAATTATATACTTTGTACGTATATTTGAAAAACTGATAAATGTTTAAAAAAATAGCACAATTAATGTTCCAAATTATAGGCAATGCACAATCGACATTATAAAGATTAGTTCATGGTCATGATGTATTTTAGCATTTTTTTATTCAGAAATTCACAAACCTATAAAAGATTTGTTTTAAAAGTGCTAATTAAATTTAAACATTTCCCCAAGATGAATGTAACAATATATCACTTTTATTAAACAAACAAACAAACAAACAAACAAACAAACAAAAATAAACATATTCGAAAACCTGGCCCTTGGCGCATTTTTTTTAAAATCTTATCACTTTTAATATGAAAACACATTAAAAACCCTGATTTTGTAATGAAAGATTTGGTCAAGGCGTGCGTAAAAAGTTATGGTCACAATAATCCGTGGGAATAACAAAAAAAAAAAGAAGTTTCATTTACACAATTAGGTCCAAACCAGTCCAACTAGAAATGTCTCAACGTTGTGCGACCTGGCGCGTCCTGGCGAAAAATAAAATAAAAAATAAAATAAAAGTGGTCACATTTAAATATCAATCCTCGTATGCAAGGCGGAGTGTTTGCTCTCGTGTTCCCAGTACGAGCAGTGCATCATGGACAGCTCCGCCGGCTGACGCGAGCACGCGAACTGAAGGCCGGCTCCGTTGCCGCTCGTAACCGGGGGAGGCGCCGCCGTGGCCGGGCTCAGCTGCTGGGAGTGGTGCGGGTGCTGGTGCGCCGGGTGATGGTGGTGGTGGTGGTGGCTCATGCCGTTGTAAGAGTTCACCATGCCGGGCAGCGCCATGCTCTGTACGCGGGAGTACGGGTTGTACGACGCCGGGGCGGACAGAGCCTTGACGGGGCTGACGTTGGCGTTGGTCACCTGACAGGAAGTGTACGACATCGGGGCGGGCGGCTGCCCGAGCGACCAGGAGTTGTTCATGAAGCTGGACTGGAGGTACTTCGGCGGGGAGAGGTAGCCGTACCCGTCCGCTCCGAATAGCGCTTTCCCCGGCTGGAAGTGCGACGGCGGGGGTCGGAACGGCCGCTTCATGCGGCGGCGCCGCCGATAGTTGCCCTTCTCGAACATGTCCTCACACGCCGGGTCCAGAGTCCAATAATTCCCCTTCCGCTCCCCGCCGCCCTCCCGCGGAACTTTGATGAAACATTCGTTGAGACTCAGGTTGTGTCGGATGCTGTTCTGCCAGCCCTTCTTGTTCTTCTCGTAGAAGGGGAACTTGGTGATGATGTACTGGTAAATGCCCGACAACGTCAGCCGCTTATCGGCGCTCTCCCGGATCGCCATGGCGATGAGGGCCACGTAGGAGTACGGGGGCTTCTGTGAAGGATCCGGCTTTTCCGGCGCTTTGTCCAGCACCGGCTCCTCTTTGGGCATTTCCTTCTCCTTGCCAGTGTTGCTGTCGTGGATCATCAAGATCGAGTCGTCGTCCGGGTTCTGGTAAGCGGCCATCATTTCCCCGCTTTAATTCCGTCCTGGTGCGGCAGAGATGTCTTGCTTTTGCGGCTCTGTTGGTGGCCCGAACATGAGGACCTTCTTGGCTCTTTTTTTCCCCTCCTCCGGACTGGTTATGATGGAGACGCAACACCAGTTGTGATTTGTGACTCCGTAAAGCCAACCCTTTCTTCCGACACGCACGCACACACACACACACACACACACACACACACACACACACACACACACACACACACACACACACACACACACACACACACACACACACACACACACACACAATTACATACGCACCCACGCACACAAGCACACACACACACACACACACACACACACACACACACACACACACACACACACACACACACACACACACACACACACGCACACACACACGCAAGCACGCACGCACGCACGCACGCACACACACTAACACACACAATTACATACGCACCCACGCACACAAGCACACACACACACACACACACACACACACACACACACACACACACACACACACACACACACACACACACGCACACACACACGCAAGCACGCACGCACGCACGCACGCACACACACACACACACACACACACACATACAAACACATTCGCACACACACACATTCACATTCTTGTATTTGTTACCTTCTTGAGAACATCCGAAAAATGCCTACCTCTTTAGGACCATCCTATATAAATAATAATAATAATAAAATATATAAATAATAATAATAATATATACATAAAAATGAGTTGGAATTTCACAAGAAAAAGGTCACACTTTCACAAGAAAAACTTCGAATTTTGGGGGTATTATAATAAAAGTCGTCATTTTACTCAACACAAGTCAAAATGTTAGTTCTTGTAAAGCCAAACCTTTCTTCCGACACGCACGCGCGCTCGCGCACACACACACACACACATACACACACACAAACACATTGTTGTATTTGTTACCTTCTTGTGACCAGCCGAAAAATGCCTACCTCTTTCGGACCACCCTATATAGATAATAATAATAATATATACATACTATGCAAATATAAAAACGCTTGTTGTGAAAAATGAGTTGGAATTTCACAAGAAAAAGGTCACAATTTCACAAGAAAAACTTAGAATATTGGCGGTATTATAATAAAAGTCGTCATTTCACTCAACACGAGGGACAAGCGGTAGAAAATGGATGGATGGATGGAGTCAAAATGTTAATTCTTGTAAAGCCAACCCTTTCTTTCGACACACACACACACACACACACACACACACACACACACACACACACACACACACACACACACACACACACACACACACACACACACACACACACACACACACACACACACACACACACACACACACACACACACACACACATTCTTGTATTTGTTACCTTCTTGAGACCATCCGAAAAATGTCTACCTCTTTAGGACCACCCTATGTAAATAATAATAATAATGATATATACATACTATGCAAATATAAAAAAGCTTGTTGTGAAAAATGAGTAGGTTTTTCACAAGAAAAAGGTCACAATTTCACAAGAAAAACTTAGAATTTTGGCAGTATTATAATAAAAGTTGTGATTTTACTCAACAGGAGTCAAAATGTTGATTCTTGTAAAGCCAACTCTTTCTTCCGACACACACACACACACACACACACACACACACACACACACACACACACACACACACACACACACACACACACACACACACACACACACACACACACACACACACACACACACACACACACACACACACACACACACACACACACATACACACACACACATTCTTGTATTTGTCACCTTCTTGAGACCACCTGAAAAATGCCTACCTCTTTAGGACCACCCTATATAAATAATGATAATAATATATACATACTATGCAAATATAAAAAAGCTTGTTGTGAAAAATGAGTTGGAATTTCACAAGAAAAAGGTCACAATTTCACAAGAAAAACTTAGAATTTTGGTGGTGTTATAATAAAAGTCGTCATTTTATCAACACGAGTCAAAATGTTAATTCTTGTAAAGCCAACCCTTTCTTCCGACACGCGCGCGCGCGCACACATGCACACACTCACATACGCGCGCATGCGCGCACACATGCACACACTCACGTACGCACGCATGCACGCACGCATGCACGCACGCATGCACACACACACACACACACACACACACACACACACACACACACACACACACACACACACACACACACACACACACACACACACACACACACACACACACACACACACACGTACTTACTTGCAAATACAAATATATTCTTGTATTTGTTACCTTCTTGAGACCATCCGAAAAATGCTTACTTCTTTACGACCACCCTATATAAATAATAATAATAATAATATATACATACTGTGCAAATATAAAAATAAGCTTGTTGTGAAAAATGAGTTGGAATTTCACAAGAAAAAGGTCACCATTTCACAAGAAAAACTTAGAATTTTGTCGGTATTATAATAAAAGTCGTCATTTTACTCAACGCGAGTCAAAATGTTACACGAAAAACTGATCATTTGTGCGATATTATGATAAAAGTTGGAATGTTACTCAATAACAGTCGCAATTTTACAAGAGAAGCTTAAAATGTTGGCAATTTTATGAAAAGAGTCGTAATTTTACTCGACAAAAGTCACAATTTTATAAGAACACTTTAAAATGTTGGCAATATTATAATAATAATCGGAATTTTACTCGACTTTTGTCGTAATTTTACTCAAAAATGTCACTGTTTTAGAAGAACAACAAAAAATTGGCAATATTGTGATAAAAGGCAGAATTTTATATGACAAATGTCACCATTTTGCATTAAAAAGTCATCATTTTCCATTAAAAAACTAATAATTTTTGCTTTTAGTTCATTTTAATTTTTTATTTATTTTTTGTTTGTAATTTGTTTCAATCTTCATTATTTACTTCAAGTTATTACAGTATGTCTGTATACATATTTATTAAAAAAATAAAATAAAATAAATTTGGCCAAAGGGGGCGCATTTCAATTTCTTACACACACTTTATGTTGACCAGAGGGGGAGCACTTTTAAAACCGACACAGTCAATTTGAAAAATCCCTTTTTTTTTGGGACCACACTAATTTTGTTTGATTTCACCACCAGGGGTGCAAATGAGACCTTCTCTATTAGATGCAATGGTTTTCCGTATTGGGACCATGATTTAGGTCCTAACTTGGAAAGTACTTTTTTTTGTTGATGTCTCAAAAAGGGTATGAATACAAGAACACGCACACACACACACACACACACACACACACACACACACACACACACACACACACACACACACACACACACACACACACACACACACACACACACACACACACACACACACACACACACACACACACACACACACACACACACACACACACACACGCACACACACACACACACACACCACACACACTCAGATTTGTGTATTTGAAAGTTCCGCCTCCATTACTGCAACACCTACTTTAGCTTCAAATACTGCAATATTAACCGTATGGCACAGCTTTTTTTAAATAAAAAAAAATAAAATCCAACTTTAATTTAATTTTACCCTAAGTTTGAACTAGGCAATGCATCAATACTAATGGTAAAAAATATATAATAAAACAACTGCCTTTCTCCTTAAAATATTGAATAAATAGATTTAATCGTTTAATCGTTGCAGCCCTAAAATAGACCACCTTGAGCATAATTTATTCAACTAGCGTTAATATATACTTTTAAGGCTGCAGCTATCAATTATTTTACTAATTGAGTTAAGGCTACATCAGTGAATCGATTACAATGGAACCTCCATCTACAGACTTAATTGGTTTTTCAACATTTATTGCCAACCAAAAAGTTAATATAGTTCATATATATACTATATATATATATATATATATATATATATATATATATATATATATATATATATATATATATATGTATATATATATACACACACACACACACACACACATACACATTTATATTTATATGTATATGTGTATATAAATGTATATATATGTATATATAGGCATATATATATACATATATACATACATATACATATATAAATATATATGTGTGTATATATATGTATATATATAAATATATATGTGTTTATATATATATGTATATATATAGGCATATATATGTATATATATATATATATATATACACACATATATATGTATATATGTATATGTATATATAAATGTATATATATATAGGCATATATATATATATATATATATATATATATATATATATATATATATATATATATATATATATATATATATATATATATATATATATATATATATATATATATATATATATATATATATATACATATATACATATATACACACATATATATGTATGGGACGGCGTGGCGAAGTTGGTAGAGTGGCTGTGCCAGCAATCGGAGTGTTGCTGGTTACTGGGGTTCAATTCCCACCTTCTACCTTCCTAGTCATGTCCGTTGTGTCCTTGGGCAAGACACTTCACCCTTTGCCTCTGATGGCTGCTGGTTAGCGCCTTGCATGGCAGCTCCCGCCATCAGTGTGTGAATGTGTGTGTGAATGGGTAAATGTGGAAATAGTGTCAAAGCGCTTTGAGTACCTTGAAGGTAGAAAAGCGCTATACAAGTACAACCCATTTATCATTTATATGTATGTGCATATGTATATATAAATGTATATATATACATAGGCATATATATGTGTATATATATACACACATATATATGTATATATATATAAAATATATATATATATTAAAAAAAAAATATATATATATATATATATATATATATATATATATATATATATATATATATATATATATATATATATATATATTTATATATATCCATCCATCCATCCATTTTCTACCGCTATATATATATATATATATATATAAATATATATATATATATATATATATATATATAAAACTAACATAACAAGGTGGGTAATGGCTCAACAATGTCTTTTTATCCAAACAACCCAACAACATTACAGCAACTTTAAATGTCAACACATGCATGCACGCACGCACACACACACACACACACACACACACACACACACACACACACACACACACACACACACACACACACACACACACACACACACACACACACACACACACACACACACACACACACACACACACACACACACATCTCGATGGTGAGCTCCAAAAACCAAAAAAAACGGAAAATCATTTTACTTTGTGTCTGTGAATATTTGTTACATTGTTGAACATTCTTGGAATTTCGGAGTGATAAACAAGCAGTGGCTTCACGTAGCACAAAATAGCAGTGTGAAGCAATCCTTCATCGGCTTGTGTCCAGGTAGTGTCTTCTCCTTCGCTGTAACAAAGGTCTGCTGTGGCACCTTTTTTGGTCTCATCACAATTAAAGACTTGCTGCAGAACAAAGCCCCCGTCGCTGACAATATCCTCGAAGTGAAGGTGCAGCAAGCTGAAAGCTAACTATGTAGCTAAAATGCTAGCTCAGTGGTTGTCTAGCAACTAGAAGCGACACAGCAAGACTGTGGGAGTTTGGACACATTTAAAGAGTTTCTGATCACACAAAGTGATCTCTTAGACAGTCCCACACAGCGGAAAGTACGACAATTGTGGAAAATGAGTCGTCAGAAGTGCAGCTAGCCTAGAAGCTTTTCGAAAGGGATGCAGCGGTGCGTTCAGGATGTAAACAGGATGTGATGTAGGGGACCCCGCCTCTTGAAAATGGCCGTGTCCGTGAGTACAGGAAGTGACGTCATCAAAATGGCAGTACGGCTTCTAGCGACACACACAAAATTAATGAACAAATGAATGAAATGTTCGAGACATGACTCTGCACACAGAGGCATGTTTGTACACTTTTGTAAACCGAAAAGGATTTAAATAGAGGCGATTGTAAATAGAGGTTCCACTGTAATTTGAATAAAAAAAAGCTTTGATTTATATTCTGTTGGTTCGATTATTCGTTGGATAAGTGAATCAAGTCTAGAGACCACCTGCGACTTTAAATATGTGGACATAGTTAAAGTTAAAGTACCCGTGATTGTCACACACACACGAGGTGTGGTGAAATTATTCTCTGCATTTGACCCATCACCCTTGATCACCTCCTGGGAGGTGAGGGGAGCAGTGAGCAGCAGCGGTGGCCGCGCTCAAGAATAATTTTTGGTGATTTAACCCCCAATTCCAACCCTTGATGCTGAGTGTCAAGCAGGGAGTTGGCGAACAGTAGGAAGTTTTAAATATTTTTAAAATGTTTATTACTGCACACGTGTAAAAATTACAATTTCAGTGTTGATGATGTGCAAAGAGAATTACATTTTTGGTTAATTTTCAACTATTTTCCCCAAATTGTGAATGAGGCGATGTCTAAGGTGTGTTTAACCGATTAATCAAACAAACTAATTGATAGATTTCTCGATTATATAAGCAAAATCCGCAGCCCTAAAAGTGTACATTGCACCAAATTACCATAAATACACTTGTCTATATAGGGCTGCAACAATGATATGATTAAATTGATTAATTTATCTACAAAAAAGCCTTGATTTATATTATGTTGCTTCGGTTCATCGATAAATAAAGTATCTACTAAAAATGTATCAAGACCGCCTGCAACTTTAAACATAGTTGCTAACATAGTTTTGAAAGAATGCCCTGGTTTATCACTGCACACATTGTTAAAAGTACAATGTTAATGTTGATGATGTGCATTTATTATAAAAGAGTTATGAAGATCATGGCAAGCAGACCATTGTTTGTTTTAATTCAACCAGTTTCCCTAAAATGTTAATGAGGCTATAAAGTGTTTTATCCGATTACTCGATTAATCAAACAAACTAATCGACAGATTACTCGATTATATGAATGATAGACAGCTGCAGCCTTAAAAATATATATTTTACCAAAAATAACATAAACTAAATAAATATCACATATACTCACAGTGGTCTATTTTAGAGTTGCGACGATTAATCGATTAATTCAAGCTTTAATTGATATCCCATTGACCGTTTATTAAGTGTAAAGGACTACTAAAAATGTATCAAATCTATTGACCGCATGGAGTGCCCGGAACTTTAAATATTTATATAATTAAAAACTTACAACCACTCAAATGCAAGTTGTGTTGGACATATGTTGTATAATTGTTTTATGATAAGTCATAATTCAGTGTTTCTTGCAGTATAATGTTAAGATTCAGTTGTTCATTTTTTTTCTTGCAGTTTTGCATGAATCAGGAGTTTGTTTTATCAACTTTGCTGAAACCTTAATGCCTTCATGTATTGGTAATACAGCATAGGGCTGACTGAATAAATCGAGGAGAAAAAAGTTTGGGATTCATATTTTGTTGCGTCAAATTATAGATTTTTTATGTTTATAAAAATTTAGACATGTTAAAAGTGCAATTTCAATGTTGATGATGTGCATTTATTAGAAAAACAGAATGAAGTTGAAGCGGAAAACTAGGTATTATTATCCTTATTGCAATTATTTACCCTAAAATACACACTGAGGCTATAATGTGTGGTTTTTTTCGTTTACTCCATTAATCGAATAAACTAGTTGATAGATTACTCGATTACTGAAATAATCGATAGCTCCATCCCTTAATGGAGAAATATTTTGATCAAATTGTTCCATTAATCAAGTAGTCCAATAAAACACACGAGCCTCAATGCATATTTTAGGTGAAATATGCACGATTTTTCTGCCTGTCATAACCTTCATTTTTTTTTTCAAATAAATTCAATCAACACTAATATTGCATTTTTAACATGTGTGTATTCATAATAATAATAATAAAAAAACCTTTGCTTTTCGCGCTGTCATGTGCGCTCTACTGCAGTGGCCGTGTGGAAACTATGTCCACGTATTTAAAGTTCCAGGGCTTCCTTCATGCAGTACGGATTTTTATAATTTTTTGAAAATTAATTTATCAAATAATAATTAATAATAATAATAATAATAATAACATATTAATTAAAGCAACAACATATGAATCAGAGCTTTTTTCCTCATCAATTTAATCGGCCCTATATGCTTTTTTTTGTAATTTCAAGAAAAAAGACAGGAAGTAACATTTCAGTAAAGTTTATAAAACAAACTCCTGATTCATGCATGAAATATTCCATCCCTACATTTTCTATCGCTTAATTGTCCCTTATTATCATTAATCATGAATTATGACTGTTTTATTAAAAATAATACAATATCCGCCAAACAAGCATGCAATTTATTGGATTAAAGTTGTTATACTCATGAACATTATTTTGTGCCATTTGCACACAATTTGCATTTTGCAGGAGAACATGCCAATACTAAAATGCATATACAAGGGCAATGGGTTTGATATAGAATATAGCCTAATTAATTATTATATTATTTTATAAAACAACACGAATTTGCGCAGAATTATCACAACAAAACGCTGCATTTTAAACTAAGTACAAAAGCATGACATTTACATGTTGCACGTTCGAGCGCTGCTTAATTAGCCAACGTGGACGCGCCGGAGCGCATGCACGTGCACGAGGAGGCGTCTAAATTTGCCCGGGCCCCCCACGGGGGTCCCTGTGGGTTGCCGCGGAGTGTATTTCCGTGGCGTGGTGACTGCGTGCGTGCAGGTGGAGCAGCATTGGCGTGTGTGTCATCACCCTCATGCAGACAGTCTGCAGCCTGCACGGCCATCAGGAGCCGCGCGTCTCTCAACGTGCAATTATCCCGACCACTGGCAGGTTCACGGCACGTCATTTCTCCTTTCCCACGCACATTGACACTATAATCTCTGCATGCATTATTCAAAATGTTACCACTGCAATCACTTGTTGTTATTGTGTGAGCTTAACACGTTTTACATTTTGCAATAAGAGTAGATAAACGCAAAGGAAAAGCTGAACTACTGCTTCCGGTTCAATTTGTCATCAGACAGATAAGCACGCATTTTTTGCATTTTGGATGAACATATATATCGATTTTTGTGTTTATTTGGAAAAATAAAAATCTATAAAAGGAAAACAGCACAAAATCCAATTATATGGCAATATTTTAATGAAAATCAACCCTTAAAAAAAAAAAAATCTGCCATATATAATAAAAATCGAAAAACAGCCCTAATTTTGTTTTTTGATTTGAATTGGAAATAGAATGAACAGAAGGGAAGGTACATGAACCATTTTCATTAAAAAATATTGCCATAAAATTGGATTTTGTACTGTTTTCCTTTAATGGATTACATTTTTTCCAGATAAACACAAAAATCTAAAAAAAGTGTTCATCCAAAATGCAAAAAATGCGTGGCTATCTGTGTGATGACAAATTGAACCGGAAGCAGTAGTTTAGCTTTTCCTTTACGTTTAGCATGTTTTTAGCATAACGGTAACATATTTGTTCAGCAGTCATTAAAAAAAAGTCTCATTAAATAGTTGTCCAACTTTTGTTCTAGAAATGAAAATAGAAAAAATGGTCCGAAATTTGTTTTTTGATTCCCATTTCAGAATTTGGAAATAGAATAAACGGAAGGTACACCGACCTATAAGGTTACACGTTACAAAAAAGCTCTTCGCAACTTCGGAAATGGCCAAACAAAAACGTATTTAAAAAAAAAGGATTCTTATGAGAGAAAAAAAAGGATTTTTGAATTGATATTAAATCGAAATAAATGACAATCACGATTTGGAAGTGAATCGATTTTTTTTCAGTACTCCTTGTGATTATATGTTTTTATTCATATATATTCCCATACAAGCACCCCTAGACCTTAACTGTTGCTAGTCTGACCAAAAACAAACATAATCATAATAATAACAACAATAATAATAATAATAAATGATGAGTCCTCTTTTAATGAAATATAGGAATATTTCTAAAAAAAAAATCACAAATATTAAAATGTATTTTTTTTCTTTTAAAAAGTTGCAAAGAGCATATTGTAAATCAATAAAACAGTACAAAAATGAATGTACTGTATACTCAATTTGACCAAGTCTTACTTCTTTTCAAAGTGTGCAGATAAGAATAACAGATACTGTGAGTCGTATTGTATTTTGTGTAATAGTTATTTAATGTATTATTTATTGTGTATATATTTGTGATTTATTTTTAGCATGTATTAATTGTCAATTTTATGTATAATATTTTATTTTGTCCTACTTTTCAGTTTTATTGCACCGTTGGGGATGAATAGAGTAACATCCATCCATCAACAACAACAGCAGCAACACAAAAAGCTGCATAAAGCACCCATGAGGGGTTTTAAAGATGACATATTTGAGTTATATATTTTGTATGTAGTAGGTGGCTTGAATTGGGATATTTTTTTAACGGTCACACATCTTTGTTGTAATATTACCTGCAAAGAAAAATGATCAGCTTCTCCAAAGTGAGGCTCAAGCTCAAGGGTCTGCAGCTCATTTTATATCGGCCCATGCACATACTGAAAATAAAATGACGATAGAAAAACAAAAGTGGAAAACAAGTGAAAACAAATTGGTCGTAGTATTTTTATTCTTTTTCAAAATAATATTAAAAAAGGACAAATAGTACAAAACCTTTCCTTTTTGTGCATGTAGCTCTGGGTGTAAAAAGTTTGGACACCCTTGCATGAGGCCTACAAAGGCCGTCATTGCAAAGGGGCCATAATGTAATTTGAAAGAGTGGAATTCCTGTCCTGGTGCACTTCCTGCCCTTGCAGATCTGGAACTAGGATGTTTATCATAGTGCGTGCGGGTGGAATGCGACGGACGGATCCGACGGGTCAGGTCGGGACCGGAGAACAGAACACAGCCACCCGGCCTGGAGATGACACACACACAGCAAGTCAAAAGAATATGAAGATTATGTTGTGGATCAATCCTATTCAACTAGTAGTAGTACTTGAATTAAAAATACCTGTATATTTAAATGAATTTGTTTGAATATTTGGAATTATTTAAGACAATACCTAATTAAATGCATATCAGTGTTTATATTACATTCAAGGCTGTAACATTTACCTCCACTCTGGCCTTCCTGCATGTGTAAATATCAACAGGACATCTCATCATTGGACCCCTTCTGAGGCAAAAGAAAGGCAAGTGAGAAGGAAGGATGGATGAATGGAGGGACCCCGCCAAGGGGAAGAAGAGCGAGCGTATATACCCTCAGCCCTCATGCAGCGCCTTCAACATGGCTGTGGTCCCTCTCTGAGAGAAAAGAGAAGATAGAGCAAATAAACAAAGACCACCAGGTTTCCTCCACCTCCTTTAGATCCCCGCCCGCACCCTACTAAGGTTGGGGCATGCATGGGGATGGGTGGGGGGTGCCTGGGATCACACACTGATAAAAAGAAAAGAAAAAAAAACCCTTTCCAACACTTCTGAGATGTGTTTCCGTGACGATGTATCTTCTTGAATGAAGATGTTCAGTGGGTGGTGTGTGAGGAACATTTCCTTACATTGTGCGTCTCCTCAACCTCAAACATGGAGGTCATTAGGCTGTTTCAAACCAGAAATTCACTCATATCCTTTTATGACTTTCATTGTGTGAGGTGGCTTGTAGCATGAACTGCTAAAAAAAAAACGCAACTTCCCATTTGTTTGGATTTCAAAGGCATTTGTCCATTAGAAATACTGGAGATCCAAATACCAACAAGAATATATCAGTGTTTCTCAACCATTGTTGGGCCGCGAGCGCCCTCTAGAGCAATGTTTTTCAACCACTGTGTCACGGCACAGTCTGGTGTGCCATGGGAGATTATGTAATTTCACCTATTTGGGTTAAAAATATTTTATGCAAACCAGTAATTATAATCGGCAAATTGAGTGTTGGTGCTGTCTACAGCTGGGCAGAGTAACCGTGTAATACTCTTCCATATCAGTAGGTGGCAGCAGGTAGCTAATTGCTTTGTAAACGTCGTATGTAATGCTTAAACCAAAAATAAACAAAAGGCGAGTGCCCCTAAAAAAGGCATCGAAGCTTAGGGATGGCTATGGAAAACGAAACTAAAAGTGAACTGGCTACAAAGTAAACAAAAACCGAATGCTGGACAACAGCAAAGACTTACAGCGTGTGGAGCAGACGGCGTCCACAAAGTACATCTGTTAAAGACATGACAATCAACAAGTTCCACACAAAGGATAGCGTCCGCACAACTGAAATAGTCTTGATTGCTAAAACAAAGCATTTGCAGGGATTAGCGCTCAAAGGAACACATGAAACTGCCACAGGAAAAGCCACCAAAATAGGAGCGCAAGACACTACACAAAGGAAATCACCAAAAAACTCCAAATAATTCATGGCGTGATGTGACAGGTCATGACACCTACTTTGAGACAAGAGTTATAGTGATGCATGGTTGGTTATGGTTTGAATTCATATCCAACAATTGCAACAATGACTTTTTACTGTCAATTTCAACTACCGAGTTTACATTTTTAATGTTTTCTGCTGGTGGTGCGCCTTCGCATTTTTTCAATGAACAAAAATGTGCATTGGCTCCAAAAAGGTTGAAAAACATTGCTCTAGAGGACCGGCAAAAATATCAGTTTCTCAGCTGTGGTCCGTATGGGCCGCAGCGGTACTCAATTGTAATACGCTTTTCCTCCACTTGTGGCAGTAATGACAATATCAAACAAAGAAGTCTGGAGTTAAAGTTATAGAGGAGCCGGAAGGTTTATACCAATTCGTGACACTTCCGTTCGGCTTGTTCGGTGCGCCCGCCACATTTCAGAGACTAATGGACCGAGTGCTGCGTCCCCACGCTGCATATGCTGCAGCCTACCTGGATGAGTAGGTGCGGCCGGACGGCTTCCCGGCCTGAGTCTGGCGGTGGAGGTATGTGGAGGGGGGCGTGGTCTGCGGGCCTGCCACGGAGCGGGGTGTGTAAGGACCGGCCTCAAAGTCAGCGGTAGGTGAGTAGATTGCCCAGCTGGGGCTTGTTATCTAATCACCTGTCGCCCTTATTAGCAGCAGCCGGAACGAGAGACGTGGTGGGAGTTGCTGGTGAGCAGAGGATGAGAGCGAGAGACATTTTGCTGGAAAGCAAAACCACACTGCTTGTGAAAATAAAAGACTTGTTACCCAGACTACCGGGCCCACGAGAGCACCTTTGTGATCAGAAGGACCCACAGGAGGGCAACCTCCACAGATATTATTGCTCTTATTTTTATATAATAATAATGCATATATGTCCTTTCAAATGCAATGAAATTGTATTTCTTATGTATTTTAAATCTACAAGTTAAATAAAACAAACAAATAATGACAATAAAATATACTTTGTCTGTTAGCAAAATTTTGCACTTGAATAAAAATTAAAAATATGTTAAGGTGGGGATTGGGGGTGGGGGTGGGAGGGTGTAGGTGCCCTCAAATATACACAACAATAACAATTTTTGTATTGACAAACAAAGTTGCACTTCAGTATTGAACATGTAGGCAATGGTCAAGTTGTACATTACTTAACTTTTAGATAACTTTTTACAGCTTAACCAGGACAAGACTAAAATCTTAGTCAGTGGCCCTGAGACCCTGAGAGAGAAGCACATTAAAACTACTATCATTGTCTTTAACTCCATCCCTACAAGTGGAAAATCTGGGTGTCGTTTTCAACTCTGACCTTAGTTTTATACCACATATAAAAACATAACAGAAATAGGGTTTTATCATCTTAAGAATACAGCCAGAGTTCACCCAATTCTCTCTCAGGGCAACACGAAGGCGCTAATGCATGCTTTTATTACAAGTCATATAAATTATTGTAACGCCCTGCTTTCTGGTCTTCCTAAAACGGTTATTACACCTTTGCAATTACTCCAAAATTCAGCGGCACGTGTCCTGATGAAGACCGGAAGGCAGGCTCACATTACACCAGTTTTAAAAGCTCTGTATTGACTCCCAGTGTGTTTCAGGATCAATTTTAAGGTTCTTCTTATGGTTTATAAATGTTGTTATGGTATTGGGCCTTCTTATCTCTCATATTTGCTTTTACCCTATGAGCTATCCCGGGCCCTGAGATCCTCCGGCACTCATCTACTAATTTTTCCAAAAGTCAGGACACAAAGTCACGGATGGCATCTTTCCACCATTATGGCCCCCGTCTATGGAACAGCTAGCCGGAGGACCTCAGGGCTGTGGAGAACTTTCATATTTTTAAGAGCAGGCTTACGACCCACCTTTTTGATTTGGCTTTTACCTGATTTTAATTATTTTATTGAAGTCATTTGTATTTTACTTTTTATCTTATTAGTTATGCAAGATTTTATTTAGTTATATTTATTTATTTACTGTATATTCATTTTATTTTTTCTATTAATCTTCATATGTCTTGCTTGTATTTTATTCTTTATCTCTTTATTCTGTATGTGTCAAGCTATAGTTGACTAGCACATGTGGATATTGTATATCCACATTACCTACCATATTCACTAGAGATGTGAATCCTACAACAGATCATGTTTTGTTTCTGATTCTTGGGGTCATGATTCAACACAATTCTCGATTCAGACCGATTCCAGCAATATATTATTTGGTAAAAAAATGATAATAAAGCCTTTTCAAAACAAGTTACAGGTTACAAAAGCTCTACTTGGCTGCTGACACACGATATATACACACAGCAAATACACCAGTGATAGCTTCTTTTTAAAAACTGATTTTTTAAATTTTTGTAAAAATCATTTAAAATTTTTTTTTTATTGATTTAGAAGCGGAATAAATCTGACTATGAATAAAAAAATTTCAGCACCCCTGGTATTTGCAGTAAACACAAGAGCTATTTATTTGTCTTCGTATGTCAATGAACAATCTATTCATCCATCCATCCAACCATTTTTCTACCGCTTGTCCCTTTCAATCAAACATTATTTGTATAGCATTTTTAATGCACAGGCAAGTTGTAAGGCCCTGCGATGAGATGGCGACTTGTCCAGGGTGTACCCCGCCTTCCGCCCGAATGCAGCTGAGATAGGCTCCAGCACCCCCCGCGACCCCGAAGGGAATAAGCGGTAGGAAATGGATGGATGGAGACAAGTTGTAACACAAACTGCTTTACACCAGTATACGTATATTGACAAGAACAAAACATGGCATAAGACAAAGGATTGAGGAAAAGTATACACACTGGAGAGTACCTACAAATTAATGTTATTTAATAAACAATACAAACATATATTTTTAAATACAAATATAATTAAAAAAATATTACAAAAATCAACATATCAAATCAATCAATAAATAAATATATAAATACAATAGTAAGTATAATAGTAGGGTACGTGTACCTTCCGTTCATTCGATTTCAAATTCTCAAATGCAAATCAAAAAACTAATTTTGGGCCATTTTTTCTATTTTTATTTCTGAAACAAAAGTTGGACAACTATTTAATGACACTTTTTTAAAACGTCAATAGGACTCCTGCTGAACAAAGGTGTTAGCGTTATGCTAAAAACATGCTAAACGCGAATGAAACGCTAAAATACTGCTTCCGGTTCAATTTGTCATCACACAGATAAACAAGCATTTTTGCATTTTGGATAAACATGAATTGGATTTTTGTGACTATCTGGAAAAATAAAAATCCATGAAAGGAAACCAGCACAAAATCAACATTTTATGGCAATATTTTAATGAAAATCAACCCTTCTTTGTTTGTTTTCAAATATGCCAAAAACGGCCCTAACCTTGTTTTTTGATTTGCGTGTCAGAATTGGAAATAGAATGAACGGAAGGTACATGGACCTAGTAGTAATATTATCAATAAATAAAATATAACATAACAGAATAAAAATTAAGAACCAAGTAAGAGTTCATAATGATCAATAAAAAGCCTTATCAAAAAGGTCTTGGTCAGCCTGTCGATTAATTTTAAAAACAGTAAATGTACAAGCAGATTAATAATTCATTTTCTACCACTTATCCTTAATAATTTTGACAAAATAATAAAATGGAATATGGCATAATGTTACTGCATATGTCAGCAGCTAAATTAGGAGCCTTTGTTTTTTTTTTTACCTACTAATAAAAGACAAGTTGTCTTGTATGTTCACTATTTCATTTAAGGCAGGGGTGTCCAAAGTGCGGCCCGGGGGCCATATGCGGCCCGCAGCTAATTGTTTACCGGCTCGCCAGACATTCTGGAAATATTATTGTAAAAATAAAAAAGAACATTAAAAAAAGTGGAATGAGGTGAAATCTAACAAGAAAAAGTTGCAATGTTGACACAAAAGCTGCCATGCAGGCTGTTTTTTTTCTTTTGTCTTTCTTCATTTTTCTTTTTTTGCCATTGCTCAAAAAAAAAAAAAAAAGACAAAAAATCCATGTTATAATGAATTATTTTCAGGGCTCCAATTACTTCAAATATTTCACTTTAAAATGTTTTATGTGGTAAATATTGCATATATTGTGTAGTAGCCATATAAAAACATCAAAGTTTTCTTTGACCAAAGCGCATAAAACAAACAAAATAATAGTTCGACAGATATATCTGAAGTTGATCTCGTAACTTAAGTGTTAAAAGTAAAAGAAAAACCTAATAAAAATGTATCACTTTAATGAGTGGGACACTTTTTGGATCCCAAATATATTTAGTGATTTTTTTATTTATCTTTTCACTGTGATTACTCAAAAATATGAAATAATTAAAATCCATGGTGTCCTGCATTATTGATCTTCTAGGGCTCTAATTACTAAATACAGCATTTTTCAGTTTTACTATAAAAAAACTAAGTTGTTTTTGACAGAAAAGCCATAAAACATTTTTTAAAAATTTGTATTACTTTATATCAATTTGAAGTTCATATAAAGATTTACTGTAAGCGTTAAATAAAAAAAATAAAAAAATAATCTGACTTATTTTTAACATTTTAATGACTGAGACCCTTTATGGTCCCCGGGACCCCTAAAGGTAAAATAAACAAAAAATGTATATATTTTGTTATGGTTTGAAAACGAAAATTATCAAAATGGCCCCCACATGCTTGAATTTTTCCTCGTGCGGCCCTCAGTGGAAAAAGTTTGGACACCCCTGATTTAAGGACAAACTTGCAATAATAAACATATGTTTAATGCACCTTAAGATTTTTTGTTAAAATAAAGCCAATAATGCCCTTTTTTGTGATCCCCTTTATTTAGAAAAGTATTGAAAAGTATCGAAATCATTTTGGTACCGGTACCAAAATATTGTTATCGGGACAACACTAGTGTGAAGTATAGACTACACATTAGATGTTTGTGGCAGTGATGGCAACCACTACCCTACCAATGACCCCGTGAGTCATTGTAATGGACATTTTCCTAACATATTACACATAATATGAAGCTGAATAATCCATATAATGTTTCTACTAGAGCATAACAGCATATTGCAATATGTCTGGAAATCATTATCTTGCATGAGAGGGAGCAACAAATGATTAGTCGTTGATGCAATGGATGATAGGAAAGAGACTGCAAGGAAGGTGAAAACCGAAGAGCCACGTCTTGCTAACCTTTGGAGAGGAGTTGAAATGCTGCAGCCTCCTGCCAACAAGATTCTCTTTGAGGTTTTCTTGAACCGCTGCCATACTTAAATGATTCACAGGAGCAGATTGACTGTAATGTGTACTGTACGCGTGTTCAAACCAAGCTGGAGATGGGTTTTTTTTCATGTTTTAGTGTGTTTTTGGATGCATGCGCTCAGTGATGGAGGGCTAAGTGGTGGTAATGCAAGAGACAGGTGTGCCAAGTTATAACAGTTTCAAACTCAGGGTGGGCGTGCGTGAAAGAAAGCATCAAGTCCCCACACATAAACTTCCTCACCCGAGGAACTTATTTTCACCCTGGCGACTTAACAAGTTGCAGCCACAGCCGGCCGGGCTCACACTTCAAAATCCCCAAGTAACCTCAAACCCATTTCACGTCCTTACCCCGGCTCGGGGATTACATTTCAGGCCAAATCAAAACAAGTCACTTCGTTAGAGGTAATTACACAGGTAGCCTACCTCGCTGGGCAAACAAACATGGCCGCCAGCTGACAATCTGAAGACAGATCAAAGGGGAGGACTGACAGGGAACGGGAGAACATTCAAACAAGGGCTTGTTAATCACTCCGACACTTTCGCTTTCACTAACATGCCACACGCACGCTTCTCTTCGCCAATAGATGGACGATTTGCTCATGGTTGAAAACGAAATCAAAACGCCAAGAGCGTGATCGTTACAGTTGAGTGGCGTGTAAAAACAATACATGTCACCAGTGGTGTGCAAGGCCGTCTCTGTTGGCCTAACATAACCAGAAATCATGATCGTAATTAAAGATAAATGTAATTTTTAAATTACTTTCCCTAAATATCTTAAAGTATTCATATTCTCTTCATGTCATATTTTGCTCCTTCCAGCGCTGTTGTTTTTAGGTTATAACGTTTTTATCCAATCAGCATTCGGCTAGCTTATGTTGCCATGCTGTACCAAATCTGCCTGAGGCCTTCAGAATCAACAAGTGAACGAACACAAACGTTTGACAGACAGTTGCGATAGCCAATCAGATCACAAGTTGTTGTCAGTAAGGCCTTCTAGATGGCCTAAGGCAGATACAGTATATAGTGATGTTATGAATTAGATCAGTGTTTTTCAACCACTGCCTGGTGTGCCGTGGGAGATTATGTAATTTCACCTAATTGGGTTAAAAATATTTTTTGCACACAAGTAATTATAATCCGTAAATAATGTGGCAGAGTAACCATGTAATACTCGTCCATATCAGTAGGTGGCAGCAAATATCTAATTGCATTGTAGATGTCGTGTCATGATCACAATATGCAGACGACAGCGGGAAACAGTCTGCAGGTAAAAAGGTATCTTAAAATAAACAAAAGGCGAGTGCCGCTATGAAAAGGCATTGAAGCTTAGGCATGGCTATGCAAAACGAAACTAAAACTGAACTGGCTGCGGAGAAAACAAAACACAAAATGCTGGACGACAGCAAAGACTTACAGTGTGTGGAGCGGAGACGGCGTCCACAAAGTACATCCGCACATGACATGACAATCAACAATGTCCCCACAAAGAAGGAAAGCATCCGCACAACTGAAATAGCCTTGATTGCGAATACAAAGCAGGTGTGGTCAGGGGTGTCCAAACTTTTTCCACTGAGGGCCGCACATGGAAAAATTAAAGCAAGCGGGGGCCATTTTAATATTTTCCATTTTCAAACCATAACAAAATATGGATTTTTTTTTTTTTACCTTTAGGGCTCCCGGGGACCATAAAGGGTCTCAGTCATTAAAATGTTAGAAATAAGTCGGATTATTTTTAATTTTAACACTTACAGTAAATCTCTATATCAACTTCAGGTTGATATAAAGTAAAAAGAAAAGAAAAGGTATTATGCCTTTTTTGTCAAAGACAACTTTGTTTTTTTATAATAAAACTGAAATATGCAGTATTTAGTAATTAGAGCCATAAAAGATCAATAATGCAGGACACCATTGATTTTAATTCATTATTATTTTTGAGTAATCACAGTGTAAAGATGAATAAAATCCCATTAAATATATTTGGGATCCAAAAGGTGCCCCACTCATAAAGTGATACATTAGTTTTTTTTTATATTTTCAACACTTAAGTTACGAGATCAACTTCAGATATATCTGTCGATTTTACGTTTGAACTATTATTTTGTTTGTTTTATGCTCTTTTGTCAAAGAAAACCTGATGTTTTTATATGGCAACCACACAATATATGTCATATTTTTTACAACATAAAACATTTTAAAGTGACATTTTTGAAGTAATTGGAGCCTCGAAAGTAGTTCATTATAACATTGATTTTTTGGTCTTTTTTTTGAGCAATGGCAAAAAAAGAAAAATGAAGAAAGACAAAAGAAAAAAAAAACAGCCTGCATGGCAGCTTTGTGTCAACATTGCAACTTTTTCTCGTTAGATTTCACCTCATTCCACTTTTTTAAATGTTTAAAAACAAAATTGCAATAGCTGCTCGCTGTACATATCCTACGAAGTCAGACCTACACTGTTTCAATGTCCATTTCTCAGATGATATAATTGTTGATGACTGAAGTGCTGATATCAACCAAACCTAACCCCCCCCCGCCCAAACCCCCTCCACATCCCACCCCCCGGATTGTAAATAATGTAAATAATTCAATATTTATACTCTGATGATTAACTTGTATGATGACTGTATTATGCTGATAGTATATATTTGTACCATGAATTGATTAACAAGTTGAAAAACGTATTCGGGTGTTACCATTTAGTGGTCAATTGTACGGAATATGTACTGTACTGTGCAATCTACTAATAAAAGTTTCAATCAATCAATCAAAAGCATTTCCAGACTGTGTGGCGGGCCGGTAAGCAATTAGCTGCGGGCCGCAAATGGCCCCCGGGCCGCACTTTGGACACCCCTGCCTTAAAATAAGTATATTCTCACTAATAACAAGTGCACTTTTCTTGGTTGAAAAAAAAAAGAGACCTTTTTGTTCAATATGTTGAAAAATATTCTTAAATTAAGCAAATGCTAGTGCCATTATCTTGACATAATGATATGCGCTCGGCATCATGATTTTTTTTTTCATGCTTGAAGTAAGAAATTATTACTTTAAAAAAGTAAGAGTGTTGATGACACAGCTTTGCAACAGTTGATATTCTAGGTTCAAGCATGTTTTACTCAATATAAGTCATAAAATCTCAGCTACAAGCTGTAATATCTTACTGAGATCATTTAGGATCAAAACCCTTAAAACAAGTAAAACACTCTAACAGAAAATCTGCTTAGTGAGAAGAATTATCTTATCAGACAGAAAATAAGCAAATATCACCCTTATTTGAGATATCTAATCTTACTTAGATTTCAGTTTTTGCAGTAAAGAGTATTTGCCACGATGTAAACGTTCGCAAACCGAAATGAACACAGGTAGATTCGTGAATGGAGTGTCCATTGCACTAATATCTAATATATAAGTTTTGAAGGACTTATTATAAGCAAACATCTCGATCTCATCAAGCTAAATTTCGCTACACCTAGTGTGTGTGTGACAATCATGGGTATTTTAACTTTAATATTGTGACAGTTTGGCTCTCTCGCACACTTCGGATATCTTTTTAAAATCACTGCCGTGGCAACCATGGCTCTACTCTTAATTGACCTAACACAGTCAGTGTGCATGGTAGCTTTCAGTGAATAAGTTGATGTTATCTGATGACCACATGGAAAAAGAAGAACCTGAGACCACCAGTCAGTCTTCTCTAAGCGCCAGCTGTCCTTTATGTCATCTCTGAATCCATCTCTTTATTATTTATGAAGCACAAGTAGAAGGAATCCAATGCTGATGTTCTAATGAATGTCTGTCACAGCTGGAAGTACAACAAATGATTATTATTACCCTGCAGGTAAACATCAACAGAAAAGGAAACAACATTGAAATGATTTTAAAATCATGGTCAAGTGAATATAAAGTCATCTGCTTACTGTATTTAGAATGTTTTTGAGTCTGAGAAACATTTGAATCATCCCCTATCATATCATATGACTTTATATTTAGAGCAGGGGTGAGTTTGCTAAGTATAAAAATGAGCCAACATTTTTGAATGAAAGAAACCGCTGTTCTAAATGTGTCCACTAGATGTCGCAATAGCAATTCTTTGTATCCTTGTAGATGATGCTAAATATGTAAAAAAAACAAAAAAAACCACATGATGTTAGTGCACCAGTCGAGGAAAATGATCAAACTACATACCGTATTTTTCGGATTATAAATCACAGTTTTTTTCATAGTTTGGCCGGGGATGCGATTTATACTCTGGAGCGATTTACGTGTGAAATTATTAACACATTACTGTAAAATATCAAATAATATCATTTATCTCATTCACGTAAGAGACTAGGCGTGTATCAGCAATCGTCACACACACACACACACGTCAACCAATAAAAATTTGGCGGGGGCGGGTCATGGCAGAAGTGCATTGTGAAAAAAAAGATGCTACCTGCTACAACTTCCGTACCTATGAAAATTGATCATTTCAACATTGGCGGTAACTTATAAAAACTGAGAAGAGCTGAAGAAAAAATGGCACCGAAAAGGAAATCATATACTGCAGGCTACAAACTGGAAGTAGTGAAATATGCAGAAGAAAATAAATACAATTTCCCCCAAAAATGCGACTTATATATGTTTTTTTCCTTCTTTATTATGCATTTTCGGCCGGTGCGATTTATACTCCGGAGCGAGTTATAATCCGAAAAATACGGTAAATAAAATCCTGTAATTTGATTTTGATATTACTTTTTTTATGTTGATAGATTGAAAATTAACACCAGTGAGTTGACTGATGGAACATTATCACATAATTTCTTCAGAAAGTATAAGTAACGACAAATAAAGATAGAATACTATTAAACGCAACATGTAAGTGTAAAAAACCCCCAACAACATTATGATTTGTACATTTTCAGAATCTGCTTGTTCTATTTTTAAACAAAGAAAACAATCTGAAGTCGTCATTATTTTTAAGTTATCGTGCTGTGATTTTACCAGTCCGGCCCCACTTGGGAGTAGATTTTTCTTCATGTGGCTCCCGATCTAAAATGAGTTGGACACCCGTGACTTAGAGGGCAATTGGAGTCGGCGCTGTGTTTTACAACAAACCTTGCAGTTTTAGTTTGCATGATAGAGGCATGAGATTTTGAAACAACACACACACACACACACACACACACACACACACACACACACACACACACACACACACACACACACACACACACACGCACGCACACACACACACACACACACACACACACACACACACACACACACACACACACACACACACACACACACACACACACTGGTTATCATTTGGAATGGGGACCACATTTTTGATCATCACTTGTGGGGACCACCCTTTCTACAGGTTGTGGAGGCATACATTTTTTTTGGTAAAATGGCCACTGCCCAGTTAGCTCATACACATGTTTAAATCTCTGGATTGATGAAGTAATGTGCTGATAATTCTTCCTGGGGACCCTGGGGAAAAACAGTTAATATGGTTCATGGGGACCAAATTTAAATAATTTTGCAAAATTCACACAAATTTGTACGGATGCAATTTGGGCTGCTGTGCAAGTGTCTCACACTCAAACTAACCAGTAAACATGTTTTATGGGCCAAAGCTTAAAAATTACTTAGGCATCTTCAGAATGGATCTGACTATCATTTAAATAGCGGTACCGGTCCGTGGATCGATTGGTACGAAAAAAAAAATATATAAAATAAATTTTTATTTAATCAACATAAAAAAACACAAGATACGCTTACAATTAGTGCACCAACCCAAAAAACCTCCCTCCCCCATTCACACTCATTCACACTCATTCGCATAAAAGGGTTGTTTCTTTCTGTTATTAATATTTCTGGTTCCTACATTATATATCAATATAGATCAATACAGTCTGCAGGGATACAGTCCGTAAGCACACATGATTGTATTTTTTTAAGACAAAAAACAAAACAAAACAAACAAAAAAAAAAATTACCATCACCCCCGCCCCCAATTTTCAAGCATTGACCAGTCCGCAGCTACAAAAAGGTTGGGGACCACTGCTTTAGGGCCGATTGGTACCGGGCCGCACAAGAAATTAAAAAAAAAAAAAATTAAAAAAAAAAATAAATAAAAAAAATTGTGTTTTTTATTAAATCAACATAAAAAAACACAATATATAGATTATATAGCAATATAGATCAATACAGTCTGCAGGGATACAGTCCGTAAGCACACATGATTGTATTTCTTTATGAAAAAAAACAAACAAAAAAACAAACAAACACACAACCCCCCCCCCCCCCCCCCCCCCCCCCCCCGGTCCGTGGGACAAATTGTTCACCGTTGACCGGTCCGCAGCTACAAAAAGGTTGGGGACCACTGCTTTAGGGGGCCGTTTTTTTGTCCCCATACCGTCAGAGGTCCCCTAAAGGTGACTGTGTAAACAGAGCAATGTCCCCATTAAGTAAGTATTACCAGAACACACACACACACACACACACACACACACACACACACACACACACACACACACACACACACACACACACACACACACACACACACACACACACACACACACACACACACACACACACACACACACACACACACCACCAAAACACAGTATTCTGTGCTCTGCCAACAGTGTGTCAATCAGTGTGGGATCAGATTGCACGCAGCACGCCACACAAGCCTCCTCACTTGCAGCTCTTCTGCCTCTTCCGTGACCACAATAACAAACAAGAAAACTCTCAGTTGAACACACAGACATGAGAGAGCGCTCAATTTTAACACATGCACATAAAAAAATACACACACATGCACGCACGCCATTTTGCAATGGTAGTTCAACTGTTCCTCAGTTTTCATACACCACTCAGTTTTTTTCCACCGCAGAGTTTAGAGTTTTCGTATTCCGTCTGGGTTCTTGCACTCCCAATTATTGCACCCGACAAACTAGTCCCGCGGATTATTGTGCCCAAACAAACCCACGCGTTGGTGACTCAGTCCCTGTGCTTCAATTATAATGCAACTGCTAGATAAACCAGGGTAGGCCAAAGGAATTTGCGAGTTCCAGCACTTTGATAAAGAAGGTGAGAAACACTATTTTATTCTCGAAAAAACTTGGAGCGAAGTACAATCCCTCGCTCCGATCCGCATTGCCGTCTTTTCCAAAGAGTCTTCAACGAAAGTGAGAAATTATGCAAAATGTCCATTCGTCCATTTAATTTGTCATTTATTTCCACATACGATATTGATATTTGTACGATATCAGCAACACAAATAAAAGTATTTGTTTATATCCGCGTGCATCTAAAACTTTTGATATAAGTGCTCTAAAGCAAGCAGTGCATTTACAGTCGTCCACTAAGCACATAAGGGTGGTCTTTTTGTGTATTTTAGCTTTTCCACTATTGAGGGGCTCAATTATTAACACTTAATTAGTGATCTTATTCCTGATTTAATCATATTCAATAATTATATCTAACTTACTTACAGTTTAACAACATATATCTTTTCAAATTATATGAAACCATGTGTTAGTCACAAACATTATTATCAAGGCTTAGGTCAGGCTGATTACAAAAATATTTCCTAATTAGAGATGCCGATAAATGCTTTAAAATGTAATATCGGAAATTTTCGGTATCGTTTTTTTTATTATCTGTATCGTTTTTATTTTATTTTATTTTTTTATTTTTTATTAAATCAACATAAAAAACACAATATACACTTACAATTAGTGCACCAACCCAAAAAAACCTCCCTCCCCCATTTACACTCATTCACACTCATTCACACAAAAGGGTTGTTTCTTTCTGTTATTAATATTTCTGGTTCCTACATTATATATCAATATATATCAATACAGTCTGCAAGGGATACAGTCCGTAAGCACACATGCTTGTGCATGCTGCTGGTCCACTAATAATACTAACCTTTAACAGTTAATTTTACTCATTTTCATTAATTACTAGTTTCTATGTAACTGTTTTTAAATTGTTTTACTTTCTTTTTTTAATTCAAGAAAATGTTTTTAATTTATTTATCTTATTTTATTTTATAATTTAACAAAAAAAGGACCTTATCTTCACCATACCTGGTTGTCCAAATTAGGCATAATAATGTGTTAATTCCACGACTGTATATATTGGTATCGGTTGATATCGGTATCTGTAATTAAGAGTTGGACAATATCGGATTATCGGATATCGGCAAAAAAGCCATTATCGGACATCCCTTTTCCTAATCATAAAATTCTGCAAAAGAAGATACTCATAAAACTGATGAAAAATAAATGTAAATATATAAAATTACAAAGTGTTAAAACACATTTAATATTAATAATAATGATAATAATAATAATAATATGGATGTTTCTTAACTAAACTGTCAATAAAATTTATGTGCAAATGAAAATACAGCTTCACCACTTTAGTCATACTTTTTGCGCTTGAGAAACTTCTTTATGACTTTACCTCTAGACTTCTTCTGTTGGATATTGTCATCACTGCCACAAGTGGTGGAAGAGTGTATTACAACTGAGTACTGCTGCGGCCCATATGGACCACAGCTAAGAAACAGATATTTTCAGGCGGCCCTCTTGGGGGAGTTTGTGGCCCTCTTGGGGGAGTTTGTGGCCCAACAATGGGCCCTATGGTTAAACAAACACTGCTATAGACCAGTGGTTCTCAAACGTTTTTCTCCAAGTACCCCCTCAGAAAAAACTTGGCTCTCCAAGTACCACCCTAATGGCCAACATTAAAATACAGTAGGTGTAGTAGGCCTAAGTATTCATTAAAAACAATGCAGATTTTTTCAAATTTATTTAACAAATATGTTTAATATTTTTGGTCAATACAACATTATTTGAACAGTAACACTGTGCCTGAATATAGGAAAATAAAAGACAGTACTTTAATCAAGTGATTCTTTGGCGTACGCTAGATGGAGCCTGCGCACCACTAGTGTTACACGTAGCACAGATACAGAATCACTCGTATAGTCCACTAGGAGGTAGAACAGTGGTTCTTAACCTTGTTGGAGGTACCGAACCCTACCAGTTTCATATGCGCATTCACCGAACCCTTCTTTAGTGAAAAATAAAATGTTTTTTTTTTTCAAATTCAAGACAAAGTTATATGTTTTTGGTAACACTTTAGTATGGGTAACATATTCTAAGTAACAAAGACTTAATTTAGAGTTATTTGGTTAGGGTTAGAGCGTTAGGACCAGGGTTAGAGGGTTAGGGTTATAATAAGGCCATGCCGAATAAGGCATTAATAAGTACTTAATAATGATTAGTTAAGAGCCAATATTTGACTAATTTGCATGTTAATAAGCAACTAATTAATGGTGAATATGTTCTCCATACTAAAGTGTTACCATGTTTTTTTACTGGTGTACAAAATGAACCGTGCATGAACATCACCTTGTTCAAAGAACAAAACCAACACAGTGCATAAACTCACAACAAATTACACACCTGCAAATCAGTCAGCTGTTGCCGTATCCGTAATACGCCGATAGGGAGAAGTTTTTATTTACACGAGGAGTTGGGTGTGTTTTGACCTCCGCAGAACCCCTGAGCCCGACTCTCCGAACCCCTAGGGTTCGATCGAACCCAGGTTAAGAACCACTGAGCTAGAAGCTCGTGTCCTTGCTTGAACATTCTGGCAATTTAAAACTTGACATTTGTTAATACTTTATAAACAAGTAGCAATTATAGTTGCATCTCAATTACAGATTCTTAGGCCTGATCTACTAATAAATCTACAAATAACAAGTGCTAAATAACATGGGCAAACTGTAAAATTGGTGGGCGTGTTGCGGGTGATCTACCAAGACTGCGTGTGTACAAAAGTGGTGCAGACCGCCTTATTTAAATGGAAATTGTGTGTGTACTACCGGCTGTCACCATAGAAACACTCATTTCCAGCATCATCTGGCCTAATGTGGTCCAACCTGGGTTTTGCTGTGTTGTTGAACATGCAGCACACAACTATAATCCCTGCCATCTTTTCTGCAATATTGCAGCACACTCTGGACAACATAACCTATTTTTAGCACGCCGAAGGTGCGCTCAGGGTGACTGCACGACTGGTGGGTTTGACAACACTGGCGGTGGTGGGCTGGAATGACCCAGACTTTTTAAAGTTTTTTCATTGAGGAGATTTGTTGATGATATATCTTCTATATCAGAGGTGCCCAAACTTTTGCTTTCAAGGACCAAAGTGAAAATGTGCCAAACACGTTTAGACTACAGGTCTCAAACTCAAGGCCTGGGGGCCAGATCTGGCACGCCATATTTTATATAGCCCGCGAACGCCTGGAAACCGTATGAGAAAATAAAGCACCTTTTTTTCTTTTCTTACTAAATGTATTAGTTTTTTTCCATTTTGACATTAAAAATAGTATTGCATCAAGTTGCATACCTTTTAAACTTTAATATCATCCAATATTGCAACAAATATTATTTTAATGTACTTCCCCACATTTTTTCGGTTAAAATAAAATACTTAAATACCTAATTTCAAAACAATGTATTAATCAAATTCTACACTTTAAAAATGACAATAGAATATACAGTAACACGTGTGGTGCTTTTTACAGCATTATACTGTAAATTGCAAAAACTCTACCACTATTTTTTACAGTAACATTCTGTCGACTGAGCAGGCAGTTTTTTTTTGTACTGTAAAATCTACGGTTGTTGTTTTTACGGTGTATTACTGTAAAATAAATGGTACCTCACTATTAACTGTAAAAAAACTGGCAGCTCAGTTGCTAGAATTAAAACAATGGTGGTATTGTTTTTCCATTTACAATAATATGTTGTAAAAACCATCATACATTTTAGAGTAAAATTCTGCAGAATAAGCCCCAGTTTTTTTCCACAAAAAAACAGTGGTTCGGTTTTTCCATTTACAGTACACTAATATGACTGTATATTTTATAGTAAAGCTCTGGTGACTGAGTTGCCAGTTTTTACAGTAAAATCTAGATTTTTTTTCTTTACTGTGGACATAACTAACTATCTATCTATCTATCTATCTATCTATCTATCTATCTATCTATCTATCTATCTATCTATCTATCTATCTATCTATCTATCTATCTATCTATCTATCTATCTATCTATCTATCTATCTATCTATCTATCTATCTATCTATCTATCTATCTATCTATCTATCTATCTATCTATCTATCTATCTATCTATCTATCTATCTATCTATCTATCTATCTATCTATCTATCTATCTATCTATCTATCTATCTATCTATTACCTGACCGCTTCTATATTAGCTACCTCTCTTTGTTTATAATGTATATTTTCTGCTGGATCTACTCTCTATTTTATGCTGCCCTTTTTTGCTGCAGCTGTTACTTATACTGTAATATTGTACATAGTAATTCAGATTTGTTATATATTGTATATATTATTCTGGAGGTTGCCCTCTAGTGGGTTCTTCAGACCACCACAGACTGCCAGGAATTCAGGATATAACACTGTTTTATTTTCCTTCAATGGTGCAAAGTCTTTTGCTTTTCAGCACAGTTTCTTTTCTGCATTCGTGTCTCTCAGCAGCACCCCCAACTCCAACTACTCGTTTCCTCACGGCTGCTGCTAATAAAGGCGACAGGTGATTAGATAACAAGGTCCACCTGGGCCATCTACGCACCTGTCGCTGTCTTCGAGGCCGGTCCTGACACACCCCGTTCCGCGGCAGGCCCGCAGGCCACGCCACCCTCCACAATTATTTAAAAATACACTATAATATAATAATACAATATATCAGTAAATATTATATACTGTATATATAATATGTAAATATTACATATATGTTATATTTTATATTGCTACTATGGTGCATTTTTGTCTACTTTATACCTACATTATCCTTTCCATCCTTACCCTTTCCATGCTTTGTAACTGAGCTACTGTGTGGAAGAATTTCCCTTGTGGATCAATAAAGTTTGTCTAAGTCTAAGTCCAAGTCTAAGTCTAATATTCAACTGCATTGGCAAATTTATGTATTATTTGCTATTACAAGCGGCCCTCTGAGGGCAGTCACAACTGCGACGTGGACCTCTATGAAAACGAGTTTGGCACCCTTGGTGTAGACCCATACCAACATATACACTACCGTTCAAAAGTTTGGGGTCACATTGAAATGTCCTTATTTTTGAAGGAAAAGCTCTGTACTTTTCAATGAAGATAACTTTAAACTAGTCTTAACTTTAAAGAAATACACTCTATACATTGCTAATGTGGTAAATGACTATTCTAGCTGCAAATGTCTGGTTTTTGGTGCAATATCTGCATAGGTGTATAGAGGCCCATTTCCAGCAACTATCACTCCAGTGTTCTAATGGTACAATGTGTTTGCTCATTGGCTCAGAAGGCTAATTGATGATTAGAAAACCCTTGTGCAATCATGTTCACACATCTGAAAACAGTTTAGCTCGTTACCGAAGCTACAAAACTGACCTTCCTTTGAGCAGATTGAGTTTCTGGAGCATCACATTTGTGGGGTCAATTAAACGCTCAAAATGGCCAGAAAAAGAGAACTTTCATCTGAAACTCGACAGTCTATTCTTGTTCTTAGAAATGAAGGCTTTCCACAAAATTGTTTGGGTGACCCCAAACTTTTGAACGGTAGTGTATAAGTAGCAGAGTTCATCACAATGGCTAGATAGCAACTAGTTATACTTGCGGATATGCTGTCAATGAATGTCTTAGCTTGAAAGAGGTCGATATGAATATGTATAAAATTTGGGAAACAATTTGGTGGGCCAAACCAAACGACTTGACGGGCCAATTTGGCCCCCGGCCCTACTTTGGGCACCTCTGTTCTATATGAAAAAAACAAACTCCATTAAATAAACACAATTGTTTCTGTGTCTGATGTCTCCAGAATAAGTCAAAGGGTTATAAATAAATAAATGATAAATGGGTTATACTTGTATAGCGCTTTTCTACCTTCAAGGTACTCAAAGCGCTTTGACAGTATTTCCACATTCACCCATTCACACACACATTCACACACTGATGGAGGGAGCTGCCATGCAAGGCGCTAACAAGCAGCCATCAGGAGCAAGGGTGAAGTGTCTTGCCCAAAGACACAACGGACGTGACTAGGATGGTAGAAGGTGGGGATTGAACCCCAGTAACCAGCAACCCTCCGATTGCTGGCCCGGCCACTCTACCAACTTCGCCACGCCGTCCCTAGAGTTCATTTGCACCTAATTACTGTGTCCCCCAAAACAGATTGTTTTCAGAAACAGTCAGAAGGACACTTGAAGTAAAGCCAAATTCATGCAAAATTTCAGTCACTGCACCACAATTACATGTTATGTAGACCAGGGGTGTCAAAGTCAAGGCCTGCGGGCCAATTTCGGCCCGCGAATGAATTATCTATGGCCCCTGTGGTGATATTTGATTAGAATTAAAACCGGCCAGCAGGCAACAGCCGCCTGCTGCTGTTTTGCACGCACCAATACTCCATCAGTATTGGCGCTAGGAATTTTCAAAATGGGGTCCCAGGGACCCCATCATGTCATAAAAATGGGGGTCCCACAGTGAATTTTTCGGTTCCTGCTTTTTTGTAACGGTTTTGAAAACAAATGATAAATGTATGCATTATCCTGTTGTATCTCACATTCTATATTGTGTTTTGGAAAAAGGTTGTCATAAACGTTATCTAATTTCATTAAAAAAAAGAATACAAAATAAACACATTTTTATGCATATGTAAATTTATTCAGTTATAAACATTTATTCACTTTCTTCTTTCCTTCATGGATCTAAACTTTACCGTTGCCGGTATTTTTTTCTATATTTTTATTGTAATATTTTCAGAATGTGTTTGTTCTATTTTTGGCCAAAGTAAGACAAAGAAAACAATCTGAAGTTGTCTTTATTTTGTAGTTTTAATGCCATGATTTTAATGCACAGATTTTCCTCCATGCGGCCCCTGAGCTAAAATGAGTTTGACTGTAAATAACAGAATAATGCAAACTATAAAAAGTAACACTGATAATCCAATATTTCTGCATTATTTGAAGTATCAATGCAATGTATCAAGGACCAATACAGTAGTTGACTTTTGGAGGGGAAGCGAAGGAGAACATGTCCCATGGTGAGCTGAGCACAGAGAAAGAGGGAGACTCCTTTGGTGCTTTGTCCCCCGGCGGCAGAAAGGAGGAGAGGGGCTACTCCCCTGACAGATCTGAAGATGTCCTGTTTTGCTTTTCTTCAGCTCTTGCGCTTCCTGCAGGAAGCAACATCATGCTGGGCACCAAAGCTTTGGCAAGAGCAGGACAGTCGGCTCTGGTACTGATGTCCGCTGTCCATAAACGGGACTGGACTAAACAGATGTGCTTGAAGTCAAACGCAATCATCATTTAATCCTAACAAAGGCCTGCGAATTGTTAAGACTGTTTATATTTCGGTAAAATGATACAAATGCATTGTGCACAATCTAAAAAATATTAAAATAAAAATTAAGCAGGCAATTATTATTATTATTTTAACTTAAAGGGAAGCCATTTTACTATATGCATGTCTGCCCCTCCTTATATACAGACCAAACACTGTGCCTAGGGCCCCAACTAGTTAAAGTTAAGTTAAGTTAAAGCTCCAATGGTTGTCACACACACACTGGGTGTGGGGAAATTTGTCCTTTGCATTTGACCTATCCCCTTGTTCACCCACTGGGAGGTGAGGGGAGCAGTGAGCAGCAGCGTGCGGCGTGCTCGGGAATCATTTTTGGTGATGTAACCCCCAATTCCAACCCTTAATGCTGAGTGCCAAGCAGGGAGGTAATGGGTGCCATTTTTTGTAGTCTTTGGTATGACTCAACCGGGGTTTGAACTCACAACCTCCCAGTCTCAGGGCGGACCACTCCAACCACCACAACTCGCATGGCTGCGATAATTGTGACGGCAAGATGCAGGAGGAAGATGCGCAGGTAAGACGAGTGTTTTTTATTACGCACACGGCGGATGTGTGGTAAATTTGATCGCAACAAACGCAGCTAACATAAATCAATCCTCAAATCCTGACTTGCGGGCGAGGCAGGCATAAATAAGAGCCTAATTGGCAACCACGATCAGGTGTGCACAGGCTGCCAATCAGCGACAGGTGAGTAGGGGGTGGGGAAGGCGCTTTGGGAGACAGACAGGAAGTGGAACTAAAATAAGAGCGCTGACCAGGAACTATACACAGAAACTAAAGGAACAACAGACACATGACGTGAATGTGCCAAATCAGCAATTTTTTGTTTGGCACTTATTTCATAGTTGTAGACCTAAAAATTCTGTTGTAGAAGTTGCTTCCTAGCAGTCACCGAAGCCAGGCGTGCAGTTTTTAACAAAGTTTTAATGCTCAACAATGAATTAAAATGTCTTTTCAGAAGTCTGTGACTTTTCAGTCTCTCCCAGTCCTTCTCTCCTCCCCTGCTCTCGGCCGCTTACCGTTAAAGACAACAGATGATTAGATTAACACGTATACCACCTGTGAAATCTAATCACCTGTCTGATGTGTCTCGCCGTCAGCACATGCCCCGCCCTCACAAAGACAATACAGGTACATGCTTTTGTTCACATCTGTCATCATTTGTAAAAACAACCATGATTTTAACACACACACCTCAGAATTTACAATAACAATTCTCTCATGGATAAATATAATACACATTAAGTTGATGTGTCAAACATAATGCCCACCTTAGTGACCGTGTGAGCAGCTTTGATTGCTCCAAAGCTTTCAGTCTACAACAAAAATAAACACATTGGACTCACTGTTCCAATACTTATGGAGGGCACTGTATGTAGCATCATCTACAAAGATACAAAGAATTGCTATTGCGACATCCAGTGGACACATTTAGAACAGCGGTTTCTTTCATTCAAAAATTTCAGGTTCATTTTTATACTTAGCAAACTCATCCTGCGGGCCGGATAAAACCAAAGCTCCAAAGCTGCTCACACGGTCACTAAGGTGGGCATTATGTTTGACACATCAACCTAATGTGTATTATATTTATACATGAGAGCATTTTTATTGTAAATTGTGAGGTGTGTTTGTTAAAATCATGGTTGTTTTTACAAATGATGACAGATGTGAACAAAAGCATGTATTGTCTTTGTGTGATGATGTAAATGAGGTGTGGTTGTATTGTATATTAAGTATGTGTACATGAAAGGGCATTTTATGACTTTTCTTAATTTAAAAACATGCTATAGTAGCTATAGTATGTTTTTATTGTCATAATTTTATTGCATGATTTTTTCTGGTACAGAACATATCTGTCTTTGAACTTAATGTTTCTGTGCATTGTCCCTTCAAATTAAGACTAAACTAAACTCATCCAATGGTGCTCGTCCTCAGCACCATAAACAGAGGCGGTGACCTTTGCTCCTGCAGGCGTGCTGGCCACACCTCCCCCCACATCTGTCTACAGGTAAAATACACCCCCAAAAGACACAGTAGTGAGCAGTCATAATTAGTGTTTTAACATACCGGTATTATCATGGTGTGTGTATAAGGACCCCTAAATGCCACCTATTAGGAGACATATCTGGTGTTTTTGTTTTGCTCTATTATGCAAAACCTACTTTTCTTACCTATTGGTACCTGTTATGTATTTGGGATCTGCATAAGTCCCGGAAATGTGTGCGCGCTCACCATTGTAGTCATTAAGCGCCTTCTTTTTCTCTATCCTCTTGTTGTGAGGCATTTATCCTCCGCTGTTGCCGTTTCTAATATAAAGTAGTGCATAGCAGTATTATTTTTGAAAGCAGTTTTTAATTTAGTTTTAGACTGTCAGGACGTGGACTATGGAGTGGTTGTTTTCCCGAGATGCAAGTGAACGTGGACCGGACATGGCGTGAAGGTAATGACATCTTTTATTTTAACACTATAACTACAAAAAAAGAAGCAAACAAAAGGCGAGCACAATGGCGGAGAACAAACTTGACTAATGAAACCAAAGACTAGCACAAAGGCAATTAACTGTGAACATGAAACAAAAACACTAACTGTGGCATTAATAAACAAAACTTACTTGCGATGACGTGAACAGGGCAGCATGGACTATGAAACAAGCAGCGTGAACTAAGCATGAAACCGTAAACATGGCATGAAGCAGAGTGATGTCGCCAGAAAGACAGCCTGGCAACTGGAAGCTTAAATAATAGTGACATGATTAGTGACAGCAGGTGTGTGACTCAAAATGTGAAAACGTGAGACAGGTTCGTGACATGAGGATGTGAACCAGGTGAAACTAATGGTTGCTATGGTGACAAAGCAAGGGAGTGAAAACAGTAACTAAAAAGTGTCCAAAAACCAAGCAAAACATAACTAAACAAAACATGATCACAGACATGTCTATGGACAAAGTAATCTCAGGGCACTCAATCGATCGCAACTAGAATGTTTGGTTTGTCTTAGAAGACGTTTCGCCTCTCATCCGAGTAGGCTTCATCACTTCATGCTCATAGACTTAGATTGGTCAGATCTAGTCTAGCGGCTGGCGCCAAAATCCCAGATATTTATACTCCAAAACCAGGAGGGTGTGCCTGGGCAAGGATGGTTTCGCTCTATTGTGGTGAGAAAAACAACTGTTTTGAATGAGAACATTCATTGACATGTTTTGGATATAGTATTTTAGCGAAAATGTATTTTAATTTTAGTCAGCTCAATTGATTTAGTATAGTGCAGTGTTAGTCGACTAAATTTTGTCGACTAAAATTACAGTGAATTTTAAAAGACTAAAATATAAAGTATATAGAAGGGGTGTCAAACGTACGGCCCGAGGGGCCGGATCAGGCCCGTGGACAGGTTTTATCCGTCCCGCAGGATGAGTTTGCTAAGTATAAAAAGGAACCTGAAATTTTTGAATGAAAGAAACCGCTGTTCTAAATGTGTCCACTGGATGTCGCAATAGCAATTCTTTGTATCTTTGTAGATGATGCTACATATGTACAAAATAAACCACATGATGTTAGTACAGTATCAGTCGAGGAAAATGATCAAACTACATAAATAACATACTGTAATTTGATTTTGATATAATATTTTTTTCTTGATAGATTGAATGTGAGTGTGAATGTTGTCTGTGTATCCGTGTTGGCCCTGTGATGAGGTGGCGACTTGTCCAGGGTGTACCCCGCCTTCCGCCCGAAGCAGCTGAGATAGGCTCCAGCACCCCCCGCAACCCCGAACGGGAAAAGCGGTAGAAATTGGATGGATGGATAGATTGAAAATTAACACCAAGGAGTTGACTGATGAACATTATCACATAATTTATTCAGAAAGTATAAATAACGACAAATAAAGATAGAATACTATTAACCGCAATATGTAAGTGTAAAAAACCCAAACAACATTATTATTTGTACATTTTCAGAATGTGCTTGTTTCATTTTTAAACAAAACAACAATCTGAAGTTGTCTTCATCTTTAAGTTATCGTGCCGTGATTTTACCCGTCCGGCCCACATGGGAGTAGATTTTTCACCATGTGGGCCCCGGTCTAAAATAAGTTTGACACCCCTGGTATAAAGGATAACGCATATTTGACGTTTTTTTAAAACCATTTTTATGAAGGTTATTGCAGAGCATCCATCCATCCATCCATTTTCTACCGCTTATTCCCTTTGGGGTCACGGGGGGTGCTGGAGCCTATCTCAGCTACAATCGGGCGGAAGGCGGGGTACACCCTGGACAAGTCGCCACCTCATCGCAGGGCCAACACAAATAGACAGACAACATTCACACTCACATTCACACACTAGGCCAATTTTTTAGTGTTGCCAATCAACCTATCCCCAGGTGCATGTCTTTAAAAACTTAATTCAAAACAAGACCTGCACTCCATGAATAGTTCAACTACTATATTTCATATTAACCTAAATGTGTGTGTCTATTTTAGCCAAAATTAAGCATTGAATTTTTTTTGTAAATATATAATTAAAATGGTCGTATGAAGAAATAAACTAGTTTTATTCCGTATTGTGTATAACTACACTGAGTGTGCGCATTTGGCGTCTTGGTGACTGTCCCGTTTAAATACAGCAACCAGTGTTATATTTTAAATGTGTTTGTACTGTGTATCTTATATACCGCTCAGGCAAATGACAGTCTAAAAATGCATTTTCCCATTAATAATGTCACGTCCTCACAAGCGGCAAGTGCGCGCTCTTTCAGTCATCTAGTGCACGTGGAAAAAAAATGGCGAAATTGTTGGGGAAACGTAAAACAGACTCCGAGTGTAGAGTTTTTAACCATTACTTTTATTTGTTCAGTGTAAGGAAAAGGCAGTTTGTCTAATCTGGAATGAGACAGATTATATATATACTGTACATGGAAAAAACACAGAGGCTATTTCATCCCTAAAAGCCTGTTTTGCAGGTTTCCCTGCTCTTTTTTGTTCAGTGTAAGGAAAAGGCAGTTTGTCTAATATATATATATATATATATATATATATATATATATATATATATATATATATATATATATATATATATATATATATATATATATATATATATATATATACATATTAACCCAATGCGGCCTCCGGATCAAAAAGTTTGGGAACCCCTGCTCTGATCACCCAAAATGTAATTGAATTTACGCTATAGAAATTAAGGATGTAACAATATCAAAATCTTGTGGTACAATATTATCACGGTATTGAGGGCACGATACAATAATCATGGTGTTAATATCCAAAAAAATTAAAAATAAATGTCATAGTGTGTAAAATGAAGTGGCAGCAATGTTTAGGATAAACACACTGTAATACTCAATTACTCACTGTAATTGAACACATACATAATGCTAAAATGTTCTAATCATATTTATTACTACAAACAAGTATTTCTAAATGCAAAGAATTGTGTGGGAACATCCACTGTGTCTCTCAACCTTTACTCTCTGAGAAGCAGAGGACATTTTTTTTAATATCAATTTGGAAAATGCAGTTTCTTGGAAAAGCAAACTCACATTTTACCTTTTATCATGTAAATCCCTCACAAAGTGACGTTTAGCTTCGTCTTTTCTGGGTGATGGTAGCTTATCAAGTAGCTTGGGTGTGCAGCAGGGGATTTATTAAAAATGACAGACGGATTAAAAAAAACAAACAGCATTCCTCATCTATTGAAAAGTGGAACTCACTTCACTTCCTTTTTCCTCTTTCTCTCCCCTTTACGGCGCTCCACGCCCCCACATTGCAGTCCCGCGCTGAGCAGAGGATTCTGGGAGATTTAGGTTCTGGGTGATGTGCCAGAAAAATAACTACACTCACCAAGTTTTCGCCTGATACTGTCATACGTATAGGCATTATTGTGAAGATTTTCAAACCGCAATACTGCGGTATCTACAATCTTGTCACATTCCTCTAGGGTTGTACGGTATACCGGTATTAGTACAGTACCGCGATACTAATGAATCATATTCGGTACTATACCGAAAAAGTACCGGTCCCCCACTCTCCCCCGCGCCCCGTCGTCGTCACGTCGTGTCATTGCTGGTTTACGAGCAGACGAGCATGTTCGGCAGCGCAAAATCATGGAGTACTTACAAGCAGACACAGTGTGTAGACAGAAAAGAGAGAACGGATGCATTTTGGCTGAAAAACTAATGATAAAGGTGAAGTCATAACACTGAAACGCCCTCAGGAAGAGGTGCTTTAAGACATGGCTAGCTAGCTAGCGGCTAAAGTCCATCCGCCGTCGGCAGTGTTTTAGCTACTTCTAAATCACTAATCCTCGCCTCCATGGCGACAAATAAAGTAAGTTTCTTACAAGTATCATCCCTGCAGGACGAGGAATAGCTAAACATGCTTCACTACACACCGTAGCTCACCGGCATCAAAATGTAAACAAACGCCATTGGTGGATCTACAGCTGACATCCACTGTAATGATACCAAGTACAAGAGCGTATCTAGTCGATACTACTATGATTACATCTTCTTTCATTTAAAAAAAAAAAGTATATTATGTTTATAAACTCAGGGAATACGTCCCAGGACACATGAGAACTTTGAATATGACCAATGTATGATCCTGTAACTACTTGATATCGGATTGATACCCAAATATGTGGTATCATCCAAAGGTAATGTAAATTATCCAAACACCAGAAGAATAAGTGATTATTACATTTGAACAGAAGTGTAGATAGAACATGTTAAAAGAGAAAGTAAGCAGATATTAACAGTAAATTAAATTATCCCCTCAACTCCCCACAAAATGGATTAACTCGCTGGAATAAAAAAGACAATATAACATACATCCATAAACGTGGACGCATGTGAGAAAGTGCAATATATTTATCTGTACAGTAATCTATTTATTTTTATATATTTATTTATTTATTTTATATATATATATTTATATATTATTTATATATATTTATTTATTTATATATGCACCTTATTGCTTTTTTTTTCTATCCTGCACTACCATGAGCTTATGTAACGAAATTTCGTTCTTATGTGTGCTGTATTAAGTTCAAATTTGAATGACAATAAAAAGGAAGTCTAAGTATAAGTCTAAAGGAACAAGTAGATTAATAATTAATTTTCTACCACTTGTCCTTAATAATGTTGACAACAGCCGATATGGGCATCTACATCTGCTATATGATTTGCCCGAGAAGCTGGGCAGGACATTATAAAAAAAAAAAATAATGTTGACAAAATGATAGAATGGAAAATAACACAATATGTTACTGCATACGTCAGCAGACTAAATTAGGAGCCTTTGTTTGTTTACTTACTAATAAAAGACAAGTTGTCTCGTATGTTCACTATTTTATTTAAGGACAAACTTGCAACAAGAAACATATGTTTAATGTACCCTAAGATTTTTTGTTAAAATAAAGCCAATAATGCACATTTTTTGTGGTGCTCTTCATTTAGAAAAGTACCGAAAAGCACCGAAAAGTATTGACAAGTATCGAAAAGTATCAAAATAATTTAGGTACCGGTACCAAAATAATAGTATCGGGACAACACTACATCCCTCATAGAAATCAACATTATAAGTAAATAAAGTAAATCAATGAACAAATACACTCATGGCCATTCATGGCCTCTGTGTGCGTTTTCCTCTCATTTGGAGTGTGAGAGCTTATCTCTTAGATCAGATAAGGCTTCAGTACTGGTCCTCGAACTTCAGCAGGTCTGTCCAAACACATGAGCTCATGCTGCCTGCTAATAATATAGAGTCCATGTGTCGGATTCTTTCGGCATCTCTCACTTCCATTTTCTCCGCCTTTAGATCCAGCCTCTTTACTTAGTCAATACTCCCTTTTTCTTAGATGGCGTTTCGATTTTGTCTCGGACTTTCTAACACTATCAGATGTGGGATCTCAAAGGAGAGGGGTCGCCACGACAACAAAGCCTGAAGCCACCAAGGCAGGTGAGTTGGGCCTGCATAAAGGTCTCCTTGGTGATGCCTGTGTGTTCCTGCAGGGAAGGTGTGGAAGTGTGTGTGTGTGTGTGGGACCTGGCAGAAAACAATTCACCATTTCCGTGTGAGCGTGTTTACTTCATCACCATGTGTGGCTGCTCTCCATGTATGTATTATATCTCTGCAGGGAATGAGGGGGGTGCGGGTGGGAATAAGGTTACCCCCTGATAGAGGCAGTGTAGGGTCATCTCACGGCGGGACACCTCCTTGGGGTGACCTCACCGCCCCTTGTGGCCCCCACGAACAGAGCAGACTTCTGAGGAGAGAAGAGGAAGGGCGAGACCCCCAGAGAACGGGACCCCTGGACTGCCCCAAGACCCTGGACCCCAGTTCTAAAGAGGTCCGACCCAGACACAATGTGTTCCTAATCAGGGGAAAGACAAACAATACTTTTATTAAAGAGATTGCCATTACCCCCCATTCCACTACACACACACACACACACACACACACACACACACACACACACACACACACACACACACACACACACACACACACACACACACACACACACACACACATGCACAAACACACACATTTAAGAGTTGCGGTATTTATCAAAACTGACTGTTGTATCACCACAAATCTTGACTTTCCTCTTCTGCCTCTTCTCCATTCTCTATCCAGGAAAACAAACTGAGGGATTAAGGATTTGGGGAAGGGTAATGGGAGCCAGGTGGAGAAGTGTGACTGTGGGGGTCCCCTGCTAGATTAAGGGAAGGGCAGAATGGGGGTGGTTTCCAATCCCTCACACGCCTTCCTAAAGGCAGCTAATGTTTCTTTTGAAGAAATAATCCGTTTCGGCCATCTAATAGCACTTGGCAATCATAAGCCTTTGCAGGGCATGTATGGTATTACTAGAGGTGGCTACCAGCACGTGGAGGTGGAATTATTTGGATTAAAAGTCAAGATGAAGTACTTTCGGAAATATGTCCATATTGACTGCATACTGTAAATCAGTGGTTCTCAAACTTTTTTCCACTGACGTCACGGATTGTAGCGGACATATTGGGACACCATTGTGGCCAGCTATTAAGTCGTCTGTTTTCATTGCAAAATTCCACAGTATTCTGGACATCTGTGTTGGTGAATCTTTTGCAATTTGTTTAATGAACAATGAAGACAGCAAAGAAGAAAGCTGTAGGTGGGAAGCGGTGTATTAGCGGCCGGCTGCAGCAACACAACCAGGAGGACTTTGAGTTGGATAGAAGACGCACTACCGTGAGTATGCAGCTTTGGCTTCCAAACATTTGATCGCTTGCCCGTACGTGCGTGCCGCTATGTGCATGTCACGTACGTAACTTTGGGGAAATATATGTGCTGTATGAACTTTACGGAGGTGAACGGTACTTTGGGCTGTGGGATTGAGTGTGTTGTGCGGGTGTTTGAGTTGTATTGGTGGGTTATATGGACGGGAGGGGGGAGGTGTTTGTTATGCGCATTAATTTGTGGCATATTAAATATAAGCCTGGTTGTGTTGTGGCTAATAGAGTATATATATGTCTTGTGTTTATTTACTGTTTTAGTCATTCCCAGCTGAATATCAGGTCCCACCCGCCTCTCACAGCATCTTCCCTATCTGAATCGCTTCCACTGCCCTCTAATCCTTCACTCTCACTTTCCTCATCCACAAATCTTTCATCCTCACTCAAATTAATGGGGTAATCGTCGCTTTCTCGGTCCGAATCGCTCTCGCTGCTGGTGGCCATGATTGTAAACAATGTGCAGATGTGATGCGCTCCACAACCTGTGACGTCACGCTACTTCCGGTACAGGCAAGGCTTTTTTTTATCAGCGACCAAAAGTTGCGAACTTTATCGTCGATGTTCTCTACTAAATCCTTTCAGCAAAAATATGGCAATATCGCGAAATGATCAAGTATGACACATAGAATGGACCTGCTATCCCCGTTTAAATAAGAACATTTCATTTCAGTAGGCCTTTAAAGTTGTTTGTACGGCTACCCTCAGTGTGACCTGTATGGCTGTTGATCAAGTATGCGTTGCATTCGCTTGAGTGTGTGTAAAAGCCGCATATATTATGTGACAGGGCCAGCACGCTGTTTGTATGGAGAAAAAGCGGGCGTGACGACAGGTTGTAGAGGACGCTAAAGGCAGTGCCTTTAAGGCACGCCCCCAATATTGTTGTCCGGGTAGAAATCGGGAGAAATTCGGGAGAATTGTTGCCCCGGGAGATTTGCGGGAGGGGCACTGAAATTTGGGAGTCTCCTGGGAAAATCGGGAGGGTTGGCAAGTATGCTCATTGATCGTTTACAAACTGAGTTCGGAGAAGAAGTGACGCCAGAAAGATCGCGCCCCACACAGGTAGTGACATCAGAAAGAACGCGCCACAGCCAGATTCATAGCAAATCGTTCGGTAACTCGGCGGCAACCACTAGAAAGATGGAGGCGAGTCATCCAGACATGCTCGAGTTTCTCCTTCTTGTACATGTACGGGCGCTTTTGGAAATCACACATCAATACCTTAAGAGAAGGAAAAGGTCGATTGCAGCTATTTCGGATACAACACATCTCAGATGGCAACATATCAATCAATCAATCAATCAATGTTTATTTATACAGCCCTAAATCACAAGTGTCTCAAAGCGCTGTACAAGCCACAACGACATCCTCGGTACAGAGCCCACATACGGGCAAGGAAAACTCACCCCAGTGGGACGTCAATGTGAATGACTATGAGAAACCTTGGAGAGGACCGCATATGTGGGTAACCCCCCCCCCCCCCCCTCTAGGGGAGACCGAAAGCAATGGATGTCGAGTGGGTCTGACATAATATTGTGAAAGTCCAACACATCAGCGAAAGTCCAG
>NC_084743.1:50847986-50910486 GCF_033978785.1 Entelurus aequoreus | reverse complement strand
ATTTGAAATGCAAATGTTTACATTTCATATATTTTTCCCTTGGAGCTTATTTTCGATAGATCATAAAACATATCACTGAATCATCGATCGACCGATATGGTACACTTATATCCTGATACAGTTTTCAGCCATATCGCCAAGCCCTACTTGCAGACAAATTACAAAATGCCTTCTGTCTCTTCTCAATTAGCCAGTGGACTTCATCATGGTTTCTTAATTCCACGTTTCCCAGTATTAGTATGATTTCATGGAAAAACAAAATGAATAATATATTTCATGTGCAATCTCCTCATTTCTGTGTGAGCAGATGTTCATGCATTTCTGCCTTGCTTGGCCTGGTCATGTATTTTCCTTAAAAATGACCCAAAAATGGAATAAACACGCCTGTTATGAAGCAATCACTCTGAGCATACTGTTAAATGATACATTTTCTGAGACTCCTTCTGTGCAAATGTCTTTGACTGGGGGAGAAAATCACTTCCAAATGATTAATCCTTGAACCAAATGTTCAGCTCCGTAGGTAATCCGTCAAGTATATTGTTCCAGATGTGTCTGGGGTCATCATCGTTTCTCATCCATTTCTCTGCTTTCATCTGGGATACACTGACTCTTACCTTCTTTTTTAGCACCAGCTCTTTTGCTGCACACTGCTTGGATTGGCTGGCGATTAGCTGATACCACTAAGTCAATTGGGGAAGGCGTAAACTCTGACTTTTGACTTCCTACTCATCATTAATTCAGTTGCAGTGGTACCTCAGTTTTCACTAGTAATCTGTTCCAAAAGGTCAGACAAAAACCGAATTGCACGAAAATGGAATCAATTGTATCCGTAAGTAATGCGATTTCAATTAGTTCGTTCGAGATACACGAAACACATTCTATACAGAATAATTATAGTTTTAGATGAGATGCAAAAATACAAATAAATAAGGAATTAAATGACTTTTACCTTTTATTGAAGACATTTGTTGGCGCGGGCGGCACCTTTCCACTTTGTTCTGAGTTATTTCTTAAATTCAACGATGTTTTTCCCCTTTTTTTTTATTAAAGTGCTGACACTCGCAACTTTCTTTGGCCCCACGGTGGCTTATTGTGCAGTTGTACTCATTTTAAAACAAGCACATACTCGTGGCATGACTGTTTTAGTTCGCAAAAAAACTACAGAGTCAGTTGGAAGGGATGGGAATCAAAAAATGGTTCTAGTTGAGAACCGCTTCCCATTGTTTCAGTGCTTGGGAATCAATTGCCAGTTGTGTTACAATATGTTATCGATTCCTCTGGGTGTGCATGACATCAGCATGCATGGTGCTAAAGCGACACAAACGCTGGAGAGTACTTTACGATAAAGGATGACAGCAGGGCAACTTGAAATAATTGCAAAGTAGATATTTCATCAAAGAGAGGAAATTCTACTTGAAACATGAGCACACACAGCATGTGAAAACTTTGAATGAATGATGTGTTCAAAAATCAAAACCAACTTCCACAATGCACTTGGACTTGACCTGCTTGTATTTGTCACTGGCGCATGTAGTTTTACGTACTTTTGAGTGATCAGCTCATATTTTTTTTTAAGAAGAATAATTGTATTTTCCATTAGAAAAATATTCAACATGTAACTGGGCATTGTTATATAATTGTCACAGATTAGTTCATGTTGTATTTTGTTTATTTTTTACAATAGAATATAATTGTTATTATTATATATTATAATTTGTTATATGACAGAGCTCTTATCACAAAATATACTGTACAAAAATATAAACGCAACGTTTTGGTTTGGCTACTATTTTTTATGAGATGAACTTAAGATGTAAAACTTTGACTATATACACCAAAGACCTAATTCTCTCAAATATTGTTCACAGCTCTGTCTAAATCTGTGTTAGTGAGCATTTTCTTCTTTGCCAGTTTTACTTTATTAGGGTTCTGGGGGGTCAGAAAAGCAGTCAGTATGTGGTGTGACCACCCTTTGCCTCACGCAGTGCAACACATCTCCTTTGCATAGAGTTGATCAGGTTGTTGATTGTGGCCTGTGGAATCCACTCTTCTTCAATGGCTGTGCAAAGTTGCTGGATATTGGAACACGCTGTCGTATACGCCGATCCACAGCATTCCAAACATGCTCAATGGGTGACATTTCCAGTGAGTATGCTGGCCATGCAAGAACTGGAATGTAATCATCTTCCAGGAATTGTGTACAGATCCTTGCAATATGGGGCCACGCATTGTCATCCTGCAACATGAAGTGATGGTCTCGGGTGAATGGCACAACAATGGGCCTCAGGATATTGTCACGCACCAAATCCAAACCCATCTGAATTCTAAACAAAATAAACACATTTATTCTGTGTAATTTTGCAATGCAACTCTGAGTGACAACAAGCGGCCCTAACGGTGTTCGTCAACACCGTTCAATTATTGTAACGTCTATCGAGATGCTTCAAGGACAGGAATTATATCGATCACTTTATTGAGCAAAACTGTTTATATTCGGCCATAACCACACCAAAAACATGAGTAAAAAACTTCTATCTCGAAAAACTAGTCATTTTCTGCTGTACAAACCAGGCCAAAACCAACTTGTCATCTGTCACCAACACGCATACCACTAAAACACTGGTACGTTTATGGCCACACAAAAAGTCAAACAACTCAAACACCACACAAAGTTACACTACGACTCCTGTTGCGTCGACCAGCGTTCCTCCAATGGGGAATGTAAAACGCTGGTCAGTCCCAAGTTCCTTAGATGACATATAAACTGAACTCAAAAGTACCACCAAGGACAGGATAGGTATTTTGTAATTTATTTTCAAATATTTGAGAATAGAGACCAGCCTCGAACAACACATATAAATGCGGAGCCCAAGTTGATCTGACAAAATCTCGGAAAACACTCTCTTCTTCAATATCCCCCCCCCCCCCCCCCCCCGCCCTCACTTGTCTCACCTCAAACACATGCTCATTGTGCTTCTTATCTAGAGTCGGCCTGAGAAGGGAAGCAAGGAGGATTCCTTCTCTCTGCCTTCCACCCCAAGGCCATCCCCAGTGCAAGCACTTTGTCATGAGATGATTAGAAAAGCAAAGAGTACAATATGGAACATTAGCTATATGTAATACCTGTATGACTATGAAAATTAATAAGTAACACAAAATATGGATATATGAAAATATATATATCCTTCAATTCCCCCTTCAGATCTTTTAAAAAGATCTTTACCTCTAGTACAACACTTCTAAAGCACGCCCCACATTAAAGTAGGTGCTGTTTTTTTTGTTTTTTTTTAGCAAGCTAGCAATAAAACAACAGCTTAGCTACATGGGAGATAGATGGAGGGAGTCTATGTCAATGTCGTCATGGTCAGGGAAGGAAGCCAACAATTCTCGAAAGTCTTAAAGTTACCACTTTGCTAGACCCCCTTCAGTGACACTTAGCACAAGGGGGGATAAAGCAACCGCATGAGAATGTGATGGCCAAAAAACTCCAATGGAGACCAGGACAGACTTATTTAGGTCAGTCCACCTGCCAAATGTGCTTTGGAGCCAATCTTTGAAGGGGTCAGATACCCCTGAAACTTCAGCAAGTTCCTTAGACAGGGCCTGGAGGCCCTCTAAGGCCCTTTGAACTGAGCTGTCGGGGGAAGTGTTGTTAGGAATGAAGGTACAGCATTGGTCACCAAACATTGCACACACACCTTCCTCCTTGGCTAGGATGCGGGTCTGGATGGCCATGAGGGAGGTCGGGGAAAGTTGTTCAGCAAGTCACTCAACAGTGTCAGACTCAGGTTGGTCAGTCTCAACAGATTATAAAAAAACATAGTTAATGCGTTCTACATTTTTAGTAGCAGTCACAGGGAAAATAGCACCAATGATAGGAAGGTTTTCGAAACCTGCACAGGATTCATACCACAATTTACGTTGTGAGAGGACCCCCCTAGGTTGGCCTATTGCATCAAAATAAACACCATCAGGATTTATCGTCAAATCAAAGGAGCCCGTTACACTCCTCCGAGATAAAACATGGCGGCGGCGGCGGCGGGGAGTTAGAGAGGCCGCTGAGACAGGAGTTACAAGGGGAGTTAATGTGGTACCCACTAGGGTGAGTGGGGTCACCAGTCTAACCATAGCACAAAGCCCTACGGATAACGTTGGGATTCTAATGTACAATCTGTGCTCCCCACAATACCAGAATAAGTCAGCTCGTGCCCAAGGGCCTATCCTTGAGCCATCTATCAGTGTGGTGCACCAGGAAGGGTTAATGTCACCCAATTTGTTGGGGGACGAAGAGGGTCCTTTGAATTGAAAACACGTGTAATTCAGCTTTTGGGCCACAAATGGAAGAAGTCGGGTGGAATTGTCAACAGGAGGGCACACTAGCCAACAAATCGCACCCTGGTGGCATGGGTTCAGAAAACAAGGAGATAAGACAGTTTGAGCCATTTATGTCAGTCAACTTAAAAGGGGCGGGGTAAGTGTGGGGAAAGGGACGTCCAGCGAAACAAGCAACACAGTCAGCTAGGTTTTGGCTCTTAGCCATGCTAGTCATCCACCTGAGCCACAGGTTGTCTGCACCCGCTCCTAAGGTCAAAGTTACCAGGCCTTCGGTGGTGATGTCATTAGCACGCACAGATGTGAGAGCCTTTGAAACACCACCGAGGTGGGGTGGTACTTTAGGTGCTACAGAGGGTGTAGAGGTAGTTAACACCCTCTCAAGGACATTAATTTTAATAATTCCTTTAGAGTCTGTATCAGTCAGGTCAACCCCCAAAACAACATAAAAGGGACGATGGGCACCACTTACCAGAGTATGTTGTCTGCATCCGACACCAATGGTTCAGGGTTGAGTCGTTACTACCACGGTAATAGCTATTATGTTCCCGCAATTAAACACACTGCATAGGTCAAAAATAAGTCTTGCTGTCCCCTTTGACCCAGTCTATTTAAAGTCCGCCATATGTTCTAAGACACTTGTCAGTCACTGTCGTCGGGAAGGAAGAACTGAGACACAAAGACAGTAGAACAAGCCCAAACACCAGTCCGTCAGGGAATACTACTGGGTGTAACATCCTGCCTTTTGTCTATCAAAATCAGAGTAATTCAGGTAACGAAACGGGGATAAACATCAAACTTTTCACTTAATGTAACGACACAGATAGTTATGCTGGAAACAAGCAAAATAAATTGGATAACTTCGAGTATAAAGGCTGGTCTCAAATAAGGATATACAATATAGAAGTTGAAAAGCGTAATATAGGTAGAAAATCTCTCTCTCAGCGTCGTCTTCTGGGCTGTAGGATTATGTGTGTGTAATTAAAGCCTCGCTCTTCTATGACCTAGAGGGGGAGAGGTTACTAGCACAATCACCCCTTATGTGTGTTACCTCGTTAACACACACACTAAAAATGAGTTGTTTTCTGCTCCCGTTCTTCTTCAGATGCCTCAGGCTCAAAAGGCACCGCTAGGGGGTCGAGTGGGGAAGATGTTGTGGCGATGTCAGCAATGACCTCCACTGGTGATCCGTCAGGTTCTTCAGCAGGAGTGCAGAGGGAGAGGTGGTACCAGGTGTCCCTTTAACCAGCCAATCGAAGGGCGTGGGACGTCCGTTCCACGACCTTGAAGGGACCAGTCCACCCGGGCTCCGTCCACTTGCGTTTGATGACCTAGATCTTGACCCTCTCAGCGGGCGGAAGGGAATCTGGAGTGGCGGGCTGTCATCCTTGTATCTGTACAGAAGAACTGGCACACAAATTCTGCATTTTTTGTGTAAAATACCATTTTGGTTTTACGCTGAGTCCTCCTTCCATGGGGGGCTGCTGGTCCTGTGAATGGCTGACCTGTATGCAGCTCATAGGGTGAAAAACTCAAAGGGCGGTAAAACAGTTTTATTCACGGACCTTCGAATGATCATTAACGCTAATTGCAACATGTCAATCCAATTAAATTTGGTCCGTGCACAGATTTTAGCCAATTAGTTTTTAATGTTCTGGTCCATCCTTTCAACCTTACCTTGGGACTCAGGATGGTACCCCAAACCTGTCTTCTAGTCCGAAAGCCTTTTCGACCAAGGCTAAGTGAGTATTTTTTATTTTTTTAAATGGTTGCCGTTGTCTGACCTAATCTTTTTGGGGAAACCATGTCAGGGTACTAGGTCATTCACAAGTCATTTAATTACTGATATTGCATCCTCTTTTGAGGTTGTTGTTGCTTCCGCCCAACCACTGTGATTGTTAACACAAGTCAGTACGTACCTTTTCCCTTGTACCGTATTGATCATATCAGTGAAATCAAAGACTATACCTGATTCACCCTCACCTCCTCCATATTCTAAATTTGATCTACTAAACTACTATCGATGTATAAAATCGTTATTTTCAAATTAAAATTAGTTATAACTTCTTACCCACGGGAAAAATGTTAAAACTATGGAATGTGTCAGAGTCGGATGATTGTCAATTTTGTTCCAAGGAGTCTGTATCCACCCTCACTCACCCCCTTCTGTCTCTGAAAAAAGGACTGTGTTAGTCATACTATCACTTTCAGAAACATCTAAGAAAAAGGTCAGCTAATAGTCAAGTAGCGGAGGACAGGTCATGTTTGAGGTCAATGATTGTCTCATTAGCCTCTATGGTCCACTGGGGGGTGTTGTTAGGGTAGGGGACCCCTTAGCGATATCACAAATAACTCAAACTCAACTAAACCCTAACTTTTATGTAACTTATTCAATATGGTGAAAGTAAAAACATATGCTCATATTTATATTGTCACAAATACAAGAAAAATACTACCCTTATGGCGGATGCTTTAGCAATAGTATTTTGAAATTTTACCACACCTGGTGCCCCCAATAATTCATTAAGTCAAGCTCATGTTGTAGAAAGTCGAATGATCCGGACACGTTTGTTACTGAATACTTTCTATCAGACTTCTGCCATGGCAACTTTGTGTATGTAATGAGCAACTATAATTATTCGATATGCTTGAATGTGTAATGTGTCGTTTTAGTTTAGCTGTTGTGTAGCTGCTACCTCCTCGTAGCCTACAGGTGTCTAAAGTGCAGCCCATAGTTATGTGTTTAACACAACTATGTGCTAAACCTAAACCATTGAAAATGTGGTATTTGGGTGTCGGTGTAATGTTTGGCAGCTACGCCGTGTCTTATCATTGCACCTAAGTTCTTTGGTTTTGTAGGCGAGACAGAGAGCAAGTGAACAATGTGGGACACAATTGTGTCCATCTTATACCATGCTAGTTGTTGCAAAGATAGGTCAACATGAGCAGCCACACCTTGAGTTCCAACATATATAAATAATCATAACATATGGCGAGTCGGGTGGCAGAACACACGGAAGCATCTCAGTCAGCCAGGGTTTTCACTGTTAGAGCAGTTGGATGTCAGCCATTCCTGTTGTTTCAGGCTGTGGTATGAGCTCATGGAGGAGCCTTGGTAGTGGTGTCGCAGCTTGGTGGTTAAGCCGTCAGGTAACACCAGGAAGGTTCCTTCTGTGCGATATTGAATGTCAGGGTACAGTCTGTAAAGGAGGTCATTACCAATTTGGCAGGGTGTGTGCAGGTCAATCACGAAGGGGTGCTTTAGTGTGTGTCCCGCAATCTGAATCGGAAGTGGTTTGGTGACAGGTAACCTTCTTGTGACCCCATCGAAGCCTTCAACCTTTAAAGAGGAAGCCCACAGTTTCTTTGGTACCTCTGCATTCAGAATCGAATGGGTAGCGCCAGTGTCAATCACGAACTGATAACATTGTCCGTCGACACTCATGTCCAGCAGGGGACCAGTCTGTATTTCCTGCTGGGGCTCCTGCTGTGGGCGTCCTTTGCCACGCCGGTATAATGTTCGTTTGCCGGCAAACCAGGACCTTTCCTGTTCAGAAATATTCGGACATTCTCGAGCCCAGTGACCAGGGTGGTCACAGGCAAAACAGTTTGTTCCCCGGATTGACTTTGAAGCACCGTGTTGTCCACCACCCGAGTCCAACCGTCTGGTCGCACATCTGTTGAGGATTCTTTCCTCCACCTGTTGGAACTCAGAAGCAAGGTCACCCAGTGCTGAATATACCCTAGCTGATTTTTGACTAATTAGTTCTTTTGACCTTTTATCTTCAGCGATCTGTAAATTAAGGAGTTGCTTCCTTGCTTCTCTGTCATTAGCCTTATCATCCTCATCTTGAGGAAAGAGACTGTGCATAGCAGTAGCTATGTTTGTAACGTATGGTGTTATCTGTGAGGTCGAAGATTCAGCCATTAATCCTGCTTGTTGTTCTGTATTTTTGCCATCTTGTGTGGAAACACAACGATACAAAATGCCTCTAAAGTCTGATACGGAGAGAGTGTATCCTGCTGTTAGCCTGTCTAATGTGTTGAGCCAAAGACTCCCACCTTCAGACACAGGTGGAAGTTTGTCAACAATGGCTTGCATGTCTGCCATAGTAAAAGGCTTATATTGAAATCTGCCGCTATTATCAGGAAAAAGTGGATATGCGTGTCCCTCCAGCTTTTTTGAGCGTGTGTTGTACGCATGTGGTTCATGTGGGTGTTGGTCAATATAGCCTTCCATTGAGCCATTAACAGTTACAGGAGACCACAAAGTCTGGCTCTGTTGTGTGTTGTTCAAGAATGTCTGATGTGCACGTGAGAGGCTGTCATCTACTGGGGGAGGGCATTTGTTTATGGCAACAAAATGGTCTGGCGTGTAAAGTGAGGAGTTTTGCGTTGACTCATGCATTATCTGCTGTCTAGTAAGATTAGGCATATTCGGGAGGTTTTCCGCTGGGTGGCTGTTATTTTGGGGCTTAGGCACCAGAGGTGATTTACACTCAGGAGACAGCGTTAGTTTTGGAGGAGGGTTCAATCTTAGAGAGGCTGTGTGAGCAGCGCCCTCACTTGTCACAGGAGTAGGGGGCGGTGGCCTAGTCAAAGTCTGGGCGGGTCGTTTGAATTGTCTTACGCATGCGCGGCAGGCAAAAGACCAATCAATCCATTCTGTCATATTTGTCTCATTAATCATCTGTTCTTTTGCTGCATTTCGTTTTTCCACGTAATCCCCGTTTACTTTTATCATACGCCAAACTCTTAAATTCTCGAGCACCAACCCTGCTCCTTTTTCTCTCGACCTGCCTGTTCCATTTTCACCAGCGCACACACACACTCACACATGAGCACGCACATCCAGCACACACACACACACGCATGTGTAAGCACTCACGCACACACAATCAAGTGCCTACGGCCCTACGCACACACACACACGCACACGTAAGCACTCTCTCTGCGTTCCACTTTACCATAAAACTTCCAGTTACTTTTTTATTTTATTTTTTATTTTACCAGACGTTTGAGTTCACAACTTTTCGAGTATTGTAAACTCCCTCTTAACCCTTTCAAGGAACGTTCTCTTTTTTCTTCTTTTTTTTTTCTTTTTAAACTCTACCTGCTAATTCCATTGTCAACAACAGTGTATTCAATTGATTATTAAACAGTAATGATTAATCACATTTTCCCCAGCCGTCATCACATTCTTGTCTGTCACACTCCTTGTCCATTGTGTCTATTTTTCCTTAATTTTAGCGCACACTCAAGTGTCGCCGGGACCTCACAACCAGGGAATCTTTATTGTATTTATTACAAATGGCCTCCATCCGTGGAATGTATCATATGGTACAGAAGGGCCTCCTCCCGTACGATCCTTAATTTTAGCGCACATGTTAATGCCGCAGGGAACTCGCAACCAGGGAGTATTTATTGTACTTTACAAATGGCTTCCAACCCATCCTTAGTTTGTGTGCACATAAAAATGTCAACAGGGAACTCACAACCAGGGAGTATTTACGGTACCATATGATGGGCATCCATCCCGTTACTCTTTTTAGGGAAGACCAAACACCCAGGGCGAGCCGACTATTTGCTTACTCGTCAGTGAAGCAGCCCGTCACGGTAATCTTGACACAATGACGTGAGTGGTATTCACAACTTTTATGCAATGGTGGCTACGGCAAAATGCAATCAATCTATCAAAATGCAATCAATCTATCAAAATGCAATCAATCAATCAAAATCCAATCAATCTATCAAAATCACCACTCTGTGTCTGTGGTACAATTCTGTGTTTGACTTACAGACTTATGGGCAGACTCCTAATGCAGATTTGATCTAAAAAGAAAGGTTCTGCTTACCTTGAATTATGTTTTGGCCATGTGAGTCTGTCCAGAAGATTGCAAGAGAAGGTCCAATTGTCAGCGTGTCATCTCGGACGAAGCCCCCAAATTGTTGCGTCGACCAGCGTTCCTCCAATGGGGAATGTAAAACGCTGGTCAGTCCCAAGTTCCTTAGATGACATATGTGTCTCACCTCAAACACATGCTCATTGTGCTTCTTATCTAGAGTCGGCCTGAGAAGGGAAGCAAGGAGGATTCCTTCTCTCTGCCTTCCACCCCAAGGCCATCCCCAGTGCAAGCACTTTGTCATGAGATGATTAGAAAAGCAAAGAGTACAATATGGAACATTAGCTATATGTAATATGACTATGAAAATTAATAAGTAACACAAAATATGGATATATGAAAATATATATATATCCTTCACTCCTCAGTCATACGTGTGCTTATTCTACTGTCATTTATTATTAATGTTAATTTATTTATATTAATCATGGAATGCTGTTACTAGAGAAAGTTACAGGAATGCACACTTCATCCAATGCTTACATTTCATTGTGCAACATGAGGACGTTTAAGGGGAACTAAATGTGATCTCTGAAAGGGGTACAAACGATTTCCAAAGCAGGACCCCCACCCAGACATATTGTACAATACTAATCCATAGCTTATTAAAAACAAGATTTCTTTTATTTTCATTACAAGTGGGCCAAATCACTAATATTCCAAAATAATCTCATGAAAATGACTAAATTATTATAAAAGATTGGTTTGAGACAGGTGTGCTGCTGGTATTGCCACATGTGATGTTGCTCACATGTGCTCCACTGAATGCTCAGGGAGTTTTTGTGATTGCTCACACACATGAACAATTAGAGCGAACATTGCCTGTGAGCGGGTCTTTTCTACAGCCGGAGAAATAATAACTAAGAGAAATCATCTAAAATTTAATACGTTGGAAAAACTTTTTTTTTTTTTTAATAAAAATGTGTAAAAAAAAAATACAAATAAATTCCCAGTCCACAAGCATCCTCATTCACAACACGTTCTCTTAGTTTTCCATGTTATGATACATGTTCACATTATTTATTGACTGTATCTAAAAAAGATACAAATATATTTTTATTTAAATGAAGATATGAAATAATCCTAAATGAAATACAATGACTTGGTTTATATTATTGTATATACTAGGTCATAAAATCAGTGTCAGTTGAGTCGATCCATAGGTTGCCTGTAGGGATTTTTAATGTCCAGCAGATGTCAGTATTTAGTGACACAGTATCGACACAGTATCAATACAGTTTTGCAATGTGTTGAAACGCTTCATGACGCCTAATCACCCCATCACTAGCGAACAGCTCTGGTGGACATTCCTGCAGTCAGCACGCCAATTGCACGCTCCTTCAAAACTTGCGACATCTGTGGCATTGTGCTGCCTTATAAAACTGCACGTTTCAGAGTGGCCTTTTGTTGTGGGCAGCCTAAGGCCCACCTGTGCAATAATCAAGCTGTTTAATCAGCATCTTGATATGCCACACCTGTGAGACGGGATGGGTTATTTTGGCAAAGAGGAAATGCTCACTCACACAGATATTTGAGAGGAATAGGTATTTTGTGTATATAGTAAAAGTTATAGATTGTTGAGTTCAACTCATGAAAAATGGGAGCAAAAACAAAAGTGTTGTGTTTATATTTTTATTCAGTGTACTTGTATCTCAAATCAATGTCTCCCATTGAAAATCATTAAAATCTATGTAATTGGTGCTTGGCATCCCCCAAAAAAGCACAATTTGAACATATAATATGTCTTTTAATTTATATAATTTAATTTAATTTAATAAAATGTATCTTGAAAAGAATACTTCTACGGTGTCTCCTTCCAGCTGCTTTGCCGTCAAACACACCATCAGCAGCTTTTCCATATTTCATGGCTAAATGACCAACCTCTTTTTATACATTTTTAACATTCTTGGCTGACGTTTGACTCATTCTGCTTCAGTATGGTGCAGACTAGAGATCGGCCGATAAATGCTTTAAAATGTAATATCGGAAATTATCGGTATAGTTTTTTTTATTATCGGTATCGTTTTTATTTTTTTAAATTTTTTTATTTGTTTATTAAATCAACATAAAAAACACAAGATACACTTACAATTAGTACACCAACCCAAAAAAACTCCCTCCCCCATTTACGCTCATTCACACAAAAGGGTTGTTTGTTTCTGTTACTAAAATTCTGGTTCCTACATGATATATCAATATAGATCAATACAGTCTGCAAGGGATACAGTCCGTAAGCACACATGATCGTGCGTGCTGCTGGTCCACTAATAATACTAACCTTTAACAGTTAATTTTACTCATTTTCATTAATTACTAGTTTCTATGTAACTGTTTTTATATTGTTTTACTTTCTTTTTTTATTCAAGAAAATGTTTTTAATTTATTTATCTTATTTTATTTTATTTTATTTTTTTAAAAAGGACCTTATCTTCACCATACCTGGTTGTCCAAATTAGGCATAATAATGTGTTAATTCCATGACTGTATATATCGGAATCGGTTGATATCGGTATCGGTAACTAAGAGTTGGACAATATCAGAATATCGGATATCGGCAAAAAAACATTAACAGACATCCCTAGTGCAGACCAATACTGATTACCAAGTTGCCTCGCCAAGTTGGGGCACGGTCATTGTTTTTGATGATTTCTTTCTTTAACTCAAAAAATATCTTCCGCTTCTACTTTCCAGCACTGCCATTCACACTCACATTCTTTATTCCCATGATTGGAAAAACTAAGTATTGGTTGCTATCTAGCTATAATCTAATGCTAACGAGTAAGACTATGTCAACTAATGGCCGGGGTGACTGTAACTTAAAGCATAACAATTAGCCGCACTCCAGTCAGCTCCTTTCTCAAAACACTCTTAAGTTGTGGAACTCTTAATTTGAGGTACCAGTGTAGTTATTTTCAAAACATTTTTTTTTCTTTTTTCCTAGGGACCACCTGGCACACGATCAAGGCTGCGGGCCTTATAAAGACCTCACCTTTAGATTGCTTCTTCTAAACTAAATAAAGTTGATGCTACAGTAATTAACCTGTTTGTTATCCTTTTTTGATGAATTGATAAGAGAATTAATAAGGAACGGAAACGTTAAGTAAAATTGAAAATAAAATCAGAGTCATTATAATCCTATTAATTCCCATCCTTATCAACTTTTGACGACCTAAGGGAGAATGACTTCCAGGTAGGGATTTGACAGCAGGCACATTTTGCAATAAAATACATATTACGAACACAGTGTGTTAATCTTTCATTGCAAAAGTGGGACTGAGGGACATATTGTTGTGATGTAAGACAATTGTCGTTAAATAATGTATTGAAAAATTCTCTCCATTCAATTGCACCAACATTCTGTCGGCTACCTTACAGGGAAAACATAAGGAATTTTAATTTTCATCACAAATCACTGTTAAATAACTAAGAAAATAGTTAGTACATGCTCTAAATGGGGGTCATTCCTTTATCTCCTGTAATGCAGAGGTCCCCAACCTTTTTTGCACCAGGGACCGGTTTAATGTAGGCATTATTTGCACGGACCGGCCTTTCATGTGTGGCAAATAAATATAGCAAATAAGTGCATGAAAAATGAATACATGAAAAAACTCACCATAACATTGAATTAGTGGGAGCCCCTGGCCTTTTCCTTTTGCAAAAAAGTTATCCATAGACTTGTATTTTACTATTTTTTGGCTTTAGTATGTGATGGGTTATAGGTAATACATCACATTCAAGGACAAGAGCATGGATATATTATACAGCTAGACATACTTGCCATTAGTTCCAATAGATTTCTGTGGATTTCTATTTTCATTCTAAAAGTTATGTATTCATATTTTGTGCAATATTTCATACGCAGATACACTAATGTTAGCTTTTTTGGTCCAATTGTCTATGCGTAAATACATCCGTTATTCCTAACTACTTATGTAATGGGACGGTGTGCACTAATACCAGCACTTTAAAGGCCTACTGAAATGATTTTTTTTTATTTAAACGGGGATAGCAGATCCTTTCTATGTGTCATACTTGATCATTTCGCGATATTGCCATATTTTTGCTGAAAGGATTTAGTATAGAACAACGACGATAAAGTTAGCAACTTTTGGTCTCTGATAAAAAAAAGCCTTTCCCCTACCGGAAGTAGCGTGACAACACCGGAGGAAGGACTGCTCATATTTTCCTATTGTTTACACCAGCAGCGAGAGAGATTCGGACCGAGAAAGCGACGATTACTCCATTAATTTGAGCGAGGATGAAAGATTCGTGGATGAGGAACGTTAGAGTGAAGGACTAGAATGCAGTGCAAGACATATCTTTTTTCGCTCTGACCGTAACTTAGGTACAAGCTGGCTCATTGGATTCCACACTCTCTCCTTTTTCTATTGTGGATCACGGATTTGTATTTTAAACCACCTCGGATACTATATCCTCTTGAAAATGAGAGTCGAGAACGCGAAATGGACATTCACAGTGACTTTTATCTCCACGACAATACATCGGTGAAGCTCTTTAGCTATGGAGCTAACGTGATAGCATCGGGCTCAAATGCAGATAGAAACAAAATTAATAAACCACTGACTGGAAGGATAGACAGAAGATCAACAATACTACTAAACCGTGGACATGTATATACACGGTTAATAATTTCCAGCTTGGCGAAGCTTAAAAATGCTGTTGCTAACGACGCCATTGAAGCTAACTTAGCTACGGAGCTAACGTGATAGCATCGGGCTCAAATGCAGATAGAAACAAAATACATAAACCCCTGACTGGAAGGAAAGACAGGAAATCAACAATACTATTAAACCATGAACATGTAAATACACGGTTAACGCTTTCCAGCTTGGCGAAGCTTAAAAATGCTGTTGCTAACGACGCCATTGAAGCTAACATAGCAACAGGACCTCACAGAGCTATGATAAAAACATTAGCGCTCCACCTACGCCAGCCAGCTCTCATCTGCTCATCAACACCCGTGCTCACCTGCGTTCCAGCGATCGACGGAAGGACGAAGGCTGTCGGTGGCTGTCGGTGGCTAGCGTCGGCTAGCGCGTCTGCTATCCGAGTCAAAGTCTTCCTGGTTGTGTTGCTGTAATCCGCCGCTAATACACCGATCCCACCTACAACTTTCTTCTTTGCAGTCTTCATTGTTCATTAAACAAATTGCAAAAGATTCACCAACACAGATGTCCAGAATACTGTGGAATTATGAGATGAAAACAGAGCTATTTTGTATTGTATTCAATGGGGGTACCGATACTTGCGTTTCACTGGTTACGTCACGCGCATACGTCATCATCCAAAGACGTTTTCAACCGGAAGTTTAGCGGGAAATTTAAAATTGCACTTTATAAATTAACCCCGCCGTATTGGCATGTGTTGCAATGTTAAGATTTCATCATTGATATATAAACTATCAGACTGCGTGGTCGGTAGTAGTGGGTTTCAGTAGGCCTTTAACTTACTAGGCCAAAGGAGATGTGTATTTTTTTTCCTTCAGCACAATTATTATATGCAACAATTTAGCGCTTCTCCGTCTGCCTTATGCACTTTAACTACTATGGTCACTTTGTTCCTGATCCGCCCTGATCTTAGGTCATCAACCTGCAGATTGAACCTAGCTTTTGGTTACAATTCGGCACCTTTACATTTTATATGTTTATTAATGTGCATTGTTCCATGTAACGAAGATGTAACAAATGGCGATGTTTTATAATAATAGTGGGACTTGCGAAAGTTAAATAGGAGAAAATGCGGCCCGGTCTCTGTGCGGCCCGGTAGCAAATGCGTAACGGACCGGTGCCGGTCCCCGGACAGGTGCCGGTCCCCGGACAGGTGGTTGGGGCCCACTGCTGTAATGTACCGCAAGAAAGTATAACTAATCACGGAACTAACCACTCTGACACACTTAGTGCAGTTATCGGGCCAAGATACCTCAACTCACAAGGTTCCATGACTAAGCTCGTAACTCAAAACACGTCTACATCAAAACAGCCCTGCCCAATGAAATTAATTGAAATCAACTTAATTTGTGCTGGCCCACCCCCCAAACAGCACAATTTTAACATGAAAGAAGCCCTTTAAAAAGAACAACAAACTATAAAAATGTTTTAAAAAAACTACAGTAGTACAAACAACTACAGTATGTGATAATAATGTAAAGGATTTACCTCCTCCAGCAGAAATTATTTTTAGTCTGTTCTGATTGGCATCTTCCCGTCTCATTAGATGCAACATGTACAATGTGCTGCGTTACCAAAAAGGGAAGGCTGGTCAATAAGGCTGAGATAGCAGGAAGTAATGGAGTTGAAAAATCGTTGTTGTTGTAATCTTTTCGTACTGCAACGCAATCATTGCAAATTAAACACTTCGGTTTGGCGTTTGGAGTCTGCGGTAAATTTAAAAAAGTATTTGTCAGTCAAGGCCAAATTAGGACGACAAATGTAATTATGTATTTTAGGGCTGCAACGATTAATCAATTAGAAGAAATCATTGATTTATATTTTTTTACTCTGATAACCATATTTTTCTGATCACTGTTGTTTATTACAACAATTTACCATAAATAATGCTTTGAGACTATAAACTGGGTTGTATCCGATTACTCGATTTTTCGAACAAACTGCTCCATTACGAAAATAATCGATATTTGTATTCCTACTCTATTTTGCATTTCCAGGTCGAGAAAGGGATGGTTTTGTGTTCTTCTCACAAGCTGGGGCCATGCACTTTCACAACAAAGCGATGCATTTAAGCTATTTAAGCTCCAGAAAAAGGCAATTAGAATTATACATTATGCCCCATATGGAGCACATACCAATGATCTGTTCATAATGAGTAATTTTCTTAAACTACATGACAATAAAACTATTCTGATTTTGATTCTGATTCTGATATCATCCAACACAGTAGCCTTCAAGTTATGTTTATGGCCTCACAAAGAGCTCTACCTGCAAATATACAGAGTCTGTTTTCACTCAAAGATGGTCCACGTGAACTCAGGGGTGTCCTGAAATTGAAACATAACATGGTGAATTCCACATTCAAGGCTCAAACGTTATCTGTAGCGGGGGTGAAACTGTGGGACAATGTGAGCGGAGAAATTAAACTGTCTCCTAGCCTAAGAGTGTTCAACCTTGCGGTAAAAAATGTGTTGTTGGGAAACTATCAAAAACATGACTAGTTGTTTGGACTATCTCAACTGTGGGACACAGGTTCAAAATAACTCACTGTGGAATAAGGGGACATAACACACCAGACAAGGCTTCAGAAGACGAAATATACCCAGGCAAAATGGAGCTAATCTCATGGACAAAGTGTTTTCCAGCATATATTATTCTTGTTCTGAAATTGTCATGTATCCATCAAATCTGCTGTTGAAACTTGGACTGTATAACCAACATATATAACCAACATATAAGTTGATTGTAAATTAGAGGCGGGACATGGATAAGCATTCTTGCTTTTTTTCCCGTATCCCTTTTCGCCGTTGCATGTCTGTCAAATTACAAAGAGTGATGCAGTGTTGCTATATACACAAAAGTATTTGGCCACCCATCCAAATGATGAGAATCAGGTGTCCTAATCACTTGGCCCGGTGTATAAAATCAAGCACTTAGGCATGGAGACTGTTTCTACAAACATTTGTGAAAGAATGGGCCGCTTTAGTGGTTTCCAGCATGGAACTGTCATAGGATGCTACCTGTGCAACAAATCCAGTCGTGAAATTTCCTCGCTCCTAAATATTCCAAAGTCAACTTTATTATAAGAAAAGTGAAGAGTTTGGGAACAACAGCAAGTCAGCCACCAAGTGGTAGGCCACGTGAACTGACAGAGAGGGGTCAGCGGATGGTGAAGCGCATAGTGCAAAGACTTTCTGCACAGTCAGTTGCTACAGAGCTCCAAACTTCATGTGACCTTCCAATTAGCCCACGTACAGTACGCAGAGAGCTTCATGGAATGGGTTTCCATGGCCGAGCATCTGCATCTAAACCATACATCACCAAGTCCAATGCAAAGCGTGGGATGCAGTGGTGTAAAGCACGTCGCCACTGGACTCTAGAACAGTGGAGACGCCTTCTCTGGACTGATGCGTCACGCTTTTCTATCTGGCAATCTGATGGACGAGTCTAGGTTTGGAGGTTGCCAGGAGAACGATACATTTCGGACTGTAATGTGCCGAGTGTGAAATTTGGTAGAGAAGGAATTATGGTGTGGGGTTGTTTTTCAGGAGTTGGGCTTGGCCCCTTAGTTCCAGTGAAATGAACTTTGAATGCTCCAGGATACCAAAACATGTTGGACAATTCCATGGGATGGCACTTCAAGTTCATATGTGAGTAAAGGCAGGTGGCAAAATATTTTTGGAAATGTAGTGTATGTCTGCCGGAATAAATACATAAATAAATAAATTGTCACGGCGCGGATTCGATCCCGCTTCCCTCCTGCCAACGCCGCTCATCCGTCTGTGCGCACCTCGGGACACGCCCATGGGTGCGCACATCCAGGGACGCGCCGCGCGCGTCTCCGCCCTGCAGCAGCCACCAGCTGCAAACACTCACCGGCTATCTGCACACCTGATCCTGATGAGGGCGTGCCGGATAAAGGCAGGGTGGACCCAAGGATCGGCGCGGGAACTTAGTTTTCTCATGGTGAACCGTAAGCGAAGCTTTAGCTCTCTCTCCTTGTTTCCTCTCTGTGCCTTGACCCCTGTCTTCTCCCGTGTCCCCGCAGTACCCTCCGTCACCTGGACAGTGAGTTGTGCATCTCACATTTCCCCGGATCTCCCTCTGGACACTGACTGCCTCCCTCGATCCTTGACTTCCCTCGCTTGGCTCCCCTCTACCCCTGGACTTCCTCATCTCTCGTTCAACACTTGGTAACACACACACTTCAGCTAACTACACACATAGTCTTACACCACACACTCTTGTATTCTAGTTCACACTCCATTTCCTTAGTTTAGTTGTATTGTTTATTATTATTATATATATATCTATATTGTCTATATATATAATAAATATTTGTATATACTGCCCCCTGGTGTCTGAGCCGTTACCTCCCCTTAGTAAAACACAACATAAATACATTAATTAATTAATTCATTCATTCATTGTGGGTTGGATGCTGCTAGGCTATGCAATTTTGCCAAATGAACTCTCTATGCCAAGGTCGGAATGTTCTGATGGTCCGCAAATGTTTATTTTTTTCTCTGGTTCTTTTTTTTTACCGAATGACCTATAGGTTGGGCCACATGGGGATGGCTCCCTGGACCACTAATCGAATGGGCCTGTTATAGAACATTATTTTTATATTATCATACAGACAACACAAACCATTTTAGCCATGTTTTAGAAAAACGGAAGACCTCCACCTCAGGGACACATCTTGAACATGATTTCCCCACAAAGACAGCTTAATAGAAGAAATCTCAGACCGCCGTTCTACTTTGTCTTCACACCACAAGTCAGGCTGGAGAGCATATCTGCAAAGAATGTGTACACTGATTAAAAGCCTTGCCAGTGGAGACTGAATAATAGTAATTTCCACTCTTTTTCAGCCAGTAATTAGTGTACGGTCATGGCCTGATTTCCGCATCAAATGGCATTCAAATTGGCTCATATGAGTGGTGCGGATGTGTCCATGAATAGTGCTCCATACGTGCAATTTCTGAACAGAAATAATGTGATGCATGTAAATCTTTGACACGGTGTTATGAAAGTGAAATATGTTATGTGCACTCATCTCTTCTCTATGCATACTGAACCACTTATTAGTCCTGTATGAGTTAACGAAGGTCGCACATCCTCGTGTCCTCCACATATTTCACACTGTTGTTCACTCAATGGTCTAAAACTTGTTTTCATGCTAAACGTGCTACGCCTCAACGCCTCAGTATTTAATTTCAGTCACAATTAAATACTTACTCTATTAAGTCCTTGCTCAAAGTTAAGGCTGAAATATGCTATCACGTCAGGGAGCTTGTGTCCTCTCTGACGGCTAGAAGGCAGTGTTTTCCTGAGTGAACAATAAGGGTGGCAAAAAAAATCGATTCGGGATGAATCCCAATTTGTTTTGTGTAGCAATTCTTAATCGATTAAAAAATATATATTTAAAAAATACTTTTTATTTTATTTTTCCATCTATCCATCTTCTTCCGCTTATCCGAGGTCGGGTCACGGGGGCAGCAGCCTAAGCAGGGAAGCCCAGACTTCCCTCTCCCCAGCCACTTCGTCCAGCTCTTCCCGGGGGATCCCGAGGCGTTCCCAGGCCAGTCGGGAGACACAGTCTTCCCAACGTGTCCTGGGTCTTCCCTGTGGCCTCCTACCGGTCGGACGTGCCCTAGGGAGGCGTTCGGGTGGCATCCTGACCAGATGCCGGAACCACCTCATCTGGCTCCTCTCGATGTGGAGGAGCAGCGGCTTTACTTTGAGCTCCCCCCAGATGGCAGAGCTTCTCACCCGGAGGAAACTAATTTCGGACGCTTGTACCCGTGATCTTGTTCTTTCGGTCATAACTCAAAGCTCATGACCGTAGGTGAGGATGGGAACGTAGATCGACCGGTAAATTGAGAGCTTTGCCTTCCGGCTCAGCTTTATTTTAAAAAAAATCTGTCCAGTCCAGCCACTTTAGTAAATGTTTGGGTAATATTTTATCAGACAAAAACCCGTTTTCTGTTAAGTAATATAGAAAGGTATCAGAACTTTGTGGAGGGGGGCGTGGTCTGCGGGCCTGCCGCAGAGCGGGGTGTGTAAGGACCGGCCTCGAAGCACAGCTGGCAGGTGATTGGATTACCCAGTTGGGGCTGATCATCCAATCACCTGCCATGCTTATTAGCAGCAGCCGGGCCGAGACCCAGTGGTGGGAGTTGGAGTGAACGAGGAAGCGCACACTGGACATTGCCAGAGAGACTGAAAAGTTGTGTGCTGCCCGAGCGTGTGTGCGCTGCCGACTGAAAAGTTGTGCGCTGTCCGAGCGTGTGTGCGCTGCCAATAAAAGAAGACATTTTTAACACCAGGCATCCAGGCTGTGGGAGGATTTGTCAGCATCAGATGAACCCACGGGAGAAAGACCTCCACAAGCTGTTTATATATTTTATGGAGGAATATAGTTAATTATAGAACTGGCACCCAATGTTATAAAAAAGTATTGATTTTGAAACGAGAATTGTTTTGAATCGAGAATCGATTCTGAATCTAATCGTTGCCCCCTCTTGAACAACCACAACTCTTGTTGACTAGCTATTAGATTGTGAGAGTAAACAATGGCGACAATGCTGAAATATGCTCTCCCGTCACACACCTCGTTTGCCACTATAATATGGTTTAGGGCAGGGGTGTCCAAATTTTTTCCACTGAGGGCCGAACACGGAAAAATTAAAGCATGCGGGGGCCAATTTTATATTTTTCATTTACAAAACCATAACAAAATATATGGATTTTTTATTATTGTTTTACCTTTAGGGCTCCCGGGAACCATAAAGGGTCTAAGTAATTAAAATGTTAAAAAACAGTCAAATTACTTTTTATTTTTTTATTTAACGCTTACAGTAAATCTCTACAGTATATCAACCTCAGGTTGATATAAAGTTAAAAAAAAAAAAAAAAGGATTTAAACCTTTTTTGTCAAAGACAACTTTGTTTTTTATAATAAAACTGAAATATGCAGTATTTCCCCCACTGCCCAAAACATTCAGAAAGCAATGTTTGATGTGAAGTAATGACAGATAAATAATGCAGGACACCATTGATTTTAATTCATTATTATTTTTGAGTGTGAGGGGCGTGGCCTGCGGATCTGCAGCAAGGCGGGATGTGCCCGGACCGGCTTCGAGATTAGCGACAGGTGCGTAGATGACACAGCTGAGAGTGTTTGTCTGATCACCTGTCGCCCTGTTAAAGGGAGCAGTCGGGAAGGAGAAAGGGGTGGATGGTGGAGAGCAAAGACGAGCGCGAGCGAGAGCCAGACAAAACGCCGGAGGAAAACCATTTGTGTGCTCACTGGAGAAAGAGACTTTGCACTTTTATTGAAAAATAAAACTGTTTTGCAAACTTGGAAGAGCCCGAGATGTCGTTGATTGATGGTCCAACGAACCCGGAGGAGCAAGACCTCCACAATTTGGCGCCCAACCAGGAAGGACCACCAGAGGCGGGGGAGGAAGATCCCATGACGGCTTTCGCGGGCGTGCTCGCGGAGGTGGCAGCAAACACCCGCCAACAGTGCCAAGTCCTGCGGGCGATGGCGGAACAGATGGGCGGGGCACGGCCAGGACCGACGACCGTCACCATTCACCGCATGGGGGATAAAGAGGACCCCCATGCCTTTTTGGACATTTTTGCGGCCACGGCGAGAGCATGCGCGTGGCCGGAAGAAGAGTGGGGGGTGCGGCTCTTGCCGCTCCTGACGGGTGAAGCGCAGAGAGCGGCGCTCAGCCTGCTGGCGGCGTCCCGAGTACGCTTTTTGGACCTGAGGAGGGCGGTGCTGGACCGGACGGGCTGTACCGCTGAAGAATACCGGCGCCAGTTCAGGTCCATGCGGCTGGGGGAGGAGGACCGGCCATTCGCCTTTTGCCAGCGGCTCCAGGAGGCGGCGACGCGCTGGCTGCAGCCGGAAGAGGGAGACGGCAGGCTGCTGGACCAGTTTGTCCGGGAGCAGTTTTTGTAGGCGATCCCGAAGAAAACGGCCGACTGGGTCCGGTACCACCGGCCACGGCACCTGGCAGCTGCGGTGACCCTCGCCGAGGACCACCTGGCCGTCCACCACGAGGCGCATCCGGCAACCCCGGCGCACGGGCAGAATGCACGACGGGAGGAGGGAGTAGAGCACAATCCACATCATAACCTGCGTGACTCTGATGCTCTTTCTCCGCAGGTCCCGGCTGCTTCCCTCAGAACATCTCCCGCGCAGACGGCCCCTCAAATGCTTGGGCAGGCGGGCTGGAGGCGTTGGCTGCCCGGTCGCGCACGTCATGGACCTCCGCAGGTGGAGGTGGGTCGCGTGACCTGGGCTGCCGGCCCTTCAGTGCCCTCCCCCGGCCCGGGTGAGACGTATGGTATCAAGGTAACGATACAAGGGAGTACATACCAGGCGATGGTGGATTCGGGCTGCGGGCAGACCGTGATCCACCAGAATCTGGTTCGACCCGGGGCTTTGAGGCAGGCAACACGGCTAAAAATCAGGTGTGTTCATGGGGATGTGCACGAGTACCCTATGGTGCCAGTAGAAATTTGGTATGAGGGCCAAAAGCATAGGGTCGAGGTAGCTGTAAGTACGCACCTCTCGCACCCCGTAATTTTGGGCACAAATTGGCCGGGGTTTAGACGTTTACTGACACAATGCGTGGGGGTGCGTTCACGGACCGTAGGAAAGGGGAGTATCCGCGCAGTTCTCAGTGGCGACGCGGGTCCATCCAACACTGCCGAGCGGGAAGCGGCGGGGGCTTCGCGGGAAGCCCCCCCGGTCCCCTATTGGCGACCTACGGAGGACTTTCCCCTCGAGCAGTCTCGCGATGAAACTTTGCGCGCGGCCTGGGACCAGGTGGCTTACATCGACGGTCAGCTGGTGTGCCCGGGAGCAGCGCGGGTATTCCCTCACTTCTCCATTATTAGGGATAGATTCTACAGAGTGAGCCGTGACACTCAAACAGGAGAGGAAATCACCCAGTTGTTGGTGCCTAAACGCCGCCGGGAAATGGTTTTCCAGGCCGCGCACTACAATCCCATGTCTGGCCACATGGGGTATAATAAAACACTCAATCGGGTCATGGTCCGATTCTATTGGCCAGGCATTCGGGCAGACGTGCGCCGGTGGTGCGCTGCCTGCCCGAACTGCCAGCTGGTGAATCCGGCGGCCACACCGAAGGCGCCTTTGCGCCCATTGCCGCTCATGGAGGTACCATTCGAGAGAATTGGGATGGACCTCGTCGGACCATTCCACCCGAGCACACGGGGATATCGCTTTGTGTTAGTCCTGGTGGATTACGCAACGCGCTATCCCGAAGCAGTGCCCCTGCGCTCCATCTCTGCAAAGAGTGTGGCGCAAGCGCTGTTTCAGGTCATCTCCCGAGTAGGAATCCCGAAAGAGATTCTGACTGACCAGGGCACGTCCTTTATGTCACGCACGATAAAGGAACTGTACGGGTTATTGGGAATTAAAGCGATCCGCACCAGCGTGTACCATCCACAAACAGATGGGCTGGTGGAGCGGCTAACTAAGACGCTAAAAACCATAATCCGTAAGTTTACGCACAAGGACAGACCAAATTGGGATAAATGGCTGGATCCCCTAATGTTTGCGATGCGGGAGGTATCCCAAGCCTCCACAGGCTTTGCGCCTTTTGAGTTGTTATACGGCAGGAAACCGCGCGGGGTGTTGGACGTGATTAAGGAAAGTTGGGAGGAGGGTCCAAGCTCCAGCAAGAATGAAATTCAGTACGTTATGGACATGCGAGCAAAACTCCACACGGTGGGGCACTTATCACGGGAGAATTTGCTCCGCGCCCAGGAACGGCAGCAACGCACGTATAACAGGGGGACCCAGCTAAGGAAATTTTCACCGGGAGAAAAAGTACTTGTATTACTCCCAACATCCAGCTCAAAATTACTTGCGAGGTGGCAGGGACCCTTCGAGGTCACACGGCAAGTGGGTGTTGTGGATTACGAGGTTTGACGCTCGGACCGGGGCGGAGACACTCAAATCTACCATCTAAACCTACTGAAATCATGGAGGGAGGCGGAGCCTGTTTCCATGGTGACAGTAGTGCGGGAGGAGGAGGAGCTGGGACCAGAGATCCCGCGCTCTGTCACGGCCCCTCCCCTACCCTGTGACAACCAGCTCACGTTAGCGCAGAAAGCGGATGTTGCCAAGCTGCAGCGGCGCTTTTCTGATGTGTTCTCCTCTCGGCCCGGGCGCACGAATCTCATCCAGCATCATATTGAGACCAGCCCTGGGGTTACGGTGCGATCTCGGCCATACAGGCTCCCCGAACACAAACGCAAAGTAGTTCGGGAGGAATTAAAATCCATGCTGGAATTGGTAGAAGAATCCCACAGTGCGTGGTGCAGCCCCATTGTTCTGGTAGGGAAGAAGGATGGGTCTGTGCGGTTCTGTGTGGATTACCGCAAGGTGAACGAAGTATCACGGTTTGACGCGTACCCAATGCCTCGGGTCGACGAGCTCCTGGATCGGCTGGGCACTGCTCGTTTTTTCACAACACTGGATTTAACCAAGGGCTACTGGCAGATTCCCTTGTCACCAGAGTCCAAGGAAAAAACGGCCTTTTCCACTCCGGAAGGTTTGTACCAATTTGTGACACTTCCGTTTGGCTTGTTCGGTGCACCCGCCACGTTCCAGCGCCTCATGGACCGGGTACTGCGACCCCACGCTGCATACGCAGCCGCCTACCTGGATGACGTCATCATCCAGAGTGGCGGCTGGGAAGAACACATGCAGCGGGTGGGGGCGGTGCTCGAGTCCCTGAGGCAGGCAGGGCTCACCGCCAACCCGGCGAAGTGTGCAGTTGGCCGGAGGGAAGTACAGTATCTGGGGTACCACTTGGGAGGGGGGCAGGTGAGGCCGCAGGTAGATAAAACAGCGGCAATTGCGGCCTGCCCAAACCCCAAGACGAAAAAAGAGGTGAGGCAGTTTTTGGGTCTGGCGGGCTACTACCGGAGGTTTGTCCCCCGGTTTGCGGACCTGACCAGCCCAATAACTGACCTCACCCGAAAGGGTGCTCCAGATCTGGTCCAGTGGACGGAGCAGTGCCAGCAGGCGTTTGAGAGGGTTAAGAAGGCCCTCTGCGAGGAGCCGGTCCTGCACATGCCTGATTTTTCTCTCCCGTTTTGTCTGCAGGCTGACGCGTCGGGCAGAGGTCTGGGAGCGGTTTTGTCCCAGCAGGTGGAGGGCGTCGACCGACCCATCCTATACATCAGCCGGAAACTGTCCGAAAGGGAGGCAAGGTACAGCACAGTGGAGAGGGAGTGTCTCGCCATCAGGTGGGCGGTCGGGGCCCTCCGATACTACCTCCTGGGGCGCTCATTCAGCCTCTGCTCGGACCACAAGCCCCTCCAGTGGCTCCACCGCATGAAAGATGCCAACGCGCGGATCACCCGTTGGTATCTAGTGTTGCAACCCTACAACTTCAGAGTGATTCACAGACCGGGTGTACAGATGGCCGTGGCCGACTTCCTTTCCCGCTCCCTCACGGGGAGTCTGGCGGTGGAGGTATGTGAGGGGCGTGGCCTGCGGATCTGCAGCAAGGCGGGATGTGCCAGGACCGGCTTCGAGATTAGCGACAGGTGCGTAGATGACACAGCTGAGAGTGTTTGTCTGATCACCTGTCGCCCTGTTAAAGGGAGCAGTCGGGAAGGAGAAAGGGGTGGATGGTGGAGAGCAAAGACGAGCGCGAGCGAGAGCCAGACAAAACGCCGGAGGAAAACCATTTGGGTGCTCACTGGAGAAAGAGACTTTGCACTTTTATTGAAAAATAAAACTGTTTTGCAAACTTGGAAGAGCCCGAGATGTCGTTGATTGATGGTCCAACGAACCCGGAGGAGCAAGACCTCCACATTGAGTAATCACAGTGAAAAGATAAATAAAATCCCATTAAATATATTTGGGATCCAAAAGGTGCCCCACTCATACAGTGATACATTTTTATTATTATTTTTTTAACTTCCAACACTTAAGTTACGAGATGAACTTTAGACATATCTGTCGATTTTACGTTTGAACTATTATTTTGTTTGTTTTTATGCTCTTTTGTCAAAGAAAACATTGATGTTTTTGTATGGCAACCGCACAATATATGCAATATTTTCCACATTAAACATTTTAAAGTGAAATGTTTGAAATAATTGGAGCCTTGATAGTGTTAGATTGATTTTTTTTTTTTTTTTTTTGAGCAATGGCAAAAAAATTACAATAAAGTTGGACTAAAAAAAAAAAAAAAAACAGCCTGCATGGCAGCTTTGTGTCAACATTGCAACTTTTTCTAGTTAGATTTCACCTCAATCCACTTTTTTTTATGTTTTTATTTTTATTTTTGCAATAGCATTTCCAGAATGTGTGGCGGGCCGGTAAACAATTAGCTGCGGGCCACAAATGGGCCCCGGGCCGCACTTTGGACATCCCTGGTTTAAGGCATGAAAATACTTGCCCCCATTGTATTGTTACAGTGAAGGTGACTTCTGTTCAGTATGAAAACTGTTTATGTCTATTTTGCTGTAATAGTATGTAATGTGGGTTCTCTCCAGCAGGGGGCACGTTTTACCTCCTGCATAATTAATTGAAGCTCACCGGAAGTGGAAGTCAGTTCGTGATGAGGAAGTGTAGAAGCAACACGTTGAATCTGCTCCTCTTAACCTACAGTTTCCTGTTTTGCGGGTAAGCAAAGTTTAAAACAAACAGCAGTAAATTGTAGGTGCCTTAAAGTGCCCAAGATGTCGTGTTAATGAATGAATGAACACGTTAATTAACTCGTTTGAGTGACGTGCTTTTTTTTGTGTACCCAAAATGGCGGACTCGTACTTCGCAGCGATCTTTGTTCTTTGCCAAATAAATGTTCCGTGTTTGTGCATGAATATAAATGATACAGTATAACTTTTAAGAGGTCCATTTAACTATTGTCGAAGCATATGTTGGTGAAAAAAGATGTGTTGAGAAGATTATATGTGTATTTTCATGTAAATACCATGAAAATACTTAAACTAGTTGAAAAACTTATTCGGGTGTTACCATTTAGTAGTCAATTGTACAGAATATGTACTGTGCAATCTACTAATACAAGGTTCAATCAATTAATCAATGCTCGTGTCCATTGGAATACTATGCTAAATGTATTACATTGTGATGAATGTTTTGCATTATTTTCACATATGTGTTTGCATTATTTTCACGTATGTGTGTTGACGTTAAAGCCACACTAAGTAATTGCTGTGTACTCATAGAAAGTCCATCCATTTTCTACCGCTTGTCCCTCTCGGGGTCGCGGGGGGGCGCTGGAGCCGATCTCAGCTGCATTCAAGCGGAAGGCGGGGTACACCCTGGACAAGACACCACCTCAACACAGATAGACAGACAACATTCACACTCACATTCACACACTAGGGACCATTTAGTGTTGCCAATCAACCTATCCCCAGGTGGGAGGAAGTCGGAGTACCCGGAGGGAACCCACGCAGTCACGGGGAGAACATGCAAACTCCACACAGAAAGACTCCAAACGGGGATCGAACCCAGGACTTTCGTGTCGGGAGGCACATGCACTAACCCCAGTTCCACCGATCGATGCTTTTTTCTAATTGAATCAATCGATTTACTTGATGACTTGAGCTGTGGTAAAGATCGGCTGGGCTCGGCAGCTGAACAGACGAGGCAAATATCGATCCATACCCATGATCGGGACCGATATTTGCCTTTCTTAACTTATGATCGGTGATCGGCTGATGAGCTGCCGATCGGGATTGGCACATCTCTAGTTTTAAATTTGCGTTCAGACTTCAGGCATATTGCCCGCAGTAACATATCAATCTTCAATGCTCGTTCACATATGCTCCTGCTCCATATTCATCATTTTCGTCTGTCGATCGTATGAGTGGCTGCCAACTGCTTGGAATGCGTCGAAAGCTGCCGTGCCCATTTGGCGGTGAGAATGTTTGTGTGTGTGTGTGGTGAACATCCCAGAGCGTGTGGCCTTTTCAAGATATTACAGCAGCGTCAATAAAACAACCTGCTTTGAATAAAACATCTTTGAGCTGCATCAATCAGAAATAGTTTATTTCCATCACACATTAACGTTAGCTCTGTGTGCAGTCAATGCTGTGTCCACTGCTTTGGTGTCCTGGACGCTGTGGGGACATCTGAAGGACTCTTCGAGGCTCGACAACAAGGTGAATATCTTGGCAATTTCTGACTAGGACTTAAACATGTTTGCTTGGATTTTTCATTCCTGTGTGTGTGTTATTCATAAAATGAATTTTAAACCTCTGACATGCCTTGCATACGCCAGCTCAATTAGTTGTACTTTTTATGGATTCTGAAGGACCAAAAAAAATTTAGAGGGAGAATAAATTTAGATACTTACTAAGGACTTTTTCAATGAAAGTGGTCATAACACAATTATTCTTGGTTTTTGTGTCTGCCAAACTATATTTTTTATGAATTTGCTGAATTGACACAAAAATCCATCCATCCATTTTCTAGCGCTTGTCCATTTTGGGATCGCGGGGGGTGCTGGAGCCTATCTCAGCTGCAATCGGGCGGAAGGCGGGGTACACCCTGGACAAGTCTTGACACAAAAATATGGAACAAAAATTAGTAGAAGAGCAGACTGCTCCATGTGAAATACACTGTATTGGCAAAAGTATTTGGCCACCTGCCTTGACTCACATATGAACCTGAAGTGCCATCCCATTCCTAACCCGTAGGGTTCAATATGCAGCTTCAACTCTTCTGGGAAGGCTGGCCACAAGGTTGCGGAGTGTGTTTATAGAAATTTTCCACCATTCTTCCAAAAGCGCATTGGTGATGTCACACACTGATGTTGGTGGAGAAGGCCTGGCTCTCAGTCTCCGTTCTAATTCATCTCAAAGGTGCTCTATCGGGACCAGGTCAGGACTCTGTGCAGGCCAGTCAAGTTCATCCACACCAGACTCTGTCATCCATGTCTTTATGGACCTTGCTTTGTGCACTGGTACACATTCATGTTGGAAGAGGAAGGGGCCCACTCCAAACTGTTCCCACAAGGTTTGGAGCATGGACTTGTCCAAAACGTTTTGGTATCCTGGAGCATTCAAAGTTCCTTTCTCTGGAACTTAGGGACAAAGCCCAACTCCTGAAAAACAACCCTACACCATAATTCCTCCTCCACCAAATTTCACACTCGGCACATTGCAGTCCGAAATGTACCGTTCTCCTGGAAACCTCCAAACCTTACTCGTCCATCACATTGCCAGATGGAAAAGCGTGATTCATCACTCTAGAGAACGCGTCTCCACTGCTCTAGTCCAGTGGCGACGTGCTTTACACCACTGCATCTGACGTTTTGCATTGGACTTGGTGATGTATGGCTTAGATACAGCTGCTCTGCCATGGAAACCCATTCCATGAAACTCTCTGCGTACTGTACGTGGGGTAATTGGAAGGTCACATGAAGTTTGGAGCTCTGTAGCAACTGACATGGCAGAAATGTATGAATGGTTGATTTATATAGGCTAGTAAGGTAAAGTTTTGTACCTGACAAGTTTCGGCTATCTTGCTTCTGCAGCCTTCATTAGAGGTGTCACGTGATGTTAGCGTGACGTCATCTGTGACGTGTTATATGGAGTGTTCCATCCCACCTGAAGTGGTGGGATGGCGGTGTCCCCTGGTGTGCGCCGTGGGTAAGGCGGGGTGCCCCCCGTCGTCTGGATGTCTACCAAACGGCCGGGGGCCAGGATGGAACAATTCATATAACACGTCACAGATGACGTCACACTAACATGACGTGACACCTCTGATGAAGGCTGCAGAAGCAAGATAGCCGAAACTTGTCAGGTACAAAACTTTACCTTACTATCCTATATAAATCAACCATTTATAAATACACATTAGTAGGCTAAATGAACCTCATCAACATAGACCAGGGGTCGGCAACCCGCGGCTCCGGAGCCGCATGCGGCTCCTTGACCACTCTGATGCGGCTCAGCCACATACATGCCGACCCCCCCGATTTTCCCAGGAGACTTATGGATCTCAGTGTCTCTCATAGATTACTCCCAGGGAAAAAATTATCCTATTTACACTATAATTACTAAATAAAGGGCGTGCCCTAATTGCACTGCAGTAATTGTCCTCTATAGCATTTACATACAGCGTGCCAGTCCAGCCACATGTTGCATGTTGTTATTACTTGCACACACAGGAGACAGCAAAGCATACTTACTCATCAGCCACACAGCTTACACTGACCGTAGCCGTATCAAACAACTTTAACATTGTTACGTTACAAATATGCGCCACACTGTGAACCCACACCAAAAAAGAATGAAAAACACATTTCTGGAGAACATCCCACCGTAACACAACATAAACACAACACAACCATTACCCAGAATCCCATGCAGCCCTAACTCTTCCGGTCTACATTATACACCCCCGCTACCACCAAATCCCCCCACACATCAACCCCCCCCCCCCCCCCCCTCTCTCCGTGCGTTGGTTGAGCGGAAGAGTTAGGGCTGCATGGGATTCTGGGTATTGGCACCGTCAGTGTAAGATGTGTGGCTGCTGAGTTAGTACGCCTTGCTGTCACTTACGTTAGCAAGCTGAAATTGCATTCTACGTGTGGTTGAGCAGGTACACCGTTAGGGCGGGCTGTAGAGGGCGCCAAATGCAGTGTCATCACGCTCTGATATTCGGGAGTCTCCCGGGAAAAATGAGAGCGTTGGCGAGTATGACGCTATCAAGCGGCATTCATTCAAAACCTTCGGGCTGCACTAACATCAAATTTCCACATTAAAGTGCGTGCCGGTGCGTGTGTCGGAGACCCCTGGTTAACATAGCACAAAGCATTTAAGCTTTGTATGCGGTGTTTTTCATTTTAAATTTAAAATTTTTTTTTGTGGCTCCCATTACTTTCTTTAATTTGTGAAACTTGCCAAAATGGCTCTTTGAGTGGTAAAGGTTGCCGACCCCTGACATAGACTGTGCAGAAAGTCGGCGACCTCTTTGCACTATGAGCTTCAGCATCCGCTGACCCCTCTTTGTCAGTTTACGTGGCCTACCACGTCGTGGTTGAGTTGCTGTTGTTCCCAAACTCTTCCATTTTCTTATAATAAAGCCAACAGTTGACTTTGGAATATTTAGGAGCGAGGAAATTTCACGTCTGGAAATCACTGAGCTCCTGAGAGCAGTCCATTCTTTCACAAATGTTTGTAGAAACAGTCTCAATGCCTAAGTGCTTGATTTTATACGCCTGTGGCCGGGCCAAGTGATCAGGACACCTGATTCTAATCATTTGGATGAGTGGCCAAATACAATATAGTGGAAATCGTACTTTGGATTTCTTCAAGAATACAGTATCCCACTATTCCCTAGTGTTACGTTCCAAGACCACTTGTGGAGCCTGGGTTAGGTTGTGATCAAAGCGCCACCGTATGCTACACAGGCTCGAGCCTCTCCCTTCAAACTCTCCTTCTGGCTTGATGTTGACATTCTCTGCTTATTTCAGATCGATATTTGTTCAATACTGACTTTTGTAAGTATCGATTAGATTTAGCTACAATAATCTATCGCTTTACGTCTGGTTAATTGGAGTTCGCATGTGGCAAAGGATGGTGACAAGCACAATCCAAGTTTAAAGGTGACCTACGATCATTTTAATCTACATTTGACACACTTCATTGTGGTCTAAATGATATGTATTGGATTTGCTTTGGTGTAAATGTTGCTCCACAGTCACATTTACAACTTGTTTTATGAGTCATTTGTGGCGGCGTTTCTTTAGACACAAGTACAAACCCTGTTTCCATATGAGTTGGGAAATTGTGTTAGATGTAAATATAAACGGAATACAATGATTTGCAAATCATTTTCAACCCATATTTAATTGAATGCACTACAAAGACAAGATATTTGATGTTCAAACTCATAAACTTTTTTTTTTTTTGCAAATAATAATTAACTTAGAATTTCATGGCTGCAACACGTGCCAAAGTAGTTGGGAAAGGGCATGTTCACCACTGTGTTACATGGCCTTTCCTTTTAACAACACTCAGTAAACGTTTGGGAACTGAGGAGACACATTTTTTAAGCTTCTCAGGTGGAATTCTTTCCCATTCTTGCTTGATGTACAGCTTAAGTTGTTCAACAGTCCGGGGGTCTCCGTTGTGGTATTTTAGGCTTCATAATGCGCCACACATTTTCAATGGGAGACAGGTCTGGACTACAGGCAGGCCAGTCTAGTACCCGCACTCTTTTACTATGAAGCCACGTTGATGTAACACGTGGCTTGGCATTGTCTTGCTGAAATAAGCAGGGGCGTCCATGGTAACGTTGCTTGGATGGCAACATATGTTGCTCCAAAACCTGTATGTACCTTTCAGCATTAATGGCGCATTCACAGATGTGTAAGTTACCCATGTCTTGGGCACTAATACACCCCCATACCATCACACATGCTGGCTTTTACACTTTGCGCCTATAACAATCCGGATGGTTCTTTTCCTCTTTGGTCTGGAGGACAGGACGTCCACAGTTTCCAAAAAACTATTTGAAATGTGGACTCGTCAGACCACAGAACACTTTTCCACTTTGTATCAGTCCATCTTAGATGAGCTCAGGCCCAGCGAAGCAGACGGCGTTTCTGGGTGTTGTTGATAAACGGTTTTCGCCTTGCATAGGAGAGTTTTAACTTGCACTTACAGATGTAGCGACCAACTGTAGTTACTGACAGTGAGTTCCTGAGCCCATGTGGTGATATCCTTTACACACTGATGTCGCTTGTTGATGCAGTACAGCCTGAGGGATCGAAGGTCACGGGCTTAGCTGCTTACGTGCAGTGATTTCTCCAGATTCTCTGAACCATTTGATGATATTACGGACCATAGATGGTGAAATCCCTAAATTCCTTGCAATAACTGGTTGAGAAAGGTTTTTCCTTAACTGTTCAACAATTTGCTCACGCATTTGTTGACAAAGTGGTGACCCTCGCCCCATCCTTGTTTGTGAATGACTGAGCATTTCATGGAATCTACTTTTATACCCAATCATGGCACCCACCTGTTCCCAATTAGCCTGTTCACCTGTGGGATGTTCCAAATAAGTGTTTGATGAGCATTCCTCAACTTTATCAGTATTTACTGCCACCTTTCCCAACTTCTTTGTCATGTGTTGCTGGCATCAAATTCTAAAGTTAATGATTATTTGCAACAAAAAAAAAGTTTATCAGTTTGAACATCAAATATGTTGTCTTTGTAGCAAATTCAACTGAATATGTGTTGAAAATGATTTGCAAATCATTGTATTCCGTTTATATTTACATCTAACACAATTTCCCAACTCATATGGAAACGGGGTTTGTAAAACCCTCTTGATAGGCAAAGAAAGTGCAGTTACTCTTTATGATTTTTTTTCTATATTTCAACCACTAACTTGTGGTCTACATAACATGTAATGGTGGTTCTATGGTCCAAATTTTGCATAAATTACCGTATTTTCCGGACCATAGGGCGCACCAGATTATAAGGCACACTGCCGATGAGCGGGTATAGTCAGGTCTATTTTCATACAAAAGGCGCACCGGATTATAGGGCGCATTAAAGAGGTCATATTATTATAATTTTTTTCTAAATTGAAAACACTTCTTTGTGGTCTACATAACATGCAATGGTGGTTCTTTGGTCAAAATGTTGCATAGATTATGTTTTACAGATCATCTTCAAGCCGCTTTCTAACAGTTGCTTCAGGATGCGCCGTTTTGTGGGCGGTCTTATTTACGTGGCTTACCTTCGGCAGCGTCTTTTCGCCGTCATCTTTGTTATAGCGGTGTAGCGTGCAAGGACGGGAGTGGAAGAAGTGGCAAAAGATGGAGCTAACTGTTTTAATGACATTCAGACTTTACTTCAATCAATAACGGAGCAGCATCTCCTCGTCCGTGGCTCACTAGTGCAATAACAACGCCGGAAATGTGTCCCGTGAAAAAACGTCCAACAGTCTCTAATAACTAAAGTTCATGGGTGAATAATGTAAACTCACTACACAGGTATGTTTTAGCGCTTTCATGGCGAGTCTACTGACAGATATAAGTAAGAACTTTACACTACTTTATATTAGAAATGGCAACAGCAGAGGATGAATGTCCCATAACAAGAAGATAAAGAAAACGAAGCTTATGGACTATGGCGTCCCCACGGACTACAAAGGCGGACGCATGCAAATTTTCAGGACTTATGCAAATTTCAAATACAGATCAGCAGATACCAGAAGGTAACAAAAGTTGCTTTTGCGTAATATTGCAAAACAAAACGCCAGATATGTCTTTCCTAATACACACACCATAATATTTATTGTATGTTGAAGCACAGTACAATCCATCAAGCAGTGCGACTTCATAGTTTACCAAAGTCGTACTAAAACATTTTGATGGATTTTTGAGCGCCGTGTGTAATGTTCTATATTTTCAATGGAACATATACAATTTTGGTGTTGTTTACTTGAGTCATATTGCAGTCTACACGCTTCTCTGCTCGTAAACCAACAATGTCACGATGTGACTTCGACGTGGGCGCGGAGGGATTTTTGGGGGACCGGTACGTTTCAGAGGCGGTATAGTACCGAAAATGATTCATTAGTATCGCGGTACTATACTAATATCAGTATACCTTACAACCCTACATCGAACACTGAAAAAATTGATAACAAATTCATAAAATCACAAGCTGATTCAATCTTATTGGGAAAAAATATATATTTTTGAAAAGACTGCTGCAAATACAATAATTTGAATTTGCAACAATCCCAAAACAATCCTGCAAGGACTGAATAGTAATCTAAAACTCACGTTATTTCAGGAAAAGCACCAACAAGTAAGCAGCAACGTCTGCAACAAAGAGGCGGTGGTCCGGCAACTAGCTGAGGTTCCAAGCGACACTAAACAACCCTAATTGCCAACTGGGCACCAAACACACCTCACCAGTAAAGGTGCCGCCTTGGGTGCAAAACAGGAACAAGAAATACCAAAAATAAGTGTGGAACATGACAATCTCGCTCTGATCCCTCATGTATTGCACAGCAGTGTGGATGCACATCTCCTTCTACACTTGTTGCATAAAAATGTGAACTGAACTTTGTTGTGCCTTTATCAGGAAAAATATATAGCAGTGAGTCTGAACACAAAGACACGATATTTCAAGGTGCCTTGCTTTTGTGTGGATGTTTACCAATTACTGTTTGTACTACAGTGAAGTGCAGGTCACACCAGGCTGTGGAGCATATAAGGTCGACCAGCCTGTACGTGTTGCCAAGCCGCGTATTCTCACCAATATTTTGTGAATATGCAAAAGTTAATCACAATATTAATTGTAACGTGCCACATAACTTAAGACGGTCCGATCGGATACTCAGAATCTGTATCGGTCCGATATTGGCCATTATCGATTGGATCAAATTTTTTTTTTTAAAATACAACCCCTCCTATCCAAATATAAAAGTAAATCATCCTCATTTTAACGTTACAAGGAAATGCAGCACTGTCAGCCCCTCCAAGATTTTGTGGGCTTTTTGTGTGATTGTTGTTGCAATGATTTAAGGCTTATTTCTTTCATAAAATGTACACCCACTTGTGATTCTATACGTTTGTGTTCAGTGTTTTTTTAACTCCAACTACAAAAAGCACAGGTTTTAAAGGCCTACTGAAACCCACTACTACCGACCACACAGTCTGATAGTTTATATATCAATTAGGGCTGCAACTAACGATTCATTTGATAATCGATTAATCTGTCGATTATTACTTCGATTAATCGATTAATAATCTGATAAAATAGACAAACTACATTTATATCCTTTCCAGTATTTTATTGAAAAAAACCAGCATACTGGCACCATGTTGTGGACATTGGGGGTGCAGCATACACCAATAATAACACAGAAATGTAACTCATCAGAGCAGAACTGAATCAGATATTGTACACGTTTCTGTTGTGAATAATAAAGGGTTCATTTTAGGCTGCCTCTGAATAATAGCATGAAATATTCCAGCACCTTCATAACGTTTAGTTATACTAAAGCGTCAAATCTAAATATATTTATATAGCTTTATCGGCCCGGCTACATTGATCCATTATGAAACCAACCTGAGATATTTCTGTCCATTACGTTTATTGGTAACCGTGCGTTTTCTCTCTCAAAACGGAGTCAAATGTGCCGGAGAAACATTATCAGCCCCGCGTTGCAACAAAGGCATAACGTTAAAGTTACTTACAAAAAAGCTGAACTCATGAATGCTTGTTGCCACTATGGACTTAAAAAGTTACGTACTGTGAGTTCCTCCCTTCATCCATGGCTGCAACATGTTTCCTTTTCAGGTGCTCCTGTAGCAATGTTGTACTTCCGTGCCATTTTGCAGGAAACGCTCTTCTTTGAAGTCTTTAAAGTAAAGTGTTCCCACAGTTTTGACGACTTAGGTTGTACAATTTTCTCCATTGAAGCAATAACCTCAAGATGTTTCTCCGCTAAACTATCGGTACTGTTTTCCTGCGCCATTTTTCGAATGTTTCCAGACGGCGTGGTCACGTGAGCTGCACATGACACATCATTGGCTAGCTTACCTCCACCTCATGAGACGTAGCCTCAGCGCCGTCCTGGCGCTGTTTTATACTGTTTTTTTGTACTTATATTGATTATTGTTTCTCAGCTGTTTGTAAATGTTGCAGTTTATAAATAAAGGTTTATAAAAAAATAAAAACAATTTTTTTTTAAATAAAATTTAAAAAAGCCTCCGCGCATGCGCATAGCATAGTTCCAACGAATCGATGACTAAATTAATCGCCAACTATTTTTATAATCGATTTTAATCGATTAGTTGTTGCAGCCCTAATATCAATGATGAAATCTTAACATTGCAACACATGCCAATACGGCCGGGTTAACTTATAAAGTGCAATTTTAAATTTTCCGCTAAAATTCCGGTTGAAAACGTCTATGTATGATGAAGTATGCGCGTGACGTCAATCGTTGAAACGGAAGTATTCGGACACCATTGAATCCAATACAAAAAGCGCTGTTTTCATCTCAAAATTCCACAGTATTCTTGACATCTGTGTTGGTGAATCTTTTACAATTTGTTTAATGAACAATGAAGACTGCAAAGAAGAAAGCTGTAGGTGGGATCGGTGTATTAGCGGCTGGCTGCAGCAACACAACCAGGACGACTTTGACTCGGATAGCAGACGCGCTATCCGACGCTAGCCGCCGACCGCACGGATGATCGGGTGAAGTCCTTCGTCACGCCGTCGATCGCTGGAACGCAGGTGAGCACGGGTGTTGATGAGCAGATGAGGGCTGGCTGGCGTAGGTGGATAGCTAATGTTTTTAGCATAGCTCTGTGAGGTCCCGTTGCTAAGTTAGCTTCAATGGCGCCGTTAGCAACAGCATTGTTAAGCTTCGCCAGGCTGGAAAGCATTAACCGTGTAGTTACAGGTCCAGGGTTTAATAGTATTGTTGATTTTCTGTCTATCCTTCCAGTTAGGGGTTTATTTCTTTTGTTTCTATCTGCAGTTAAGCCTGATGGTATCACGTTAGCTCCGTAGCTAAAGTGCTTCACCGATGTATTGTCGTGGAGATAAAAGTCACTGTGAATGTCCATTTCGCGTTCTCGACTCTCATTTTCAAGAGGATATAGTATCCGAGGCGGTTTAAAATATAAATCCGTGATCCACAATAGAAAAAGGAGAGAGTGTGGAATCCAATGAGCCAGCTTGTACCTAAGTTACGGTCAGAGCGAAAAAAGATGCGTCCTGCACTGCACTCTAGTCCTTCACTCTCACGTTCCTCATCCACAAATCTTTCATCCTGGCTCAAATTAATGGGGTAATCGTCGCTTTCTCGGTCCAAATCGCTCTCGCTGCTGGTGTAAACAATGGGGAAATGTGAGGAGCCTTTCAACCTGTGACGTCACGCTACTTCCGGTACAGGCAAGGTTTTTTTTTATCAGCGACCAAAAGTTGCGAACTTTATCGTCGATGTTCTCTACTAAATCCTTTCAGCAAAAATATGGCAATATCGCAAAATGATCAAGTATGACACATAGAATGGATCTACTATCCCCGTTTGAATTAAAAAAAATTCATTTCAGTAGGCCTTTAAACAAATATAACAAATATGCTTCATTTGCATTGTATATTAAACATTTTTGAGCATTGACATACATGTACGCGTCCTCCCATGGGGCCTGAATTTTCAGAATATTTTTACCAAAAATTACACTTTAGGTCAGGGGTACCCAAACTACGGCCCACGGGCGTCCCAAGTTAAAAAAAATGTGTATTTTTTTTTATTTTTTATTATTATTTTTTAAAATTTGTCCTTTCTATTCCATTTTCTACCGCTTGTTACTCTCTGTGTCTCCTAGCCGCTCAGGCAAATCATAATGTCTAAAAATGCATTGTCCCATCGATAACGTGACATCATTGCGTTCAGCCAAATTTTTTTAACCCACAGTTTAGGGACCCCTATTTTAGGTGTTTGCTGCAATAAAATTGCAAGTGGAACGGGAAAGTTGTAATAAACTGTTGTGATTTTCACTCTGTGATTATAATAGGGAAATCTGCTGAATAAAAAGTAACATAATGAGCAAATATCAACAAAAAGACTGACACGGCACACAAATTGCACAAAATAGCCTGTACTGTATTCATCACAACAAAGGTCATGTTTATCACTGGAAGTAAAAGACTAAATATAATAGTTCAGCCTTTACGTGAGGAAAAAGTACAAAAGCTTTTACAGTTAAAAGTAATTCATGCTAAAGACAATGTAACAAACTGATATAAGATGATAGGCTCCAGCGACCCCTCCCGACCCCGAAAGAGACAAGCGGTAGAAAATTGATGGATGGATGGATAATCTTAAAAGGACATGACTATAGATATTACACTTTGCACATCAAATTTGCACCTGAGCAGTGTTCAAACATGCATATCAACTATCTCGGGGGTCCCCAAACTTTTTGACTTGGGGGCCGCATTGGGTTAAAAAATTTGGCCGTGTGTGTGTGTGTGTGTGTGTGTGTGTGTGTGTGTGTGTGTGTGTGTGTGTGTGTGTGTGTGTGTGTATATTCCTCACGCACTAATTGACTAAAAGAGTGCGCACTTGCCGCACGATGATGTCACGTTATTGATGGGAAAACCTTTTTTTTGGACAATATGATTTGCCTGAGCGGCTAGGTGACCCCGAGAGTAACAAGCGGTACAAAATAGATTAGAAAGGACAAATAAAAAAAACAAAAAACAACTTGAGACTTCACGCAGGCCGGATTTTGGACGCTGGCGGGCCGTATTCGGCCTTCGGGCCATAGTTTAGGGACCACTGATCTAAACTTTACCACTTATTTTATTGTCATATTTTCAGAATGTGTTTGTTCTGTTTTTGGCCAAAGTAAGACAAAGAAAACAATCAGAAGTTGTCTTTATTTGTTTGTTTTAATGCCATGATTTTATGTGCACAGATTTATCCCTCCATGCGGCCCCTGAGCTAAAATGAGTTGGACACCCCTGATGTACAGTATTACAGTATATGTAACGGCTGCAGCAAAAAAAAAAAAAAAAGGGCAGGATAAAATAGAGAGTAGATCCAGCAGAAAATAAACATTATAAACAAAGAGAGGTAGCTAACATAGAAGCGGTCGGACAAATAAAAAAAATAAAAAACTTGAGACTTCCCGCGGGCCGTATTCAGCCCGCAGGCCGTAGTTTGGGGACCCCTGAACTATCTCGTCAAAACTTACTTCATGTTGAATTTTTGTTAAATATCAATGCATTTGATTGCTGAAAACTGTGAATTTTTTTGTTCTCAAAGTTGTTATCAATCGGGCCTACATACTGTTTAATGGCTTCCATATTGACTTGTTTGGGTCTTCATCCTGTCACTACCCGGTCACCTGCTCATTTACGCATGCATGACGATAAGACGACTTGGACAAACTGTCCGACATGCATTGACTGGTGATTAACAAAAAACAGTGCAAAGGCTTGTATTCACATTTCCCTTGTCATTACACAATGTGTGTTAGTGTTTTTGATTCGGGTCATGCCCATGTTTGTTTACAACTCTGTGTGTAAGCCACTGATATTCAAGTCTTGGGGGGCAGCAAGTGAAAGGCTGTATGAATGTGTCTGCTAAAGCCGGTCACGGTCTGGTCACCCTAACCCCTAAGGTCGCTGTGGTAAAAAAAAACAAAAGTACATTCTCTGTTTTTCCAAGCACAAACAAAAAGCTTCCTGTGCACTCCAGAATCATAATTTTAAGAAACGATCAATATTAGGCATTGGGATAATTCTGTCAAATTTTTAAGAGGGTTTTCATATTCAAAAAGTTAAACTTGTGCATGTCTGAATGATTTGTTTCTTTACTTAAATCTGGACACCTAATTAACCTAATTTACCGTAATTTCCGGACTATAGAGTGCACCGGTATATAAGCCGCACCCACTAAATTTTCGAAGGAAAAAAAAAAACATTCCATATATTAACCGCACCGGACTATAAGCCGCATATATATACATTGTGAAATGAGTAATTTACACAGTAAGATTCAAACAAAACAGAAGTCATTGTCATGCACCCACTAGCTGCGGAATCTAGCTCTCTAATCAGCTAAACAGACTCAACAACTTCACGATGACGTTTTGGTGAGTTTACAAAACTGAAACAATACAAAAAAAATGTCATTGTAAATGAATAATAGTAACACAGACACTTGTCAACGTGTTAGCAGATTAGCTAATGCTAACGACACTAGCTTCGTTACATTACAATAGCAACTATAAATAGGGATGAAAACACTCATAGACATCACACATTGTACGGCTTAGTAAATATAAACAGTTTTAGGTATATTGTAAAACTTACAAACGTTGCTTTGACTTATGAATGAAAAATCCATACGAGTAGAAACGCTACGGACAGCTAGAAGTGTTGAACGGCACTCTAGTTCCGGTCGAAAGCACCTGCAGTGAGCAAAGCCATCCAAAAGATGGCGCTATAGCACAAACAATAAAACAGCACAGTGTATTATGGCCATCAGGGATGAAAAATCCATGAAGTAGCCGCACCGTTTTATAAGAAGCAGGGTTCAAAGTGTAAGAAAAAAAAGTATCGGCCTGTAGTCCGGAATTTAAGGTGTGTCACCCTAACCCCTAAGGTCACTGTGGTAAAAAAAAAAAAAAAAAAACATTCTCTCTGTTTTTCCAAGCACAAACTCAAACAAAAAGCTTCCAATGCACTCCAGAATCATCATTTTAAGAAACTATTACTATTAGGCATTGTAATAATTCTGTCAAATTTTTAAGATGGTTTTTATATTCAAAAGTTAAACTTGTGCATGCCTTAATGATTTGTTTCTTTACTTAAATCTGGACACAGCTTAATTTACATATTAAAATGCACCGGACTATAAGCCACAATTATATACGTTGTGAAATTAGTAATTTACACAGTAATATTTTTGTAAATGTTTATCTACATACCTTAATTGTTTCCAAACGGTGCTTGTCATATGGCAGTAAAAGGCTCATCAAACAAAACAGAAGTCATTGTTATGCACCCACTAGCTGGGAAATCTAGCTCTCCAATCAGCTAAACAGACTCAACAACTCTACGATGACGTTTTGGTGAGTTTACAAAACTGAAACAATACAAAAAAATGCCATTGTAAATGAATAATAGTAACATAGACTCTTGTAAAAGGATTAGCAGATTAGCTAATGCAATAGCACCTATAAATAGGGATGAAAACACCCCTACAGACATCACACATGGTATGGTTTAGTAAATATAAACAGTTTTAGGTATATTGTAAAACTTACAAACGTTGCTTTGACTTATGAATGAAAAATCCATACGAGTAGAAACGCTATGGACAGCTAGAAGACTTGAACAGCACTCTGCTTCCGGTGGAAAGCACCTGCAGTGAGTAAACCTGCTATAGCACAAACAATAAAACACCATAGTGTATTATGGTCATCAGGGATGAAAAATCCATGAAGTTGCTGCACCATTTTATAAGAAGCAGGGTTCAAAGTGTATGAAAAAAGTAGCGGCCTATAGTCCAGAATTTACGGTGTGTCATTTTAGTAAATACAAATATTTATTACAATAATATTTCTTGTGGGCTGGATATTAAACATTTTAACAAACAGAACGCTAAGAGTCAGAGTGAATGGGGTTTTTATCAAACACAGTGTGTTCCCCACAAGGATGTGTGCTCTCGCCAATGCTTTTTATTCTCCACACAAATATGTGTCAAAGCACTTTAAAAAATCAGACTGCTTTAAAGTATGCAGATGAGATAGCACAGTAATTGTCAGTCTCCTTCAGGGCAAAGAGAACAAGCCTGGGCCTATTATTGATGATTATGTCAAGTAATGTGATGCATCATATCTACAAGTGCAAAATCTTAAAACAAAAGATATGATTATTGATTTTAGAAGGCAGGCAGGCAGGCACCATAATTGAGAACAAACTGTCAAAGTTGTGCAATCCAATAAATATCTTGGGAACATTGTTGACGATACTTTGAATTTTAAGGATAACGGGGATGCTGTATGCAAAAGGGCTCATGTTGACAAATCGATGATGGCTTTGTTTTAGCGGGCTTTTATTGACTCGGGTTTATCTTTTTGTCTGGTGTCATGGTTTGGAGGGCTGTGTCTGAAGGACAGATTAAAGCAGATAATTAAGTGGACGTATTGGTGAGCCCCTGTTGAGTTTGAGTCCCTGGACACCAGGCAGGTACAGTGGATTGCCAACTCAATTAGAGCCGAAATCTCGCACTCCCTTTAAGATGAGTTCCAACTCCTCCCGTCTGGTCGGAGGCTTTGGGTCCTAAGATGCAGAACAGCTCGGTATGGAAACAGAATTGATACAGCCACAGCTGTTCTTTTAAACAAATTATAGCTCTATTGCACATATTCATTTATTTATTTCATGGTAGATTTTAGCTTACTGTTTTTTATTAACTTTTACTCTGCCTCTTTGTTTTGTTCATGTGACTTTTTCTTTCTTCTTTTCCTGGTCCTGGTTCCAGGCACTCTGTTGGGTACTTTGTCATGTTTGTCATCTTGTGATATGTTTTGTGTTAATACCTTTTGTCTACTTTTAATATATATGCATATGCCATTCTCCTGTATTTTCCACTGCAAAACAAATCTACCTCAGGGTACAAAAAAGTCACCTGGACCACCTGGATCTTCTGTTGCGCGTAGTGGATGGATCTGTTGCTAAAACGGAATTACTCAAGCCGAGTTGAAGTTTATTCTTTGCAAAATTGCCATCCCCTGAGTCCTAGTTCAAAAATAAATGGTAAATGGGTTACTTGTGTAGCACTTTTCTACCTTCAAGGTACTCAAAGCGCTTTGACACTATTTCCCCATTCACACACGCTATCACACACTGATGGCGGCAGCTGCCATGCAAGGCCCTAACCACGACCCATCAGGAGCAAGGGTGAAGTGTCTTGCTCAAGGACACAACGGACGTGACGAGGTTGATAGAAGGTGGGGATTGAACCAGGAACCCTCAGGTTGCTGGCACGGCCACTCATGGAATCTACTTTTATACCCAATCATGGCACCCACTTGTTCCCAATTTGCCTGTTCACCTGTGGGATGTTCCAAATAAGTGTTTGATGAGCATTCCTCAACTTTATCAGTATTTATTGCCACCTTTCCCAACTTCTTTGGCACGTGTTGCTGGCATCAGATTCTAAAGTTAATGATTATTTGCAAAAAAAAAAAAAGTTTATCAGTTTGAACATCAAATATGTTGTCTTTGTAGCATATTCATCTGAATATGGGTTGAAAATGATTTGCAAATCATTGTATTCCATTTATATTTACATCTAACATAATGTCCCAACTCATATGGAAACAGGGTTTGTAAATTGAGTATTCAAACAAGTGTCAACATCTTTCGTATTGATTTTGATATGCCAGAATGTTTCAATTTAAATAGATTGCAAACCAAATATTACATAATTATTACATGAAACTCTAATCTGGCTGTGAGCAGGCTACGATATTAACACATTTCAGTGTTTCCCATAAACTGCCAAGATACCTGTGGCGGTGGGGCCGTGGCTATGGGCGTGGTCACCATGACATCAGAGTAATTTGCATAATTTACTACAATGATATGATTTTCTCTAAAAAGGCTCAAAAAATGTATACTTACTAATTAATAATAACAGTTTTGTTTTAAACGGACATCCATCCATCCATCCATTTTACAATATAATTACAACACTTTATGTACATATTTATATACAGATTTGAACAATAAGGTATTCACTGAAATATATTTATTAATTGTGGTTCTTACAAAAAATATATCTTATAAAATATAAAAGCTAAAATGTCTCTTAAAGCTCTGCCCCTTTAATTAGTGCATACTAAATAATTTAACTTTAGCCTACTACTACAACCATATTATTTACCAGCAAGATAAAGTGAAACAGGGGCAGAGGTGTCTTGCCACAACAAACCACCAGTATCTACCACCAGTAGTGGTGGTAGATAGACACAGAGCTGATCCACTGAACAAAGAGCTCCAAAAATCTTGAACTTTAGACTGCCATCAGTTTTACTCCCTACACTTAACCATGTGTTTCCTACTGCCTGCAGACTTTGCACCCTTTGTTATATACACTTGTTGTGTTTCTAATATAAATGCATTTAATAAAGTCAAATGATTTGCCTGAGAAGCTGGAGAGGACAAAAAAAAAAAAAAAAAAGGTATTTCTTATTTTTAATTTTTAATTTTTTTTTTTTTTATATTTTATTTGTGGCGGATGTAATTCTTTCGTGGCGGGCCGCCACAAATAAATGAATGTGTGGGAAACACTGCATTTTCTTGTAAATTACACAACTTATTTTTATATAGTGTGTAATCAGAGGGACCCACTCTTCTAGAGTTTTATGTAACCTTGCAGCGACAGGTTGCAGCACTAATTTATCTCCGGTCCCCTCCTCTGTTTTGGCCTTGCACATCCATCTTCTTACCCTGAGATCGGTAGGTCTCGAGTTCAAACCCCGGCCGAGTCATACCAAATACTATAACAATGGGACCCATTACCTCCCTGCTTGGCACTCAGCATCAAGGGTTGGAATTGGGGGTTAAATCACCAAAATGATTCCCGAGCGCGGCCACCGCTGCTGCTCACTTCTCCCCTCCCCTCCCAGGGGGTGGAACAAGGGGATGGGTCAAATGCAGAGGGTAATGTCACCACACCTAATGTGTGTGTGACTATCAGTGGTACTGAAACTTTTACTTTAACTGATGCCCGACCATTTCTTTTTTATTTCAGTTTGTGTGCAGTTTTCTGAGTTCACAGCAGTCTCACGATCTCAACCCTCCTGTGATCGCTCCAAACACCGGAAAGAAGCACCTTCTACCGAATTGTGATCGGGCAGATTTCAGGCACGTGGCTAATTTCTATATGATTTGCGTATGTGGAGGGGGGCGCGGTCTGCGGGCCTGCCACGGAGCGGGGTGTGTAAGGACCGCCTTGAAGCCAGCGGCAGGTGAGTAGATTGCCCAGCTGGGGCTGGTTATCTAGTCGCCTGTTGCCTTTATTAGCAGCAGCTGGGCCGAGACACGTTGTTGGAGTTAAAGTTGCTGGTGAACAGACGCACAGACATGCACAAGACCACGGCGAGCGGAAGAGTGAACCAGAGAAGACTGAAAAGTTGCGGAGCAAAGACTGTCATGAGGTGATTCCAAACCAAGAGACTGAAAAGTGTAGAGTGAAGTATGGTCCTGGCTTGTGTGTGCGCGCACAATAATAACATTGATAACACCAGACTCCCGGGCTACTGTGAGGATCTGTCGGCATCAGGGGGACCCACGGGAGAAAGACGTTCACAGCGTATTTATGAGGGGGCGATCAATTCTGAATGTAACAAAGAAATTTTCTTGAATTATTGTGCGCGCACACTTTAAAACATCAGATTTTTCTTGCGCACGCTGTTTTCTGGATTTTAACATTTGCCAACTTTTAGTAGTAAATCCATGCATCTCTTAATACATGAAGCCCCAGGTCCTGATGTCAGCCTCATGCGTTTACTAAAACCCGTGCAGACTTGATAGCGCACGCAAATCTGATCTACTAAGCTCGTGCACAGAAGATTGCGTCTCTTAAATGAGCAAAATAACAAGTGCAATCCGGGGCGGCGTGGCTCCGATGGTAGAGCAGCCGTGCCAGCAACTTCAGGGTTCCAGGTTTGTTTCCAGCTTTGGCATTCTCGTCACGACCGTTGTGTCCTTGCCAAGACACTTTATCCTTGCTGCCAGTGCCGCTCACACTGGTGTATGAATGTTTGCTGGTGGTCAGAGGGGCTGTAGGCGCAAATTGGCAGCCACGCTTCCGTCAGTCTACCCCAGGGCAGTTTTGGCCACACATATGGCTTACCCCCATCAATGTGGAGTCAATGAATGATGGGTTCTCAGTTCTCTGTGAAGCGCGCTGTGTCTCGAAAAGCACTATATAAATCTAATCTATTTTTAATATTATTATTATTTAGCGTGTCTGTTTTCATGTAAATGCAGTATATATGCTGATTATTATAACATCCACAATAGTGGGAAATATAATATAATCAAACATAATCATATAGCACTCACAATGTGATTTATCAAGCCTGAAACTGAAACGGCCACTGTCTATACCAGACCTGGGCAAATTAAGGCCCGGAGGCCACATGCGGCCCGTTAAGTATTTCAATCTGGCCCGCCGGATATTCACAAATATTTTTTTAAGATCTTTAAGATGTAAAGTGTAGCTGCCATTATGATGTGCAGTGATGTTTTCAACTGACCGTAAGTCTTGAACTATACAAAGTATTTCAATGGTTGGAATCTGCGCTTTTGCATGATATACTAGTTACTATGGTAATTAATTAGTTACTATGGTAACCTAAGTCACAGCAGCTTTGATTGATTGATTGAGACTTTTATTAGTACATATTCCGTACAATTGACCACTAAATGGTAACACCCGAATAAGTTTTTCAACTTGTTTAAGTCGGGGTCCACTTAAATTGATTCAGATACAGATATATACCATCATCATAATACAGTCATCACACAAGATAATCACATTGAATTATTTACATTACAATCAGGGGTGTGGAGAGGGGGGGGTAGGATATGGACAGCAAGTAGTGGACATAGAGAGAGAGAGAGAGAGAGAGAGAGAGAGAGAGAGAGAGAGAGAGAGAGAGAGAGAGAGAGAGAGATCAGAAGGCATAAGAAATAGTATCTGCATTTGATTGTTTACATTTGATTATTAGCAATCCGGGAAGGGTGTTAGTTTAGGGTTGTAGCTGCCTGGAGGTGAACTTTTATTGCGGTTTTGAAGGAAACGAGGCACCAAACAGTGGGGGTGGGCAGCGTTTCCACAGTGTCAGCCTGAAATGTGGTGTTTCAGGGACAGACGTGGAAGGAGATTTTCACAACAACGTTCTAAAGCTTAGTTATATATCAGATTGTATATTGTATTTTTCCCTTTTGCGTTCATATTTCCCTGTTTGTCGCGTTTTGCTTGATTGTAAAACATGTCGTTCGAGAGGGGGTTCATATGTTGTCAATATTCAGTGTTTTATCGTTCATAGAAATGTTTTGAATTCCATTCCGTTTTTTAAGGCGGTCTGTCAAAATGTTTTTAGCATTCAATCAGACATTATTGTGAGGTTTTCTATTAGTGTTCCTAACAATAGATATACCGGCCCTCAGACACATTTCTTTCTCTAAATATGGCCCCCAGTCAAAATAATTGCCCAGGCCTGGTCTATACTTAGCATGTTTGGAATGTGCATGCAAACTGGGGACGTTACGCACAAACGGTCAGATGGCGGCAATCGCTGATACGACAAAAAAAAAAAAGGACAGAGAATCTTCCTTGCTCATGTCGACACCCAAAATATTTCTCACAGAAATATATCAGACGTATCATCTGCCCAGCAATTCCATCTCGATATTGACTTAAGGGCTGACCTGAAGACCCAAACAATGGTGCTTGTGGCGTCATATAGGAAATACATTAACATTAAAGTTAAAGTACCAATGATTGTCACACACACACACTAGGTGTGGTGAAATTTGTCCTCTGCATTTGACCCATCCCCTTGTTCCACCCCCTGGGAGGTGAGGGCAGCAGTGAGCAGCAGCGGTGGCCACGCCCGGCAATCATTTTTGGTGATTTAACCCCCAAATCCAACCCTTGCTGCTGAGTGCCAAGCAGGGAGGTAACGGGTCCCATTTTTATAATCTTTGGTATGACTCGGCCGGGGTTTGAAATCACAACCTACCGACCTCAGGGTGGACACTCTAACCACAGATATATAAACATAACTCTTATGATTTTTTCTTTTTTGCAACATGCATTTTCTTGCAGCTGGATCATTCTAAAGCACCATCGATTGCAGTTATTGCCAATGTTTAGCCCAGTTTCCCACAGCGGACCTTTGGCATGTTAAAAATAGGTTCTATGTTAGAACTTGTAGGTCAGGCCATTCTTTGATTAGATTTTGAGTGTTTTTCCTATGTTTTTGGTTCCACTTACTGTTTTGTTTGTATTCTGTGACAGTAGCTTTACTCTGCTTCTGAGCGGTTCCCTCCTCACCTTCGGGTTGTTTGTATTGATTATCTCACCTGGTGTAAATGAGCACTAGAGGGCTACTTAAACCAGTCTCCCTTAATTATTGGTTGTAGGATCATTGTCTATGCAAGTCGGAGGTACAAACACGGTTAGTAATACTTGGGAGGGTCTTGTTTTTGTATTCTTGTAAACTATTTTGTTTGAAGCTTTCCCTAAAGCTTACATTTTCAAGGACAGTTTTTCCCTGTGCTTTTTCTATGCTATCTCTTTTGCACTCTTTGTTCTTTTAGACTTATGAGAATTAAATACTCTTTTGCCTGCACGCTACAAGGAGCTAGCCGGATAGTCTATTGTCCAGATTTCACTTCTATGTTGCAGAATAGATGACACAGATTATAGATAGATAAATGAGTGTGCAGAAAATGACTGTCTCCATGGTGACAGCTGGAAGTACACAAAAAAACCTTATTAGAACAGGGCGGTCTGCACTACTTTCGCACTTATCAATTGTACACACAGTCTTAGTAGATCACATGCAACACGCCAACTAATAGTACACTCATTGTTATAGTTTGCACGTGCTATATAGCACTTAGTAGATTAGGCCCAAAGTGGACAAGTTGAGCATAAACGGACACAACTTGCCTCTTAAAGGGGAGCTGCACTTTTTTTTTTAGAATTTTGCCTATTGTTCATAACCATTATGAAAGATGACGACGAATGAATTTTTTTTTAATGCTTTCTAAATAATAATCAAACGTAAATAAAAGTCTGCTTACGGCTGAGCCAATGCAAAGTTCTCTATTCCACCCATAAAATCCAATCAACAACCTTTCAAAAACCACCAACAATACTCTATTTACATTTTGTGACAAGTATTTGATATTGTTATTATAAGTGCTAACGCAGATGAACTATTTATAGCTGCGACGTGATCACTACCGTGTGTCCCTATTATTACATCATCGAGTGGTCTGCTGCTTCCTCGCTTCCCTGCTCCTTGGAAGTTTATTGTAGATCATAAATCATGCCTTTCACCTGGACAGAAGAAGTCTGAGGATGTAATCCGACAAGTTGGGACGACTTTGACAGCCATTTGGGACCCGGAACTGGCGAGAATGACACAAAAAGACAATTGGTCCCCCCCCATCCTCCCACCCCGTTTCTTCGTGAGGATTGTGAGACATTCGTCACCTAAATGGGAATATATGAACATCCTAGCAGTTGGCATTCTAATGACAGCAGACCTTGTACAGTAAGTGATATATTATTAATTTTTGTTGCCTCTCTTAAAGTCTGCAGTGAGTAATAATCAGTGATGAAGAAAAAAAAAGCAAACATGATGAGTTTTTTAAATGAATGCAAGATGCTTAAAATGATCAAAATACGTAAATATTAAATGTTATTATAAATATGCCTGTTAGTACATAACCTATATTTTTACAGCATATATATATAAAATCTTAATTGAGGTGTTTGGATGTTTACTTTATAGGCAGAATAGAGCGGCTCCTATAGGCTCCATTGTAAGCAGACTTTTTAATCGCATTTATTTATTATTTAGAATACATTAAAAAAATAACATCCCTTGTCATGTCTCTCATAATAATTGTGAACGATAGGCAAAATTCTATACAAAATGCTGTTCCTCTTGAAAGGACACCTTTTATGCAAAACCAACGTTTCCTACCTTTTGGTACCTGTTTTTGTGTATTTGGGATCTGTATAAATCCCATAATTTTATATCAAACCGTGGAGACATTGCCGAGATATTTACAAACCAATCTTGCCATTTTTCATTGGGGCCTTTTGGAATTTTCTCCATTGGCAACATTTTTGCCATTGGTGACATCAGTGGATTATCTATACATGGTAGAGATTTATCCAAAGTACTTCACGCACATCCACCATTGTAGTCTGACGTGTGGTCAATACGCTCCTCTTTTGTTATCATCTTGTTGTGGGGCAGACTGGCTCGTACATGCACATGCTTCCTCGGTTGTTGCCATTTCTAATACAACATAGCATATAGTTCGAACTTAAATGGCCTATACAAGAAGCAGTCGAAGTGGAGCCACGTAAATAGGACCGCCCACAAACCGACGCATCTTGAAGAGACGGTCAGAAAGCAGCTTGAAGACTGTCTGTAAAACATAATTCTAAAACATTTTGAGCAAAGAACCACCATTACATGTTATGTAGACCAGTGGTCCCCAACCTTTTTTGCACCACGGACCGGTTTAATGTAGGCATTATTTTCAGGGACCGGCTTTCCACTTGTGCCAAAATTAAGTGCATGAAAAATACAACTCACTATAACGCTGAATTAGTGGGAGCCCTGGGTGTGTTTCTTTGCAATGAAATGCAGATGGAAATCAGCCTTTCGCTACAATCTGTCACTTTTATATTTTATATGTCCATTAATGTGCATTGTATCATGTCACAAAGTTATAACAAATGGCAACTTCCTATGAGGAGTTTTATTGTACATCTATAAATAAGATCATTGGTGTGTCTAGTGCACAGGTGTCAACTCAAGGCCCGCGGGCCAGATCTGGCCCTCCATGTCGTTTTATATGGCCCGCAAAAGCCTGAAAATAATGTGTCAATAAAATACCTTATATTTTCTTTCTTTAATTTCTTATTTTCTTACTAAAGGTATTGTGGGTTTTTTCTAGTTTGACAGGGGGAAAAAAAAGTGTCCAATATTGCAACAATATTATATTATTTAACTTTGTTGGTCAAAATCCAAAATCTGCTTAACTTATGATTTCAAAGCGAGTTATCCATCAAATTGTACACTATAAAAATGACCAATAGATTTTACTGTAAAATGTAGGGAGTTTTTTTTACAGCATATTACTGTAAGTATGCTTGTTTTTTTACAGTAAATTCCCATTGACTGAGCTGTCAGTTTTTGTTTTTTTTACTGTAAAATCCATGGTTGATGATTTTATGGTCCCACATTTTATTATAGTAAAAAACTGGCAGCTGTGTTGCCAAAATAAAATTAAACAGCGGTACTGTATTTCTATTTACAATAATATGTTGTAAAAATAATAATAATTAAAAAAAACACCATATATTCTACAGTAAACGTCTGGCAACTTTTTTTCTGTAAAAAACAGTGGTAAAATCCGCAAATCTTTTTTTTGGCTTTATGTCAGAATTTTTTAAATACATATTTAAATTCATAGGCAAATTCATTAATTATTTACTGTTACAAGCGGCCCTCTAATGGCAGCCATGACTGTGGGTGTGCCCTCATGGAAAACAAGTTTGACACCCCTGGTCTAGTGGGACAGGCCAAATTTAAGTTGGAGAAAATGCAGTTTTCTATAAATTATTTAATGTTTCTCTGCGGCCCGATAGCAAATGTGTCACGGACCAGTACCGGTCCCCGGACCGGTGATTGGGGACCACTGATGTAGACCACAAGGAAGTGCTTTAAATACAGATGTCCGATAATATTGGGTTGCTGATATTATCGGTCGATAAATGCTTTAAAATGTAATATCGGAAATTATCGATATCGGTTTCAAAAATTAAAATGTGTGACTTTTTAAAACGCCGCTGTACGGAGTGGTACACGGACGTAGGGAGAAGTACAGAGCGCCAATAAACCTTAAAGACACTGCTTTTGCATGCCGGCCCAATCACATAATACCTACGGCTTTTCACACACACAAGTGAATGCAAGGCATACTTGGTCAACAGCCATACAGGTCACACTGAGGGTGACCGTATAAACAACTTTAACACTGTTACAAATATGTGCCACACTGTGAATCCACACCAAACAAGAATGACAAACACATTTCGGGAGAACATCCGCACCGTAACACAACATAAACACAACAGAACAAATACCCAGAACCCCTTGCAGCACTAACTCTTCCGGGACGCTACAATATACACCCCCTGCAACCTCCTCTCCCCCACCCACCTCAAGAACGCCCCCCCCCCAAACCCCGCCCACCTCAACCTCCTCATGCTCTCTCAGGGAGAGCATGTCCCAAATTCCAAGATTCTGTTTTGAGGCATGTTAAAAAAAATAATGCACTTTGTGACTTCAATAATAAATATGGCAGTGCCATGTTGGCATTTTTTTCCATAACTTGAGTTGATTTATTTTGGAAAACCTTGTTACATTGTTTTATGCATCCAGCGGGGCATCACAACAAAATTAGGCATAGTAATGTGTTAATTCCACGACTGTATATACCGGTATTGGTTGATATCGGAATAGGATTAAGAGTTGGACAATATCGGAATATCGGATATCGGCAAAAAAGTCATTATCGGACATCTCTAGTTTTAAATGTAGAAACAAATCACATAAAGTAATGGTACCATGTTTTTTGGTCTTAAAGGAACTGTTTTGTTGTATTGTGGATGTCTTTTCTAGACAAGATCGACATTTGAGGGGCTAAAAACAGAATTGCAAGCGTGCCACACATGCAAGAATGGAAATGAGACTGGCTTTTTCAAAAAGGCTTTTTAATTTGCTGAATAAAAAGGACAAGGTTGTACGGGAAATGACTTGACTCTGGCGCCGGGTCGAAAAATGAAATGGAAAAAAATGTCACTTGACCTTTCAGGACGAGCGTTGTCGTGTAAGAGAGACATCTTGTGATGGCACTTGAAGTAGAAAATAACATTTGGTTCAGCACGGCTCCGGTCGGGCCGAACAAGGCCATGCTTGCTATTTGTGTGGTTGCTTCAGATCTCGACATGATGGAGGCAGCATTAAAGTGGCACCACCCACACTTCTTTCGGTAGAGCTTGGGGGCAAAAAAGCAGGGGGATGATCTATGTCTTTGCCGTCACTCTCCCCACTTGTATCCCACCTTTCTTTTTCCAGCCCGGGCCAGCTGTCAGTGGGAGTATCCTGAGTCAGCGCACTTTGTCACGCACGCTAACGAGAGCGCCGGGTTGCAGAGGCACTACTAGAGAGATGTGAATGCAATGACAAAGGAGTGATCAGGACATGTATCGACTACAGAAAAGGGCTGACAGGTTAGAGAGGGCCGCTGCAAAAAAGAGATATGGGAAGAAAGATGGAGCACACAGAAATGGGGTCTGGAAAAGAATGACCTCTCAGTTGAGGGAGCAATAAGGGGAAGTGTTCGGTCTGCAGATGGAAGGCAAGGGTTGGCAGCCATCTGCTGTTGAAGGATGTCAGGATGAGGGCTGGGGAGTTCTAAAATGAGAAAAAAAATACAGTAGTACCTTAAATTACGAGCCCAATTGGTTCCACGGCCAAGCTCATAACTCAATGTCATAACAGTGCATTTTGTAATAATAAAGCATTATGTGGTAATGCAATACATTTTCACCTGATTATATAACAACGGGCAGCACGGTGGGAGAGGGGTTAGTGCGTCTGCCTCACAATACGAAGGTCCTGAGTAGTCCTGAGTTCAATCCCGGGCTCGGGATCTTTCTGTGTGGAGTTTGCATGTCCTCCCCGTGACTGCGTGGGTTCCCTCCGGGTACTCCGGCTTCCTCCCACTTCCAAAGACATGCACCTGGGGATAGGTTGATTGGCAACACTAAATTGGCCCTAGTGTGTGAATGTGAGTGTGAATGTTGTCTATCTATCTGTGTTGGCCCTGCGATGAGGTGGCGACTTGTCCAGGGTGTACCCCGCCTTCCGCCCGATTGTAGCTGAGATAGGCTCCAGCGCCCCCCGCGACCTGAAAGGAATAAGCGGTAGAAAATGGATGGATGGATATATAACAACGCTGCACTTTGTAATAAGCTGCCACATTTTATAATAACATTATCAGATGCTTTTTTTTAATAAATCTTGGAATTTGTTACATATTGCAAAAGTTGTTAAAACATGTTGGTACTGGTAGTACATTACAAACCTCTACTTTTTTCCTGCGCCTTGCACTCTGCGGCTTATAAAACGGTGCGGCTAATTTATGGATTTTTCTTCGCTATTGTCCCTAATGCAAGTACCGTATTTCCTTGAATTGCCGCCGGGTATATAGTATGCGCATGCCTCGATTTACCGCAGGGTCAAACTCGTTTCGCAAAATAATTAGCGCATGCCTAGAATTACCGCCGGGTAAGTCACGTACCTACTACGTTTTTAGCGTTACCTGGAAGTTTGCGGTATTGCAAATGTTCGTTCAGCGTATTTTTTGCACTGGTATACAGTACAAAACGAGTGACACGTCACCTTTCAAGGCATCATTTTCAAAATGGAGGAGGCTAATTTCAATAATTTAAAATCGCATAAAGGGAAGAAGATAAAGAGCTATTCAGTAGGATTTAAGGTCCAAGCTATTGAATATGCTAAAAAGAACACTAAGGAGGGAACTGCTCGAAAGTTTATAGTAGATGCTCGCAGAATAAGAGATTGGTGTAGTATGGAAGGGAAGCTGATGGCGGAATACGAATTGGGAAGTGTAGGAAGTGAGAGGAAAAGGTTGAAAGGCGCAGGCCGACAAGGGGTAAGCGAGACAATGGAGCATATTCAGCTAGAATGGATTGTGAAGCAGCACCGTGAGAGACTAAGAGTAACAAGGAAAATGGTTCAAGTGAAAGCAATGGATTTATGGAGAAATTACACCAGTATCCGTGAGTAATTGTTGAATGACCCCTTGTAAAAATAAAGAGTGTCACGTTATAATTGCCTTTTCAGACCCAAACAAAAAGAACTCCCGGGATGATTCATTGTGCTTTAAATTTTATTGCGGCATTAAGCGATGTCATGATTATCCTTACATCACACTCAAATTTATAAGCGTGTGCCTAAATTTACTGCATGCCTTTGGTAAGCGCCAGAGTGAGAAGAGGTTTTAAATTAATTACCGCCGGTGCGCTAATTCAAGGAAATACGGTAGTTGTCATAAAACAGACAGACTGAAAATGTGTGTTATTGTTTGTGCTATGGCGCCATCATTTGGACAAGTTTGCTCACTGCAGCTGCTGCATGTTGAGCGTCTGTAGTATTTATTTTGGTTTAATGCCCTGAACCGGAAGTAAAAGGGCTGTTCCGTCTTCTAGTCATCCATAGCGTTTCTACTCTTATGGATTCTTCATTAATCACTCCAAACAACGTTTTTTAAGTTTTACACCACATATTTTCCCCGTTGTGAGATAGATAAAGCCTAGTCTTTCCCAATAATGAATCACTAAAACACTCCTATAACTTTGGTAAGGCTAAAGTATTGTGGAAACTGCTGATTAAAATACAAGCTAAGTAAACTCATGTGATTAATCTAAAAAAAAATTGCATAATAACATATAAAGGTAGATTAATAACGCAATTTATTTTGGCGCCACATGCTCCTTTACCTTAACTGTCGATTATTACAGTTTTTGTACGCTATTTTTGTATTATAAAATTGCATTATTGATCATGTTGTACTGCATTGTCAGTTTTGTTTTGTGATTGTGTGATGTTTTTTGCCTGGACCCCAGGAAGAATAGTCTCCACTGTGGTGTAGACTAATGGGGATCCTAAATAAGCTAAACTAAACTAAACTAAAACCTGAATGGTGGTGCGGTTTGTTCTATTGTCAGAGATCAGGTCAATGTATACGCCAGTGCAAAGACAAGTGAGGAGACTCCAACTTGTGTACTCGTTGGCCATTGTTACTTCAAAATACACCCCGACGGGACTCTTACCACGTTTTGAGCAAATAAATGATGTGCATTCAAGAAAAAAAAAACTTTTTGCACAATGGACACTAGTACCTCAACTTGATTGGTTCAGCGACGGAGCTTTTAACTCATAACACTCAAATCAATATCTCTATTGAAATGAATTTAAATCAATCAAAACAGCATATTTTTAATATATAACATGCTTTTTAAAAAGAAAAACAAACTTTTATATCAGAAATATTGTATAAAACAATACAATAGAATGTACCACTAACAACTAGAATAGTTTTATGAAGTAATGCAATAATAATGTACTGCATTCACCTTGGAGAGTGGACTTCTATTGTATGTCCTTCCAGCTGCTCTTCCGTCAAACACACCATCAGCAGCTTTCCCACATTTGTATGGATACATGTACGAATTGCTTAGCCAAGTTGGCGACATTTTTTTTTTTAATTCAATGATCATCCACTTCTTCTTCTCAACACTATTCTTTACATTTACTTTCTTCTTCGCCATTTTTGGAAAATCAAAGTAATGCCCATCTCGAGCTATAAAAGTTCACTGTCACATTTGATACGCCAACTAATGGCGGGGATGCTTGGAAGTCCAATTGTTGCTTGCAACTTGAAGGCGTCATAGTATGATTTTTTTCAACATTTAGAAAACTTCCTTGCAGTCTAAATAACATGTAAAAAACATTTTTTAAATGTTGTGTAGATTTGGTCTTACACACCATCTTCAAGCTGCTTTCTGAAGGTTTCTTCGCAATGGGCCATTTTATTAGCGGTCTTATTTACATGGCTCCACTTTGGCTGCGTCTTCTCCCCGTCAGCCATGTTGTAGTTTTTAGCACTTCCATAGCGAGTCTACTAATTCAAACTATACACTACTTTGGTGTTTTTCAACCTTTTTTGAGCCAAGGCACATTTTTTGCGGAGGCACATCACCAGCAGAAATCATTAAAAACGAAACTCAGTTGACTGTAAAAAGTCGTTGTCGCAATTGTTGGGTATGACTTCAAAGCATAACCAAGCATGCATCAATATAGCTCTTGTCTCAAAGTAGGTGTACTGTCACCACTTGTCACATCACCCCCTGACTTATTTTAAGTTTATTGCTGTTTTCTTGTGTGTAGTGTTTTAGTTCTTGTCTTGCGCTCCTATTTTGGTGGCTTTTTCTCTTTTTCTGGTATTTTCCTGGAGCAGTTTCATGTCTTCCTTTGAGTGATATTTCCCGCATCTACTTTGTTTTAGCAATCAAGAATATTTCAGTTGTTTTTAATCCTTCTTTTTGGGGACATTGTTGATTGTCACGTCATGTTCGGCTGTACATTGTGGACGCCGTCTTTGCTCCACAGTAAGTCTTTGCTGTCGTCCAGCATTCTGTTTTTGTTTACTTTGTAGCCAGTTCAGTTTTAGTTTTGTTCTGCATAGCCTTCTCTAAGCTTCAATGCCTTTTCTTAGGGGCACTCACCTTCTGTTTATTTTTGGTTAAAGCATTAGACACATTTTTACCTGCACCCTGCCTCCCGCTGTTTCTGACATCTACAAAGCAATTAGCTACCTGCTGCCACCTACTGATATGGAAGAGTATTACACGGTTACTCTGCCGAGCTCTAGACAGCACCGACACTCAACAACACATCATTTGCAGACTATAATTACTGGTTTGCAAAAAATATTTGTAACCCCTCCAAAGACATGCACCTGACCCCGAAGGGAATAAGCGGTAGAAAATGGATGGATGGAAGGTGAAATTAGGTAACCTCCCACGGCACACCAGACTGTATCTCACGGCACACTAGTGTGCGCCGCTGCACTACTTCATGTTAGAAAAAGGGAACAGCGCAGGATACATTTGCATGTATGAGCCAGTCTGCACCACAGCAAGAGGATAGCGAAAAATAAAAAACTTATGGACTACATTGTCGGACTACAATGGCGGACTTGCACAAAGCTGGAAAAATGGAAAAATGTCACAAGCAGAGCACATTCGAAACGGCTCGTTTGGAGGAAGTATGAAGGAAGGCAGGATTGTTTTATAAATATCTCCGCCATGCCTCCATGGGTTAAGTTCTAATTTTTGAGGCTATGCAGATCGCAAATACACAAAAGCAGTTAAAAAAAAAAAAAAAAGCAGGTACCAATAGGTAAGAAAAGTTGGTTTTGCCTAAAAGGTCCACTTTAAAGCATCACAATCACCTGAGAGACAACTCTTATCTTATCTTATATTATATTGAGTCATACCAAAGACTATAAAAATGGGACCCATTACCTCCCTGCTTGGCACTCAGCATCAAGGGTTAGAATTGGGGGTTAAATCATCAAAATGATTCTCGGGCGCGGCCACCACTGCTGCTCACTGCTCCCCTCAAATCCATAGGGTGATCAAGGGTGATGGGTCAAATGCAGAGGGTAATTTCATCACACCTAGTGTGTGTGTGACAATAATTGGTACTTTAATTTTATCTCAAAACTCAATAGTCGGGGCATTCTTAAGTTGAGGTACCAATGTTTAGTATGATATTCTGACAATAAAATGTCATTTGTGTCACATTTTTGTCTTTTTTTTTTAAAGTGAATTAAAATGTTGTGTTGATTTTATGTTAAAATAAAATATGCAAATAAGTAATTTACTATAATTGATTTCAATTTAAAAATATCCAAAACAGGATGAATTTTTTTTTTTTTTTTAAAGCCCCAATAGGAAGTTGATATAATTCATTTTATAATACATGCTCGGGGCACCTACTCTTCTGCCTCATATCTCATAGCACGATGGACCATTGGCTTTAAGAATTTGCTTTTACTACTTCATAAGATGCATGAGTGTGTTTTCTATTTGTTTCACTTGCTGTGCACAGTAGGGTCTGCACCCAGGCCTCGATTGCTCTAGAAAAATAAAACATTACTGCACAACAATGTGTGTACTCCAAGGTTGTGTATACAGCTAAAATAAATTGTGTAAAATAGACTTTTAATTTCTCACTCCACCTTCAAAAAATATGAAGGCAATCAGTATTTTTACATTTTAGTAACACCTTACAAGCTTGACCATTATGGATCAGTGCCCTTGAGCAAAACACTAAAGCCTGCTCAATTTAAAGATATTTTTCCTCAGCGGTCAGTAAAGTGTAATAAATACATAGATAGGGTTGTGTTTATTATAACTCATAAATCTCTGGGAAGCACTGACAATCTAGTAATTGCTGCTGCAATAGAACACCAGTCCACTTATGTTAAATATCGGCCAATGGCTCGTAAGAAACCATTGTGCTCTGCAGCAGTTTATTATACAATAAAAGGTGGAAGAAACCCATGTTTTCCTATCATGTCAACTACACGCAAATTATCTTTTTTTGATGTGCATCAATCATTTTTTACAAAGTATTTTGTGTGAGTACAAATGCAGAAATGAGTATAATAATCGCAGCCAGATAGATGGAGTCAATGGAGGAAATAACTATTTAATCCATACATTTTTAAGATATAGTAACATTTTATGATATCATATGGAAGGCTTGGGAGAATATGATGTCGGATGAAACCAAAATGTAACTTTGTGGCAAATATTCGGTTTTGGGGCTGTCGGACTGAAAACATAGGCCAAGCAACAAAAGAGTGGCTCAATGAGAGGCACATTGTGATCTTAGAGTGGCCCAGCCAGTCTTTGGACATTAAGACCTCAGAAAAATGTGTGGAGGGAGTTGGAAATTCAAGTTGCCAAGCGACAGTCTCAAAACCTTCAGGATTCAAGAAGTATTTGTAAAAAATACTGGTGGAGGAATTAAATTGAATTTGAGAGATCCAGCACGGACACACAGAGCAGGCAGGTCTTTGTTTTGACTGCTCGAAGAAAACATCTTAATCTATGATTTGACTCCCTCGAATGGCCTTGATGCTATCAGGAACAGGCTGTTCTGAAGAACTCCCCGAGGACTCCTCAACGATGGACGCTTTTGACCTTCCTTTTTTTCAATAACACCTGGTGTCGAACTTTGAGATTGGCCCCAGTCCACAAAAACATTTCAACATCTCACCCAAGTTAATTGGGCATACATGCACGCACCCGCCCCTCCCCCAATCAACGCCTTCACCACTGCTTAATTCCTCCGGGGTTGTGGATGGCTGAGTAGCGCTTTATATGGCCTCCAGGGCCCCAAATCCCCCCCCTCTGTTGCGAGTTGTTGTGATTACATGTATCATGTTTATGTGTGCCATGCTATGTGAGGTTTTTTCCTCGGACTCAGTCTGGACCCTACTCTGCCCCCTTTCCCAATGTCACCTTTTTCCCACCTTTTTTAAGGAGCGCCGTAAGTGGCTGATCCGTTGGCGGTCCCGTCTTGTCCCCTTGTAACGTATGTCTGCTCTTAGTGGGACTGTGCCGAAAATGAAATTTCAGTTCTTATGTGTCTTGTACATGTTAAAGAATGGACAACAATAAAGCATCTTGATCTTGAATCTTGACCAACTGCAAGAACCATTGTGCTTGCCTTCAAGGGTTTCTCCATCACCCCATCAAGTGATAAAATCCTGTCTTGCTTGAAGAACAAAAACCATATTTTCCGGACCATAGGGTGCACTAGATTATAAGGCGCACTGCAGATGAATGGTCTATGTTTGATATGTTTTCATATAAAAGGCGCACAGGATTATAGGGCGCATTAAAGGAGTCATATAATTTTATTTTTTTTCTAAATGGAAAACACTTCCTTGTGGTCTACATAACATGTAATGGTGGTTCTTTGGTCAAAATGTTGCATAGGTTATGTTTTACACATCATCTTTAAGCCGCTTTCTGATAGTCGCTTCCGGATGCGCCGTTTTGTGGGCGGTCTTATTTACATGGCTCACTTTCGGCAGCGTTTCTCCCCGTCATCTTTGTTGTAGCGGTGTAGCGTGCAAGTACGGGTGTGGAAAAAGTGTGAAAAAATGGAGCTAACTGTTTTAATGACATTCAGACTTTACTTAAATCAATAACGGAGCAGCATCTCCTCATCCGGAAACAACAACAAGGCCGGAAATGTGTCCCGTGAAAAACCGTCTGATCGGAACTCTAATAACTAAAGTTCCTTGGGTGAATAATGTAAACTCACTACACCGGTATGTTTTAGCGCTTTCATGGCGAGTTTACTGACAGATATAAGTAAGAACTTTACACTACCTTATATTAGAAATGGCACCAGCGGAGGATGAATGTCACATAATAAGAAGATAGGCTTCTTCTTTTTGTCTATCGACTATGTCGTCAGTACGTACTACAAAGGCGGACACGCGCAATATTTC
>NC_084743.1:50622986-50840486 GCF_033978785.1 Entelurus aequoreus | reverse complement strand
GTAGAGAACATCGACGGTAAAGTTCACAACTTTTGGTCGCTGATAAAAAAAAGCCTTGCCTGTACCGGAAGTAGCAGACGATATGCGCGTGACGTCACCGGTTGTGGAGCTCCTCACATCTGCACATTGTTTACAATCATGGCCACCAGCAGGGAGAGCGATTCGGACCGAGAAAGCAACGATTTCCCCATTAATTTGAGCGAGGATGAAAGATTCGTGGATGAGGAAAGTGAGAGTGAAGGACTAGAGGGCAGTGGAGGCGATTCAGATAGGGAAGATGCTGTGAGAGGAGGGTGGGACCTGATATTCAGCTGGGAATGACTAAAACAGTAAATAAACACGAGACATATATATACTCTATTAGCCACAACACAACCAGGTTTATATTTAATATGCCACAAATTAATCCCACATAACAAACACCTCCCCCCTCCCGTCCATATAACCCACCAATACAAATCAAACACCCGCACAACACACTCAATCCCACAGCCCAAAGTACCGTTCACCTCCCCAAAGTTCATACAGCACATATATTTCCCCAAAGTCCCCAAAGTTACGTACGTGACATGCACATAGCGGCAAGCGATCAAATGTTTGGAAGCCGCAGCTGCGTATGTACTCACGGTACCGCGTCTGCGTATCCAACTCAAAGTCCTCCTGGTAAGAGTCTCTGTTGTCCCAGTTCTCCACAAGCCAATGGTAAAGCTTGACTGTCATCTTTCGGGAATGTAAACAATGAAACACTGGCTACGTGTTTGTGTTGCTGCAGGCAGCCGCTAATACACCTCTTCCCACCTACAGCTTTCTTCTTTGCTGTCTCCATTGTTCATTGAACAAATTGCAAAAGATTCACCAACACAGATGTCCAGAATACTGTGGAATTTTGCGATGAAAACAGACAAATTAATAGCTGGCCACAATGGTGTCCCAACATGTCCTCTACAATCCGTGACGTCACGCGCAGACGTCATCATACCGAGACGTTTTCAGCAGGCTATTTCGCGCAAAATTTAAGATTGCACTTTCTCCAGATTCTCTGAACCCTTTGATGATATCACGGACCGTAGATGGTGAAATCCCTAAATTCCTTGCAATAGCTGGTTGAGAAAGGTTTTTCTTAAACTGTTCAACAATTTGCTCACACATTTGTTGACAAAGTGGTGACCCTCGCCCCATCCTTGTTTGTGAATGACTGAGCATTTCATGGAATCTACTTTTATACCCAATCATGGCACCCACCTGTTCCCAATTTGCCTGTTCACCTGTGGGATGTTCCAAATAAGTGTTTGATGAGCATTCCTCAACATTATCAGTATTTATTGCCACCTTTCCCAACTTCTTTGTCACGTGTTGCTGGCATCAAATTTTAAAGTTAATGATTATTTACAACAAAAAAAAGTTTATCAGTTTGAACATCAAATATGTTGTCTTTGTAGCATATTCAACTGAATATGGGTTGAAAATGATTTGCAAATCATTGTATTCCGTTTGTATTTACATCTAACATAATTTCCCAACTCATATGGAAACGGGGTTTGTAGTATTTTGGGAGGTATTCATTGAAGTCGGACATCACTGAAGGCCTAGGTGGGAAATGCACGGCCCGCCACTGCTATTACCTCTATGGATACTACTATTACTTCCATGCATACTAGTATTACTTCAATGGGCAGTACTATTACTTCTACGTATATTACTATTATATGGGGATGGTGTGGCGCAGTTGGGAGAGTGGCTGTACCAGAGGGTTCTTGGTTCTATCCCCAGCTTCTACCAACCTAGTCACGTCCGTTGTGTCCTTGAGCAAGACACTTCACCCTTGCTCCTGATGGGTCGTGGTTAGCGCTTTGCATGGCAGCTCCCGCCATCAGTATGTGAAGGTGTGTGTGAATGGCTGAATGTAGAAATAGTGTAAAAGCGTTTTGAGTACCTTCAAGGTAGAAAAGCGCTAAACAAGTATAACCCTTTTAACCCATATTACTTCTATAGATACTCCTTTTACTCTATGGATACTACTACCATTACTCTACATGTATACTACTATTACTTCAATATAGATAATACTATTACTTTTATATAGATACTACTATTACGTATATATGTATACTACTATTATTAAATATGGATATTACTAATACTTCTATGGATACTACTATTGCTTCTATATGGATATTACTATTACTTCAATATGGATACTGTAGGAGTGTAGGCAGAGAAACGACGGAGATTTATTCCTCTTTGGAGAGCCAAGTAACACTCCGTTTATTTTCAGAGAGAACAACCAAACAACACTGTCGCACAGGTAATTACGTCAGCACCACAGAGGTGTGTCTCAACCCTTCAAAGTAAAAGCACCTATGCACCTATGCAAGTAAACATGGGCTAGAACGCAGTGAATTATAACCGTAATAATTAATAAGTGTCCTGTGTGTGTATATCCACCACACACGTCCCCCCAGAATTCACAAGAACTGGCCCAGTGAAACGACCAGGGACCCGAATGACCCGCCCAAAGCGATTCCGAAGCTCCTGGGCAGGTGGAGGGGGGTGAAGCGGGAGGGTGACAGCCGGCTGCTGACGGCGAGCAGACGTCGGTTGGCAGTGTGGGGGTCGACCGCGACGTGGTGCCTGAGCCACCTCAACTGAACGGCCCAAATCCAGGTGGGCTGGCTTCAGCCGGTCCACTGAGACGCGATCCAGTCTGCCCCCAATGTCAATGACAAATGTCTTATCCCCAGCCTCCACAACCCGATAAGGACCGTCGTATGGTGGTTGCAAGGGCCCCCTATGGGCATCGTGGCGGATGAACACGTACCCCGCTGCTCGCAGGTCAGGGGGAATGTGCACCTGGGGCAAGCAGTGGTGCGAGGTCGGGACTGGTAGGAAGGTACGGGCAGTGTCCATGAGGCTACGCCGCTGGTCAGAAGCAGACCAGGGGACTGTAGTGCGGGGTATAAATTCACCTGGGACTCTGAGGGTCTGGCCATAAACTAACTCCGCTGAGGAAGACAGGAGGTCCTCCTTAGGCGCAGTTCTAATCCCCAGCATCACCCACGGGAGCTTGTCGACCCAGCCGTCGTCTGTGAGAGAAGCCTTAAGGGCGGCCTTCATGTCCCTGTGAAAACGTTCACACATGCCGTTTGCTTGAGGGTGGTATGCTGTAGTGCGGTGGAGTGAGACACCCAACTGACAGGCAACAGTATTCCAGAGCTCGGAAGTAAACTGGGGGCCACGATCAGACGAAAGGTCAGATGGGGCACCATACCGGGCGACCCAGGTACCAATGAAGGCCCGGGCCACATCAGCTGATGTCGTTGCTGACAGTGGGACAACCTCCGGCCAACGGGTGGTCCGGTCCACCATAGTCAGAAGGTGAGTAAATCCCCTGGAGGGAGGAAGGGGTCCCACCAGGTCAACGTTGACGTGGTCAAAACGCCTTTCGGGAACTGCAAACTGCTCCAACGGGGCCTTAACATGGCGATGGATCTTAGCGCGTTGGCATGCCACACAGGTCCTGACCCAGTCGCGAATGTCCTTCTTGAGGCCATGCCAGACAAACTTTGCTGCCACGAGACGCTGTGACGGCTTGCTGCCTGGGTGCGAGAGGCCATGTATGGCGTCGAAAACTTGCCGTCTCCAGACCTGCGGCACCACAGGACGGGGCAGGTCCAGAGATACGTCGCAGAGCAGCGTTGTGCCGGCATCGCCGAACGGGACGTCCACCAACTGGAGGCCAGTGACCGCTGTTCTGTACGCCTGAATGTCGGGGTCCGAAACTTGGTCCACAGCCATTCGGGCATAGTCTATTCCAAGGTGGACAGCACCAATGACCACACGGGAGAGGCAGTCAGCCACGGGATTGTCTTTTCCTGACACATGTTTAATGTCCGTGGTAAATTCAGAAATAAAAGCTAGGTGGCGCTGTTGCCTGGCAGACCATGGTTCCGACACCTTGGCCATGGCGAAGGTCAAAGGCTTGTGATCCACAAAGGCAGTGAACGGACGGGCTTCCAGCAGGAAACGGAAATGACGGATGGCTAAATACAGGGCGAGGAGTTCACGGTCAAAAGTGCTATATTTCTGCTCACTGGACCTAAGTTGGCGGCTGAAAAAAGCGAGAGGTTGCCAAACACTATTGACCAACTGCTGGAGAACAGCACCAACAGCATAGTCTGAGGCGTCCGTGGTCAGAGCAACAGGGGCGTCAGGCACCGGGTGAGCCAGCATAGTTGCGTCCGCGAGTGCATCCTTTGTAGCAGAGAAAGCTGCCAACATGTCCGTGGACCAAGAAAGGGCATGCTTAGAAGTTTTTTTACCCTTGAGAGCGCTGTATAGGGGGCGCATAAGGTCGGCAGCCCGAGGCACAAAACGGTGGTAAAAATTGACCATGCCGCAGAACTCTTGTAGAGCCTTGACAGTGTGAGGCTGCGGAAGCCCCAACACTGCCTCCACCTTTGACGGCAGAGGAATCGCCCCTGCTGTAGTGATGTGGTGGCCCAGGAAATCCATGGAAGGCAGTCCAAACTGGCATTTCGCTGGGTTGATGATCAAGCCGTGCTGCTGGAGACGACTGAAGAGAAGCCGCAGGTGTGATAGGTGCTCTGCCTCAGACGTGCTGGCCACTAGGATATCGTCCAGGTAGACAAAAACGAATGACAAGTCACGCAGCACCGTGTCCATCAATCGCTGAAAGGTCTGGGCAGCATTTTTTAGTCCGAATGGCATCCGTAGAAACTCAAAAAGCCCGAATGGGGTAATCACCGCTGTTTTGGGAATGTCCTGAGGCTGAACTGGTACCTGGTGATAGCCCCGGACGAGGTCCACTTTAGAAAAAATAGACGCACCCGCCAGGTGGGCAGAAAAGTCATGGATGTGTGGAATAGGGTACCGGTCCGGCGTAGTGACAGCATTAAGGCGTCGGTAGTCGCCGCACGGGCGCCAACCACCATTGGGCTTTGGCACCAGGTGAAGGGGGGAGGCCCAGGGACTGTTCGACCGGCGGACGATGCCAAGGCGTTCCATGGCGTCGAACTCAGCTCTTGCGATACTGAGCTTGTGTGGGTCAAGGCGCCGGGCTTTGGCGTGCACAGGCGGGCCATTGGTGGAGATGTAGTGCAACACACCATGTTTGGCGGAGGCGGAGGAGAAGGTAGGTGCGGTGATGTCTGAGAACTCCTTGAGGAGGTGAGAAAAGTCATCAGCGGGCGAGAGGGCACTGGACAGCTTCGTCGGGGCAGTGTCACTGTGTTCACAGGGAAATGAGCCGAATGTTTCAGCATGGACGAGGCGGCGGTTCCTCACATCCACTAGAAGCTTGTTGGCAAACAAGAAATCAGCACCCAACAGGGGAGTGGACACCTTTGCTGACACAAAATCCCAGGTAAAACGCTGACCAGCAAAACTCACTGTCACAGTGCGTGTGCCAAAGGTGTGGATTGTGCTGCCATTTGCGGCCAGAAGGGGGGGGCCACACGGCCCTGCGCGAATGTCTGTGGCTGATGCTGGCAGCGCACTCATATGGGCACCTGTGTCACAAAGAAAGCGACGACCGGAGAGGGAGTCAGTAATAAACAGCAAGCCGCTGGTACGGCCGTCACCCACGGCTGCTAATAGGTGGCGGCCGGTGCGTTTCCCGACGCACTGAATGTACAGGGGGGAAGGCATTTCTTGGCTTTGTTGCCAAACTTGGCGTGGTAGAAACACAATCCTCCTGACTGCTTTGCACGTCGGGGCACAGTAGTGGTGGCAGAGATGGAGTATGGCTGGTGCATATGGTCATCACTGGTGGCAGTAGACGTGGAAGGGGGCGTGGCTGCAAAACATTTCTTCCCAGCTGAGAAAAATGTGTCCGCCTCCCTGGCCAACTGGCGAAAATCAGTAATAGATGAATTCGCAAGTGCCAAACGCACCTGTTCTGGAAGCTGCTGCAGGAATAGTTCTTTGAAAAGAAAACACGGCTGATGGTCTCCCAGCAGAGCCAGCATGTGATCCATCAGCTCAGAAGGCTTACTGTCGCCGAGACCGGGAAGTGAGAGGAGTTGGCGCGCACGTTCGGATTCAGAAAGTCCAAAAGTCTCCAGTAGATGCGCCTTCAGAGCGGCGTATTTGTTGCGTGCAGGAGGACGTTCTAGCAGACTCACCACTCTCCCCGCAGTCGAGCTTGTAAGGGACGCCACCACATGATAAAACTTTGTTTCGTCCGCCGTAATGTCTTTGATGGCGAATTGAGCCTCCGCCTGTGCGAACCACGCAATTGCGTTCCCTTCCCAAAAGTCGGGCAACTTTAGTGTAGCAGACATGTTCAGTAAACTCTGGAAACGTCCAAGAGTAAAAAGGGGTCACCAATGTAGGAGTGTAGGCAGAGAAACGACGGAGATTTATTCCTCTTTGGAGAGCCAAGTAACACTCCGTTTATTTTCAGAGAGAACAACCAAACAACACTGTCGCACAGGTAATTACGTCAGCACCACAGAGGTGTGTCTCAACCCTTCAAAGTAAAAGCACCTATGCACCTATGCAAGTAAACATGGGCTAGAACGCAGTGAATTATAACCGTAATAATTAATAAGTGTCCTGTGTGTGTATATCCACCACAATACTACCATTACTGCTATGAATATCACTATTACTTCTATGGATACCACTATTGCTTCTAAATGGATACAATCAATCAATCAATCAATGTTTATTTATATAGCCCTAAATCACAAGTGTCTCAAAGGGCTGTACTATTACTTCAATATGGACACTAGCTCTGCAGAGAGTGGTGAGGACGGTGGAAAAGATCATCAGGACTCCTCTTCCTCCTTTCTAGGAAATCGCAAAAAGCCGCTGCCTGACCAGGGCTCATAAAATCTGTAGAGAGTCGTCCCACCCCCACCAAGGACTGTTTTCACTGCTGGACTCAAGAAAGAAGTTCCGTAGCCTCCGTAGCAGAACCTCCAGGTTCTGTAACAGCTTTTTCCCTCAGGCCATCAGACTCTTGAACACATCAAAATAATCCCCTCAATACCCCCCCAAAACGGATTAACTTGCTGGAATATAAAGACAATATAACATACATCCATACACTAGAATGCATATGCAATAAGTGCAATATATTATTATATATCTGTACAGTAATCTATTTATTTATATCTGCACCTTATTGCTCTTTTATCCTGCACTACAACGAGCTAATGCCAATACATTTTTGTTCTTATCTGTACTGTAAAGTTCAAATTTGAATGACAATAAAAGGATGTCTAAGTCTAAGAGTGACTTGTAATCCTGCTTTGCCTTGTGATTTTTGAAAAAAAGCTCATACTACACATTGTGTCTATGAAAATTCAATGGCATTTTGCTTGTAGGGTTCAAAAGGTAAATGTTGAAGTCACCACACATGGAAATTACTTTTTGACTGATATCAGTGAAGGTTGCCTTGATCCATTCCTCAAACCTCTCAATGCTTGACTGAGGTGCTCTAGACAAACTTTAATGATCCACAAGGGAAATTGTTCAAATATATATATATATATATATATATATATATATACATATATATATATATATATATATATATATATATATATATATATATATATATATATATATATATATATATATATATATATATATATATATATATATATATATATATAATATACAGATGATCAACACATTTTTGTTCTTTTCATGACATATTTCAATGGCTAAACATTCTAAAATATTATTAATGGCAAAAGACATGTTTTTTATCACTTTATAGTGCAAGTCCTTCATCAAATAAACTGCAACTCAGCCCCTGTTCTTGTTGGCTCTGTTCAAGTAGTTTAGTTCATATCCTTCCAGTTCGAAATCTCTTCCTTTCTTAGCATCCATCCATGTTTAGTATTTACTACTATTACTTCAAATGAATACTACTATTACTTCTATGGGTACTATTATTACTTTTATGGATACTACTATTATTTCTATGGATACTACTATTATTTCTATTGATACTACTATTACTTCTGTGGATACTAGTATTACTTTTTTGGATACTACTATTATTTCTATGGATACTACTATTGTTTTAATCGATACTACTATTACTTCTGTGGATACTGCTATTACTTAATAGACTTAGACTTAGACAAACGTTAATGATCCACAAGGGAAATTGTTCCACACAGTAGCTCAGTTACCAGAGGTGGGTAGGGTAGCCAGAAATTGTACTCAAGTAAGAGTACTGTTACTTTAGAGATGTATTACTCAAGTAAAAGTAAGGAGTAGTCACCCAAATATTTACTTGAGTAAAAGTAAAAAGTATGTTGTGAAAAAACTACTCAAGTACTGAGTAATTGATGAGTAACCTGTTCGTTTAATGGTGACGGCAACAAATAATGCACAAAAACATAAAAATAGCAATGAGCAAAATCAGAGCCAGGAATATCTCTTAAGCAACTAAAACAATAATATATATTAAATAATAATACATTAACATAAAACAAATTAAGGCAAATTGAGCCACAATAACTTAATAGCACAATAGGCTCAGTAGGCAGAGATTACAAAGTAAAATAAAAAGTTAGCCTTTACGCAAACCATAAACTGATATGTGTGGGCTGCATCTGGGAACACACTGATTGGTGTTTCTATGCATGTGTGTGTGTGTGTGTGTGTGTGTGTGTGTGTGTGTGTGTGTGTGTGTGTGTGTGTGTGTGTGTGTGTGTGTGTGTGTGTGTGTGTGTGTGTGTGTGTGTGTGTGTGTGTGTGTGTGTGTATGAGGCTGCAGTACGTTAATAAATGTCCCCACACGATGTACATTTGACAGTGATTCATAGCAGGGAATCTAACATCAGCCTACGGTGACAGCCAAAATATCTACTAACGTTACTTACCGCGATGTGCTTCCTCAAATTTGATGTTGAGTTCATGTAAGCTTACGCTTGTTAATCATGTGACCGCCTGGCTCTGTTTGATTGGTGAAACGAAGTCAAACGTCACCAGTGACTGCATTTGATTGGTGAAACGGAGTCCAACGTCACCAGTGACTACATCTGATTGGTGAAATGCAGGCATGCCATAGATCCTACTTTGAAGGTCTGTCTGACAAACCAAAACAAACAAAGCGTGCATTAACAGATCGATAAAAATCTGTAGCAAGTAGCGAGCTGAATGTAGATAAATTGAGAGGAGTAAAAGTAGCGTTTCTTCTCTATAAATATATTCAAATAAAAGTAAAAGTATGTTGCATTAAAACTACTCTTAGAAGTACAATTTGTCCCAAAAGTTACTCAAGTAAATGTAACAGAGTAAATGTAGCGCGTTACTACCTACCTCTGTCAGTTACAAAGGATGGAAAGGATAATGCACATAAGGGCACAAAAAGAGGGCGAAAACAAAGGTAAAAAGTAGACCAAAATTGTACCATAATATATAACAATATAAAATATAACATACGTTTGTAAGTCTCAAGTCTTTGCCCTCAAGTCTCGAGTCAAGTCCCGAGTTAAGACAGGCAAGTCCCGAGTCAAGTCCAAAGTCAAGACTGGAAAGTCTCAAGTCAAGTCCCAAGTCCTGCATTTTGAGTTTCGAGTCGTTTCAAGTCCTTTTAACCACAGACTAATATATTTACACAGATTGTGTATGCTTTTAAAACGCTGTATTTATTAATTAAAATAAGTGCATTTGAAGTTGCAGGAAAAAAAATAGTGCTGACATTGCACTTCATAATAGCACTATTAACCAGTCATTTTAAACATGTAACTCATTCCTTTACAGAATAAACACATTTGAAAAAACAAGTGAAACTGTACTTATTTGCACAAAAATGTGTTAATATTGTATTTCCATGGCATATTGCATTGTAACTGGTTCCACAGCTATTTATATCCTGTTCTTACCTTATCTCTTTGATCTCATCTCATACTGTATGCGTGTTTATGTGTGCATACACATGAAAAACATAACAAATATGAACATAACAATGAACAGAGTTGTACTTTTTATATGTTAGGGCCCTATGCAATATGTACACATATTCTTAATATAGTATACATTTTAACTGACCTTTATTTGACTATGTTTGTCATTTTGTAGGTGGCTAAAATATGCGGTGCTGCTGACTCATACATTGACTAACGTAACGTTATGTATAGGTACCTCATGCAACCCTGCTTAAAAAAAATCACTTGACAAAAAGTAGGAATAAGGTAGCGAACTGCAGTGGACGCAACAGATTGCCGTGTTTGCAACGACGTTATAACCATAGACATCTTATTAGTAGACGCAGCATTGGCTGCTGTGACGCAAGCAATTTGGCCGCCATCTTGAAGTGGTGATGAGGAGCCGGCGAGCAGCCTAAACTGACAGTTGACAGGTAGAAAACAAAGGTTGTATTTTGTGAAAAGAATATTACCACAGAGTTGAGAAGGAGCAAAGATCTTCAATATTTGTATGACATCTTCTGGGAGAGGATGACCCTCCTACAGGGGTTTGGTTTACAAACTTTCAGCCCCACCTAAAACAAAATTCACCAGCCGCCACTGCTTATGATGCGTTTTCATTTTAGGCAAAATATAAGACAATACTTTCTTAACAGTATAATTGTAACCAGGAATAAGTCTTCAAGTAACAATATTCAAATACTAACATTGTTGGGTAAGACAGAATTTGGTTTTATTCTAAATCCAGTGAAACAGATTGGTGGTTTTAGCTGATATAAGGACTTTCAAGTGTTTATATATGTTTATGTTTACGTATTTGGCAGACGCTTTTATCCAAAGCGACATACATAAAAAATACATTTAAAACAATCACTGTAAACATGATCATTTAAGGGAAGAATGTAATACAAAATATCAATACAAAGTGTCAAGACAGAATAAACTCTCTGCTGCTGCAGCAACAGAGATACAGTCTATAAGATATATAGATGTATAATGTATTCATACATTATTTATGTAGGATATACGCATGTATATATAACCTAAACATATTGTTTCTTTAATTTCAAAATAGCTGACCGTTTTTTTCCCCCTTCTCTGGGATTATATTCCCAGTTTTGATCTCGGACATCTGGTCACTTATAGCATACAAGAATATTCTATTACTGTTAAGCAAACTATGAATAATAAAACACTCCAAAACATGTGTCCTTTATCATAGCTCCACGTATGACAAAAAAACGCGTGAAAATCAGTGGTATTCAGTGATGTAAAATGAATTAAATGCGCTGACAGTTCATTGCTCCTGCCAAATGAATTGCACTGAGTGGAGCGGATCACCACCCCAAGATGGCGGCCCCGTGTCTCGTCAGCGCCATTAGGCAGTAGCGCTCGATGCTGCGTCTACTTAGATGTCTATGGTTATAACGTTAGCAGTGAGTTTACAGCCACACTGATTTAACTACACAGAAAATAAAAGTTACGTTACTTAGCGAATAAACGTTAGCTTACATTCAAAACTTACCCTTCTTTGTGTATCTTCAAATGTCAAACGAAGTTGGAAGTTATTGCGTCTCCGTCTGTAATCTTCGAACAGCATGCTTTGCATACTGGAATTCGTTTTTAGTTGACCAATTCGTAGTTTTAATACCCGAACAAAACTATTTTAGGCATCATTTTTCCTCATTGGCGCGTTGTTTGACATTTCTTCTTCGTTGGTTGTCCTGCTATTTGATTGGATGAATGCTGTGGGACAAAAATAACGTGGATGTAATTTGATTGGCTGTTGTACTGACAGACACACACACGCTGCCAGACACGTACAAAATGAAAGATACGGAGCGCTCCTGAATAACTTTTTAATCTTTGGGTTTTGGGGAAAGCAGCAAGTCATGTCAAGTCAAAAGGCTCAAGTCCAAGTGAAGTCACAAGTCATTGATGTTAAAGTCTAAGTCGAGTTGCAAGTCTCTTTACATTTTGTCAAGTCGAGTCTAAAGTCATCAAATTCATGACTCGAGTCTGACTCGAGTCCAAGTCATGTGACTTGAGTCCACAGCTCTGCTATATTGCCAAAAGTATTTGGCCACCCATCCAAATGATCAGAATCAGGTGTCCTAATTACTTGGCCTTGCCATAGGTGTATAACATCAAGCACCTAGGCATGGAGACTGTTTCTACAAACATTTGTGAAATAATGCGTGGAACTATCATAGGGTGCCACCTGTGCAACAAATCCAGTCGTGAAATTTCCTCGCTCTTAAATATTCCAAAGTCAACTGTTGGCTTTATTCTAAGAAAATGGAAGAGTTTGGGAACAACAGCCACGGAGTGGTAGGCCACTTAAACTAACAAGAGAGAGGTCAGCAGATGCTGAAGCGTATAGTGCAAAGAGGTCGCCGACTTTCTGCACAGCCATATTGCTACAGAGCTTCAAACTTCATGTGACCTTCCAATTAGCCCACGTACAGTACGCAGAGAGCTTCATGGAATGGGTTTCCATGGCCGAGCAGCTGCATCTAAGCCATACACCACCAAGTCGAATGCAAAGTGTCGGATGCAGTGGTGTAAAGCACGTCGCCATTGGACTCTAGAGCAGTGGAAACGCGCTCTCTGGAGTGATGAATCACGCTTTTCCATCTGGCAATCAGATGGACGAGTCTGGGTTTGGAGGTTGCCAGGAGAACGGTACATTTTGGACTGCATTGTGCCGAGTGTGAAATTTGGTGGAGGAGGAATTATGGTGTGGGGTTGTTTTTCAGGAGTTGGGCTTGGCCCCTTAGTTCCAGTGAAAGGAACTTTGAATGCTTCAGGATACCAATACATTTTGGACAATTCCATGCTCCCAACCTTGTGAGAACAGTTTGGAGCGGGCCCCTTCCTCTTCCAGCACGACTGTGCACCAGTGCACAAAGCAAGGTCCATAAAGACATGGATGACAGAGTCTGGTGTGGATGAACTTGACTGGCCTGCACAGAGTCCTGATCTGAACCCGATAGAACACCTTTTGGGATGAATTAGAATGGAGACTGAGAGCCAGGCCTTCTCGACCAACCTCACCAATGCGCTTTTGGAAGAATGGTCAAAAAATCCTATAAACACACTCCGAAACCTTGTGGACAGCCGTCCCAGAAGAGTTTAAGCCAGGCCTGGGCAAATTAAGGCTTTTCAATCTGGCCCGCTGGACATTCCCAAATAATTTTTTTAGATGTTTAAGATGGAAAGTGTAGCTGCCATTATGATGTGCAGTCATGTTTTCTAACGACCGTAAGTCTTGAACTATACTAAGTGCTTCAATGGTTGGAATCTGCACTTATGGATGATATACTAGTTACCATGGTAATTAATTAGTTACTATGGTAAACTAATTAGTTACTATGGTCACCTAATTAGTTACTATGGTCATCTACACTACCGTTCAAAAGTTTGGGGTCACATTGAAATGTCCTTATTTTTGAAGGAAAAGCACTGTATTTTTTAATGAAGATAACTTTAAACTAGTCTTAACTTTAAAGAAATACACTCTATACATTGCTAACGTGGTAAATGACCATTCTAGCTACAAATGTCTGGTTTTTGGTGCAATATCTACATAGGTGTATAGAGGCCCATTTCCAGCAACTATCACTCCAGTGTTCTAATGGTACAATGTGTTTGCTCATTGGCTCAGAAGGCTAATTGATGATTAGAAAACCCTTGTGCAATCATGTTCACACATCTGAAAACAGTTTAGTTCGTTACAGAAGCGACAAAACTGAGCTTCCTTTGAGCAGATTGAGTTTCTGGAGCATCACATTTGTGGGGTCAATTAAACGCTCAAAATGGCCAGAAAAAGAGAACTTTCATCTGAAACTCGACAGTCTATTCTTGTTCTTAGAAATGAAGGCTCAAACACAAAATTGTTTGGGTGACCCCAAACTTTTGAACGGTAGTGTACGTCACAGCAGCTCAGACAAGGCACCAAACAGTGTGGGCGGGAAGCGTTTCCACAGACGCGGAAGGACATTTTCACAACAAAGTTCTAAAGCTTAGTGATGTATCAGGTATATCAGATTGTAGGTGGGTTTATTTTGTACCCTTCGCGTTCATATTTCACTGTTTGTTGCATATTTGTTGTGTTTCATTTGATTGTAAAATATGTCGATTGAAAGGGGGTGTGACATTCATATTTGGTCAATATTCAGTGTAGAGTGGCAGTGCCAGCAATCGGAGTGTTGCTGGTTACTGGGGTTCAATTCCCACCTTCTACCTTCCTAGTCACGTCCGTTGTGTCATTGGGCAAGACACTTCACCCTTTGCCTCTGATGGCTGCTGGTTAGCGCCTTGCATGGCAGCTCCCGCCATCAGTGTGTGAATGTTTGTGTGAATGGGTAAATGTGGAAATACTGTCAAAGCGCTTTGAGTACCTTGAAGGTAGAAAAGCGCTATACAAGTACAACCCATTTATCATTTATCATTTATAGAAAAAATTAAAATCCATTACGTTTTTTAAGGCGGTCTGTCATGTTTTTAGCATTCAATCAGACATGGGGGTTACCCACATATGCGGTCCTCTCCAAGGTTTCTCATAGTCACTCACATTGACGTCCCACTGGGGTGAGTTTTCCTTGCTGTACCGAGGATGTCGTTGTGGCTTGTACAGCCCTTTGAGACACTTGTGATTTAGGGCTATATAAATAAACATTGATTGATTGAGTATTAGTGTTCCTAAAAATAGATTTACCGGCCCCCAAACACATTTTTTTCTCTAAATGTGGCCCGAGTCAAAATAATTGCCCAAGCCTGGGTCAAACTGTAATAGCTGCAAAAGGTGGACCGACATCATATTGAACCCTATGGGTTAGGAATGGGATGGCACTTCAAGTTCATAAGTGAGTCAAGGCAGGTGGCCAAATACTTTTGGCAATATAGTGTATTTCACTATAACTTCTATGGGAGGGAAGGGAGGAGGCTGGATGAGAAGGAGGGAGGGATTTGCGAAATCGCTCTCTTCCCTGTGACGTCAGTCGGTCCAGTCCCGGGCTGCACTGCCTGCCTGCCCGCTTCAGGTCCCGTCGGAGCAGCAGGAAGCACTCTACTTCACAGAGCACCGCGGATCCCGTGAAGGCACCACGCGGTCCAGTCTTCTCGCACATTCCACCAGCAAGGTGTCCTCACACAACTCGGAAGAGAGTGGGAAGCGAGGGGGAAAAAAAAGGCAAAGAGTGTAGAAAGAAGAAGACGGCGAAGGAGGAGAGAAAGAGACAAAATAAAGAGCAAAGAAGAAGAGGAGGTGTTCGCCGAGAAGATGCTGACTCCAGCCGGCTTCTTGGCTGCGGTCGTTCTGGGCTTGAGCGCGGCTCACTCCAAAGGTAGGAAATATCGCATCATTTTTTTTGAAAATATGTGAAGGGCAACTAAGCCTGTGTGGCGTGAATGCAAATATGTCCTTCTGATGCAGATACATGATGCTCCGTATTGCTCCTCCCTTTCTCACTTAGTTCACATAATACCAACAGGACTCTATGATCTACTGGGAATCAATACACAACAATACACGCGTCAATGTGTTTGTTATCAGTGTAGTTTCCAGGTGGCGTACATCATTCTGCACTGCATGTTACCATCAAAAACACCTCCCATGCAGACCAATCATCATTTTCAAGTACTTCCTAAGCATTATTATATTTCTAAAAACAAGTTTTTAAACCTTCAAATCGGGTTGTATTGTGCAGGTTGGCCCATTGAAGTGTTAGTGACATGATGTGGACCTTAATAGTACTTAAGAGTGGTCCTTTTATTTAACAGCAGCTCATCGTGTCTTTATTATTGCTCATTATTCTGACAGATATCTTTTTGCATTGCTTGAGCATTGGCTTGCATTTATTTGCAGCATCTATCTTTCTGAATTCTGTATCGAACTCTATTTGAACCACATATAAACTGTTGCAATGTTGTATGGTGTAACACAGGGATGTCCAAAGTGCGGCCCGGGGGCCATTTGCGGCCCGCAGGTAATTTTTTAACGGCCCCACGGCACATTCTAAAAATACGATTAAAAAAACAACAACAACATAAAAAGTAGTATAAAGAGTAAACAGGTGACAATAAAATGTTGCTATGTTGACTCTAATAACACTAAGCTGTCATGCAGGCTGAATTATTGACCTATTCAAGGCTCCAATTAGGTCACATTAAATATTCCACTTTGAGATATTTTTTGGGGAAAATGTTGGATATTTTGTGTTTGCCATATAAAAAAACATGTTTGTTTTTTTTAACAAAGGGCCTAAAATGAACAAACAAGGAACATAATAAACAACAATACAAGTTATAATTGACGGATAGATCTGAAGTTGATCTCGAGACTATTGTGTTAACAGTTTTAAAATAAAATTTTATTTATTTTTTAACACTTTACTGAGCAGGACCCTTTTGGATCCCCAATAATTTTAGTGGGACTTTTTTTTTTTTTAAGTGTCATTGCTCAAAAAATAACAATAAATTAAAATCAATGTTGTTATGAGTTATGTTATGAGCTCCAATTATTATATAATCTGAAATGTTCCACTTTAAAATTTTATTGGGGGAAAATATTTCATATTTTGTGTTTTTTCCATAAAAAACTGGGTTTTCTTTGACAAAAAGGGCATACAACTTAAATCTAAAAAAAAAAAAAAAACGTTATATTGACAGATATACCTACTGTTGATCTAGATATTTAAACTTTGAATAATAATAATAATAATAATACTAAATAATGACATTTATTTGTATTTTTTTTAACCTAAACCCTTTGGAGTCCCCGGTATCAAGCCTGAGTGGAGGCCTAAATGTATATTTTTTATACATATATTGTATTGGTTTTTAAATTAAAAATTATCAAAATGGCCCCCGCTTGCTTTGATTTTTCAGTGTGCGGCCCTCAGTGGAAAAAGTTTGGACACCCCTGGTGTAACACATAGCCCAGTTATCTTAAAAAACTAGAGGTTCTTCAGAAGAAAGTCATACGTGTTGTATCATGGGCAAACTTCAATGCTCCCTCAAATCCTATTTTTTTATGGGTACAATCTTCTGAAGCTCACGGAGTGCAACATATTCCACAGTGCTTGTATTATGTATAGTGTAGTATATGGATTAAATTCTAGAGTCTGCCAGCTCATTCCAGTGACCACTACTTCTCATAGACGTAACACTAGAAGTTAACGTTTATTAAGAGGGAAACATCGTCATCTAAAGTGTACAAGCTTTAGTATAGCCTGTAGAGGCCCGGTGATCCTGAATGAGATTGATAGCTTTATAAAAGAATCACAATTCTTTAAACATAAAAGCGTCTTAAACTAAACTTATTGCGACGTTATGCTTAGTAATTTTAACACACCCCTTATGGTTGAGGAAGTGGCAGAATTTTGGTCTTGACCTCTGTATGTATGATGAGATTATCGCAGATCTTCAAGATGCAACCTTTTAAGCAAATTTAAATAATATGATATTGAAACTGATTTGGTGGATTTAAAGATTAATTTTTTATTAATAAATGAAATTGTAAATGGGTATTTGGTGGGTAGATTTTGAAATGTATGGTATTGTATTGTATTTTGTATATTATATGATGATGTATATTTTAACTGTGGGTCCCTGTCCATAAGCTGTGTGCTTCTATGGATGACCTTTTTGCAGAACGGACTCTGATATTAACAAAAGAAACAATCATGAAATACAAAACTATGTCTATCTGTAAATACATAAATAAATAAATAAATAAATAAAACATAAACATCTCTACACTCTTGACTCAGTGGAATCAATTGGATGAGGAAATCAAACCAAGAAATAACATCATTCAATACAAAAAATTACAATAAGAGGACACGTAAAATATATTGATTTGTGAATGGAATTAAATATGATATCTATCCTGTTAGTATACTTAATTTGTCAAGTATTGTATTGATGTCTAAGAAACATGCTCTCTTTCGGATACAGACCATTGTTTATTTTTTAATTATCTTTAATATTAATATTGTTTGTATGCAAATGAAGATATGGTATTGGTGATGCTTTTTTATTTGGTATGTGTAGATAGTTTGTTTTGTTTGAAATAAATCGGAGAGTGACAGAAAGTAATCGATAGTTTTATCATAAAATATTTTTTGTGAGACTGTGGAAAATATTGTGTGACATTTTAAGAAGGTTTTAAAACCCATTCCGGTTGTGGTTAGATGAAAAAAGCTGTCACATCATTTGAGGTATTATTTAAATGAAGGTTGAATTGATTCTTTGTGATAATTACTGGCTTTTGTGAGTTTGGATTTTTCTTGAGTTACAGGTCAAATCAATCATGTGGCCATTTGGGGTCTTTTTAGAACCACAGTAAAAATTTAGCTGCCATGTTTGAAAAAGATCTCGATACAGAGTAGGAATAGGGTCTTTCACATTTGAATTGATACAGTACCAAATACAGGTACCTGAAAATTGATATAGGTGTTGTTTATGCAAAAAATAATAATTTAACACTGAGCTGTGCTGTCCAATTGTTATCTTGTTTTCTTACACTTTTGAGTCTCATTTGAAAGTATTATATAGTAGACTTTGCATGCAGTTGCAATTCCAAGATGTTAGATGGCAGTAGTGCATATACTATGTTCTGTTGCCTTAACCAGGAAGTAGTCTTTGTCATTAAGTTGAATGTCCCAGCCTTTTCTTTTGTTGAGTCTTACAAAGTGTTTAAACTGTAAATATTTTACTTATTACACAACCGCTGTTCGATCATAACATGCATCTTAGTTGTAGTTTTGAGTTTGGATGTGTTGAAATCGCCAAGTGAACTTGCTAATACTAATTGGTAGCATGTATATTGCAAATCCAATGTAAATTAGCATAGAGCTAGCACATTTTGAAAAGTGGAACCTTGCTGTACTTCTGAGTGCCTTCTCCTTGCTTTGTAGGCATGGATAATTGCAGTGTTTCCCACACATTCATTTATTTGTGGCGGCACGCCACGAAAGAATTACGTCCGCCACAAATAAAAAGCATTGAAGAAAAAAAAGAAAAGAAAAAAAAAGTGTCCTGTACAGCTTCTCAGGCAAATCATATAGTTGATGTAGATGCCCTTATAGGCTGTTCAGATTTACTTTACAAAAGAGAAGTGTAGGATACTTCTCTTGTTGCCTTATTTGTATTTGACCACTACTGTTTTCTGTTTATTTGTTACTGACTGTGGCAGGACACCTCTGCCTCTGTTTCACTTTATGTTGCTGGTAAATAATATGGTTGTAGTAGTAGGCTAATGTTAAATTATTTAGTATGCACTAATTCAAGGGGCAGAGCTTTAAGAGACATTTTAGCTTTTATATTTTAGAAGATATATTTTTTGTAAAAACCACAATTAATAAATATATTTCAGTGAATAACTTATTGTTCAAATCTGTATATAAATATGAACATAAAGTGTTGTAATTATATTGTAAAATGGATGGATAGATGGATGGACGTTTAAAACAAAACTGTTATTATTAATTAGTAAGTATACATTTTTTGAGCCTTTTTAGAGAAAATCATATCATTGTAGTAAATTATGCAAATTACTCGATGATGTCATGGTGACCACGCCCATAACTACACCCATAGCCACGCCCCCACCACCACAGGTATCTTGGCAGTGTATGGGAAACACTGAATTGTAATATTACTTAGAAGAGGCAGTCGGGTTGAGTTCGCTTTGAGTGCTTGACTGGTTGTTTCCTGGTCAGGTGTTTGAGTCTGCAACCGTCCGTGTCTTCACAAGCAAGGTATGGAAATATGGCACCGTTTAATTTTGCAGAAATCGGATGTAGCGACGAACTTCGATCAGCACCTCTAAAAGTACCGAATTCGGTAACCATCTCTAATACAGAGTGCCTTAAATTGAGTTTAATTATGTCATTTTATACATGTAACATGCAAATTAAACATCAATGTGAATTGTCAACACACTGATTTAATATACTGCTGCAATTAGCTAATTAGAATTTCAATATCTTGCAACAAATAATCCCCACAGCCACAGATATGTGATAATGACACTCAGATGTCATAAATGCGTGCCATACTGTTGGCAGCCTCGCTTCATTGCTGAGCTAATTTTAGGCCTACCAATGTCCCCCAATGCAGCATGTCTGCTCAATTCTCTCATGAGCCTGGCATTGTGCCGTGGGTAAATGTGGCAACAGGTTCTTGCTAATCAACTCCCTGCAGACTGAGCCTGGCTTTTGCACAGAAAAATAATAAGGTGACACCTGTCAGTTTAGTCTGGCTGTACCGGTACACAATGAGTGTGTGAAGATGTCATCCTTGGTGCCCTGTGACACAGGAAAGAGCCTTCCTGCTGGTGCAGTCGCACTTGAATGAAAACATATGGAAGGTTACCTTCTGCAGGCCTTGACCTGGCTAGGGTTCAAGGGTTCGGCCTCATGTGTGCATCCACTGAACAAGTGGCCATAGAATACAATTGTTATGTTTTGAACCACCATATGCTGCTTTTTATAAAGTGCCAGGCCAACAGCAAGGTCATTTATTCATATAAAGCAAATATAGTCATCCAGAAAGTATTCACAGTGCTTCACTTTTCCCACATTTTTGGTATGTTACAGCCATATTCCAAAATGGAATAAGTAAATTTTTTCCCTTAAAATTCTACACACAACAATCATCAATGACAATGTGAAAAGTGTTTTTTTTATAATTGATCCAAAAAAAAAAGAAAAAAGTACATGTATTTGCAGCAATGTACAGAGACATCCTGGATGGAAACCAATACTTACCATCCAACCTGATGGAGCTTGAGAGGTGCTGCAGAGAGGAATGGGCAAAACTGCCCAAAGATAGGTGTGCCAAGCTTGTAGCATCGTATTCAAAAATAATTGAGGTAGTAACTGCTGCCAAAGATGTATCAACAAAGTATTAAGCAAAGGCTCTGAATACTTACGTACATGTGATTTTTTTTAGGTTGAATACATTTGCTAATTATTAAAAAAAAGAAACATTTACATTGTCACTATGGGGTATTGTCTGTAGTAATTTGAGGACAAAAATGAATTTATTCCATTTCGAAATAAGGCTGTAACATAACAAAATGCGGAAAATGTGAAGCACTGTGAATACTTTCTGGACGCACTGTATACTGTACCTTCTTTTTCTGGATTTTAACATTTGGACCCGTGCAAAACCTGAAGACTGTTTGGACAAATGTAATTGATAGGGATGTAACAATTTGTTTTAACAGAGTCTTATACAATTCTGAGGTTGCCGATACAATATTAGTCAATTCAGAACGATAAGTTCTGAAACGAGTCTATGAGTTAAAATCGATTCAGTAACTTTTTAGCAAAAAACATTGACCAGTGTGACTTTGAAATAAATACTAGATACTAGGGGAGTAACGGTACACAAAAATGTTGGTTCGGTACGTACCTCGGTTTAGAGGTCACGATTCGGTTAATTTTCGGTACAGTAAGAAAACAACAAAATATACATTTTTGGGTTATTTATTTACCAAATTTGCAAAATTTGATTTGAAGTAATTGGAACCTTGGATAGGTCAATAATTCATAATAACATTGATTTTGATTCAATATTATGTTTTGAGCAATGACAGTTTGAAAGAAAAAAAAACACCTTTTTTTTTTTTAGTCAACATTGCAACTTTTTCTAAATTACATTTAACCTTTAAGCTTTTTTATTTCACTTTTGTTATGTTTTTGTTTATTTTAATAGTATTTTTAGAATGTGCAGTGGGCCTTTAAAACATTAGCTGTGGGCCGCAAATGGCATCTGGGGCACACTTTTGACATCCCTGCTATAGATTATAAAAAATTAAATCTGATAAATCTATGGATAAAAAGCAGAGCCTGGCGACGCATCCGCGTTTATCATGACTCTCTCGCTCTCTCTGTCTCTTCCCCTCCCTCACAAACGCTGCTGCGCGCACAATTTGTTTTGTTTTTAACCCCTTCTTAACCCTGAACGTACATTGAAAATACACGCAACCCTAACTCAAAATGCCGGACATATGAGGCATTTAAGAAACTCCGCCCTGACAGCTCCGCAAAAGAGGACCTGTCCGGTGAAAAGAGGACGTATGGTTAGTCTATCATAGCCCGTTAGCTGCTAGCATGCGTGTGTTGTGCTTCGGTGTGCATTGTTTACACAAAGTGTGTTACGCTACTTAATATGTCCGTGTGGAAACTCGTTCGGTACACCTCCAAACCGAACCGGAACTCCCGTACCGAAACGGTTCAATGCAAATACACGTTCTGTACCGTTACACCCCTACTAGATACTGGACACTGAAGATGAAGTTTCCTATATTCCTGTTATTTCTTGTAAGGGAATTAGGTAAAAATGAATTATGGATACAAACAAGCATAGCTTGTAACAAACAACAATTAATTGCCAATGTATTCAAATCTCATTTGAATGAAGTGCAACTAATACTTCAGATTGAATTAACAAGAGGACACTTTTTCTGCTCTCATTTTAAATATTAAAGACATTTTCATTAAAAGGAAACCAACATTTTAACAGTAGATTTTAGCTGATACTTTTGCTGGTTTTTTTTTTGTTTTTTTTAACATAAAATTAATACAATAGTAATAATAAAAATGAAGTGCAAACAATGTCTCTTCAGGTTGAATTAACAGTAAGTTTACTTGAGAAATTGAATGCAACCAAATATTTTCAGATTAAAGGAGCAGTGGTTTGACCTGCTGCTACTCTCATTAAAAAAAAACAAAAAAAAAACGTTACGGTTACCGAGGAAAGTCATAACACATGCAAACGCCACAACCCAACAACATAAACTCACAACACAACAAATATAAGCCAAAACTCAATATAAAGACACACTGATGGACCAAGTTGCTTAAGCGTAAAGTTGCAAACAATGTAGTGAACAAAGTTGGAAAACTAAGTGAAGTGTGAACACTTTTTTCTGTCAGATTTATTTTTTCAGATTTGTTTCCCTACTTTTTAAATAAACCAATAAATACAAAAGACAGAGATAATTCAAAAGTAGTTTTGCTTGTATTTTATCAAAAACTAGTTGTTTGAAATAACACTGCTATCTCACTCTTATCAAAATTCAAATATGTATAATATTGTTCTTTTAGAGCAGATATAAATTTAACTTTTTATGCAATAATTTTCAGAGAACTAAATGAACAGCCTCCTCTGGAAGGAAATACTTCCGTCTTGAATAAAATGTTTCTGTAAACAAAAATGTTGCATTGCATGCAAATGAGTTAAATCCATTAAATCAATAAAGATATACCAATAATCAATAAATAGTAATAAAATCAATCAGATCAATAAAGTGCAAATTTAAAACTTTTTTCCTGAATAAAATAATGATTTAACAAAACATGTGGTATTGTATATTGTATGCAAATAAATATTTAAGTAAAACATTGAGAGGACTATAGTTTAGTATTAAGTGGATAAACACAGGCTTTTCCATGAAATATCCTTGGCTCCTTGTTAGTGTGCACTCATGTTAAAGACAATGTACATTTCATTGCACATGTAATATATCATTATATTGGTCATTGGGGATGGTGTGGCTCGGTTGGTAGAGCGGCTTTGCCAGTAACCTGAGGGTTCCTAGTTTGATCCCCAGCTTCCGCCATCCTAGGGCGTCCTTGACCAAGACACTTCACCCTGTGGTTAGGGCCTCCTGCCATCAGTGTGTAAAAGTGTGTGTGAACGAGTGAATATGGAAATAGTGTCAAAGTGCTTTGAGTACCTTGAAGGTAGAAAAGCGCTATACAAGTATAACCAATTTACCATTAAATGCGTTATAATTCAAGGAGAATTTTGCAGCAGCACATGGGCGCACGATCTGTCCAGTTTGGATGTGCTCCTTTTCTCATCATCCATGCTACCATGTGTAAATGATTCTGCCACGGTAAGCTGCTTTAAAGCGAGAGTTTGTTGTTGTGCGGTCTTGTTTGCATCGCAGAGAGTTGCTTTTGATTTCCGCACTCGGCTCGATGCTGTTTCAGATGCAGGAATAAGTTTGTTGTGCTGTTGCCTTTTTAAAAGAGACTTTGCAACATGCAGCCATATGTTCCACGCCTGTTGCCCCAATTGACAACACTTTTCCTTTCTTTGGGACAAGCGTCTCCCTCTCGTTAGCATTAGCATTAGCCATGTTTTGCCCAGCTTGCGGATCTCCGCTAAGGAAATAGGGGGCGGGTGAGGAGTACAGAAGCTCACATTGGCAACAACTATGCAGGGGGAACAGGAGAAAAATTAAATTTTTTTGTTTTTAAAATTGTCTGCAACAAAAAACTTGGATATAACGATACAATTAATAAGTCACCCAGTCCCACTTTAATGTTATCCTTTTGTTGTGTTTGTATTTGTTGTGACAAGATAATACTTTATATTTATAATGCAAGTATTCCCTTTAAAAGCAATACACTTTTATTTCTCATTTGTAGTTTTTACCAATGTATTTGGAAGGTCAATAACTTTTGATAATCCTACATACAAAACCCAAAACCAGTGAAGTTGGCACGTTGTGTAAATCGTAAATAAAAACAGAATACAATGATATGCAAATCCTTTTCAACTTATATTTAATGGAATGCACTGCAAAGATAAGATATTTAATGTTCGAACTGAGAAACTTAATTTTTTTTTTCAAATAATCATTAACTTAGAATTGATTGGCAGCAACACATTGCAAAAAAGTTGGCTCAGGGGCATTTTTACCACTGTGTTACATGGCCTTCCCTTAAACAACACTCAGTAAGCGTTTGGGAACTGAAGAGACCAATTTTTGAAGCTTTTCAGGTGGAATTCTTTCCCATTCTTGCTTGATGTACAGCTTAAGTTGTTCAACAGTTCGGGGTCTCCGTTGTTGTATTTTACGCTTCATAATGCGGCACACATTTTCAATGGGAGACAGGTCTGGACTACAGGCAGGCCAGTCTAGTACCCGCACTCTTTTACTACGAAGTCACGCTGTTGTAACACGTGCAGAAGGTGGCTGGGCATTGTCTTGCTGAAATAAGCAGGGGCGTCCATGAAAAAGACGTTGCTTGGATGGCAACATATGTTGCTCCAAAATCTGTATGTACCTTTCAGCATTAATGGTGCCTTCACAGATGTGGAAGTTACCCATGCCTTGGGCACTAATACACCCCCATACCATCACAGATGCTGGCTTTTGAACTTTGCGCCTAGAACAATCCGGATGGTTCTTTTCCTCTTTGTTCCGGAGGACACGACGTCCACACTTTTCCACTTTGCATCAGTCCCTCTTAGATGAGCTCTGGCTCATCGAAGCCGGCGGCGTTTCTGGGTGTTGTTGATGAATGGCTTTGGCCTTGCATAGTAGAGTTTTAACTTGCACTTACAGATGTAGCGACAAACTGTAATTACTGACAGTGGTTTTCTGAAGTGTTTCTGAGCCCGTGTGGTGATATCCTTTACACACTGTCGGTTTTTAATGCAGTACCGTCTGAGGGATCGAAAGTCACGGGCATTCCATGTTGGTTTTCGACCTTGCTGCACATAAGCAGCAAGGCCGAAACCTTTTGATGATATTACGGACCGTAGATGATTAAATCCCTAAATTCCTTGCAAGAGCTCGTTGAGAAATGTTGTTTCTTAAACTGTTCGACAATTTGCTCACACATTTGTTCACAAAGTGGTGACCCTCGCCCCATCCTTGTTTGTGAATGACGGAGCATTACATGGAAGCTGCTTTTATACCCAATCATGGCACCCACCTGTGCCCAATTAGCCTGTTCACCTGTGGGATGTTCCAAATAAGTGTTTGATGAGCATTCCTAAACTATCTCAGTCTTGTTTGCCACTTGTGCCAGCTTTTTTGAAACATGTTGCAAGCATCAAATTCCAAATTAGCTAATATTTGCAAAAAATAACAAAGTTTACCAATTCGAACGTTAATTGTCTTGTCTTTGCAGTGTATTCAATTGAATATAGGTTGAAAAAGATTTGCAAATCATTGTATTCTGTTTTTATTTACGATTTACACAACGTGCCAACTTCACTGGTTTTGGGTTATGTAAATAAACAAACAAACATAAAATGGATTCTCTCTGTTAGCAAAAAATTGCACTTCAACAAATATTAAACATCTTGATGTGCAGTTTTTTTTTTACCCAGGTTGAAAACATTTGTTTTGTTGTTATTTTTTTTGGTTGCCATTACTTTCCAACAAATTTTCATTAGTCCATATTGCAGCAGTACAGATCTTGCTCATTCGGTTTGAAGCCAAAGTATTTTGACAACGGGATATTTGACTTTGCAATTATCGTGTTTCTTTCTATTTTTTGTTTACTCACAGTGACAAAGATTGTGGATGAAGGTCAAGCTCCCTTCATTCATTTACTTCTGCTATTGAACAAACACACTCCGGTGCTGAGAGCGATGGCCTGAGCGAATCCTTTTGCACCATGTTTGGAAGCAAGAAACAAAGAAAACACACGGACATGCTCATTTATTCATGCTGGTAGGATTATGGAGTTGATTTACATTTATTCTTCGAATTTATTGATTATTGGCCTGGCCTATTTTTCGTGTGATCCGGATGATTTCTACTAAGTTACCTTACGTTTAGGTTACTTCTCTATGATCCGCCTCCATTCACAGACAAAGAGAGTGGTTGACAGACAAGAATGTTCCCTTGGTTTATTTAATTCTGCTGGAGATGGTGCTTTTCTGGTTGCCAACAGAGGGTTTCGGATTTTACCGTGATTCCCACAATGCATTGCCAGTAGCCATATTAGTAGACTTTGTATTCACGCTCATTGTTGCTGATCATTCATCCAGTAATTCTCATAATGCCGATGATGTGTGTGATTGTCAACTGCCACAATCAAGGTTTGAGAGATATTACTTGCTTTTATCGCATTCCTAAGGGAATTTCTGGACAGACGTAAGCGGCTGAAAAGAAGAGAGAACGGCAAAGGTGAGCATGAATTGCTGCAATCAAACGTGCTATGACGGCATTGTGTTTGTTCAGATAATTTCCTTTCAGGTATATAAGACAATTTTGTAAGTAAAATGAATCTAACATAAATGACAGCCCCACTTTGCATTAACTTGATGTCTTTGGTCAAAGAAATTTGTGAGCAGTTGTCTTGATAATGGATACTGTACTCACTTCTCTCGTCCGGACTGCATCCGCCACATAAAACAAAACTGAAGCGACACGAGAACAACATTCTCCCAATCCTGCTTTACAGTCACAGTGTTCTGAGATGACCTTAGATTGGTTATCCGTGATTATTCAGGGTGTCAAACTTGGCTCGGATCATTTCTGCCAGTGCATGACTCTGGCCTTGACGACACAATGTCCACCCATCCACAAACAAACCGGCCATAGGCCATAGGCTCTGGGGACGGCGTGGCGTGGTTGGGAGAGTGGCCGTGCCAGCAACCTGAGGGTTCCTGGTTCAATCCCCACCTTCTACCAACCTCGTCACGTCCGCTGTTTCCTTGAGCAAGACACTTCACCCTTGCTCCGGATGGGTCGTGGTTAGGGCTTTGCATGGCAGCTCCCACCATCAGTGTGTGAATGTGTGTGTGGATGTGGAAATAGTGTCAAAGCGCTTTGAGTACCTTGAAGGTAGAAAAGCGCTATACAAGTATACCCATTTACCATTACCATTTACTCGTATAAGTCCTTTAAAGAGTAAAATGGACTGGGTTGGAAAATTAGGTATTTCACAAAGTCCGGGTATGAAACCTCAAAGAGGATGTCGCGGTCTTTGCTCCACTCAGACTTGTCGATCTGGTAAGGATCCTCACATCCAATTACGGCTGTTTTCTCCTTATAAGGAAGAAGGGACTTCTTATCTAATGACTCACAGTATTTTCTGATCGTATCACAGCCGAAGCAATGTTATTTTCCACGAATTAGTTCGGAAATATTACCTACAGCGCTATCATGAACGACGACGCTTGCCTTTCAATATGGCATTGAGGGATAATTTAGCCAAAAATCGGAAGCCCTCTAAAAAGAAACAGCTGCACCCCACAGTTCCCTCAACCCCAGTGAAAGGGCAACATTGAGAACAAAACAGGATATGGAGGGACACAAAAAGAACAAAATGGGATAAAACATAAATAACTACACAAAAACATCTATCAGTCATGAGGAATATGACATTTAGCAAGAAACACGTTGTAGTAAACTACAAACTTTAATCTCCCGCAGGGCTGGGAATCGTTCCCTGAATTCATAGAAATTACAGCCAAAATTGTGTTTTTAATACCGAATGTGGTGACGGGTGCATGCAAGGCAGTTTTCCCGATAACTGTTTAAGAGCCGCTACTCGTGTCATTTTCTGTTTAGCCACCATTTCGTTCCAGGAAAGCAAGGACGCGCAACCTCTTTTAATCGCTGTCACCCCGCAGTCATCCTTTTAAAGTCGGCTTGCGTGTCTAAATGTGTGTGTATCCACTTAGTACGCACTTCAGAGTTGTCAGCAATCAGAGCCTCAACTGCTAACGTCCCTCGCTGTGCTTGTGAGTGTGTGTAGGTGTGTGTTTGGCCACGCACATGCGGGAGATTGGCAGACTGCAGCCAACATGTTGACAGCCACCCATGTATGCAAGAAAAGGAGGTGAAGTTGCAATACACTTAATATTGCCCTGCAGATACATTCCGCGACTTAGACGTCCTCACCTGGAGAGACCGTGTCGTTGTTTCGTTCAACGGGAAAAATCATCAGGCATCCAAGCAGAAAGCTCTGTAGAGTTTCTGCCAGTGTTGCCTGGAGCCACACTTTTGTGTAATTCGAAGCAATATAAACTTTGAATATAGATAGCTCATTATCGACACAGTGTATTTTAATTCAGCTTCCCACTGGTTTTCTTTGTGGTGAAACCGTTTTGCTGCTTCATTATGTCCAGATAAACATAAAGAGAGCCTCTCTACCGCCAGTCTACATGTAAACAACTACCAGTTTTAATAAGCTTTGGACTATGACTGTAGTGTGTTGTCTAGTGAAAAGCAGAATTAATTGACATGGATTTTATAGTTTTTCATTTAAATACCGTAAATTCCGGACTAGGGTTGTACGGTATACGGGTATTAGTATAGTACAGCGATACTAATGATTCATATTCGTTACTATACCGCCTCTGAAAAGACCCGGTCCACCATCCCCCCCGTGCCCCCGTCATCGTCATGTCGTATCATTGCTGGTTTTCGAGCAGACGAGCATGTTCGGTAGCGCACAATCACGACGTACTTACAAGCAGACACAGTGTGTAGACAGGAAAGGGTGAACGGACGCATTTTGGCTTAAAAACTAACGATAAAGAGGAAGTTATAACACTGAAACGCCCTCAGGAAGAGGTGCTTTAAAACATGGCTAGCTCGCTAGCGGCTTAAGTTCAGCCGCAGTCTGCAGTGTTAGTTACTTCTAAATCACTAATACTCGCCTCCATGGCGACAAATAAAGTAAGTTTGTTCCAGGTATCATCCCTGCAGGACGAGGAATAGCTAAACATGCTTCACTACACACTGTAGCTCACCGGCGTCAAAATGTAAACAAACGCCATGGGTGGATCTACACCTGACATCCACTGTAATGATACCAAAGTGCAGGAGCGTATCTAGTCGCAGTGTTTCCCCCGGAAAATGTGTTAGTTAGGGGTGGGTGGGTGTAAGGAACAGTGTAACCTGTCGCCATCACGTCTCCACCTCATCGCTGCCACCACAGCCTAGGGGGGCAATAAACTACAGACTGTGGTGAAGTAGGCCGGCTTCGTCGCGTGAAGAAGCCTACAATTTTTGGTTGTGTTTTCTGCTCCATTTGCTGAATGGCGATACATATATCTCGATATTTTTTACGTAAAGTAAAAACAGAACACAAAACCGTCCTACTTACCTACAGTCCTACTTACCTGAGATACTAAGTATGTCATTATTATGACTTAGTAAGTCAATATTTTGACTTAGTAATTTACTAAGTCAAAATAATGACAAAATAATGACTTACTAAGTCAAAATGATGACTTACTAAGTCAAATTAATAAGCGTTTGCAATAAGCGTTTGCAATAAGTGTTTGAAACAAAGAGTTAAAAGTGGGGCCACATGCTGACATTTGCTCAACTCATCATCCTTAATTTATTACAGCATTTGGGAAGCCTGTAGTTGATTTTTATTATGTAAATGTTATATTTTTATCAACATGTGATAGCAGGTACCCTGCCATTCAAAACTAGGCTGCTACATTACTAATGATTAATGTAACTATAGCTGAAAAAATAGTACACAAGCAATAGGAGAGACTATTTATTCCTGAACACCTTTTTGATGCTGTTACATTATTATATAAACAATCAGAGACAGCTTCAGGAAACTCTTAATTTAACATAATGTCCTTTTTTGCTGCTTCAACACAGCTCAATCAACACAGAAAAAGGTCAAGTGAAATAACTTAGTTGTTAACTGTAGGTCAATAATGCTTGTCTTTCTCTCAGACAGACAGGGCTTTTCTGTCCGTTGCATGTGGGGCGCACACACACACACACACACACACACACACACACACACACACACACACACACACACACACACACACACACACACACACACACATACACACACACACACACACCCACATACATGCACACACACACACACACGCACACACACATACACACACGCACACACACGCACGTACGCGTGCACACGTGCACACACACGCACACACCGCACAGTGAGCTAACGTTACGCTAAAAGCTAATTAGCCTTCACCTCAAGGACTGCCGCTTATGTTTCTAGAACGTCAACGGGCTCATAGTGATGTTACTAGTAAGATAATGGGATGGCGTGGCGAAGTTGGTAGAGTGGCCGTGCCAGCAATCGGAGGGTTGCTGGTTACTGGGGTTCAATCCCCACCGTCTACCATCCTAGTCACGTCCGTTGTGTCCTTGGGCAAGACACTTCACCCTTGCTTCTGATGGGTGCTGGTTAGTGCCTTGCATGGCAGCTCCCGCCATCAGTGTGTGAATGTGTGTGTGAATGGGTGAATGGAAATACTGTCAAAGCGCTTTGAGTACCTTGAAGGTAGAAAAGCGCTATACAAGTATAACCCATTTATTATTTATAGGACTGGGAGGTGTTTATTATAATTTGTGGAGAGTCCCCTGCCTTACACTTACCTGTTAAACACCTATCTGCTCACCTGAACGTCTCTCCTCTCTGCCTGCCTGAGCACTGACTCCATGCACTCTGAATACGCACTGTTGATTTGCTGTTACATGCGCTCTGAATACGCACTGCTGATTGGCTGTCACCGCTCTGCGTGTAACCAATCAGATGATTCTGTGGGTGGGACAATGCTTGGGTGCACCAGCAGCACAGCAGAGAGACGTACTGACAGGGCTTCTTAAGACGTTAGTTTAGGCCAGGGGTCGGCAACCCGCGGCTCCGGAGCCGCATGCGGCTCAGCTGCATACTTGCCGAACCCCCCGATTTTCCCAGGAGACTTATGGATCTCAGTGCCTCTCCTAGAAAACTCCCAGGGCAAATATAATCCTATTTTCACTCTAATTACTAAATTAAGGGCGTGCCCTAATTGCACTGCAGTAATTGTCCTCTATAGCATTTACAAACAGCGTGCCAGCCCGGCCACATGTTGTATGTAGCTTTTACTTGCACATGTAAGTGCCAGCAAGGCATACTTAGTCATCAGCCACGCAGCTTACACTGACGGTTGCCGTATAAAACAACTTTAACACTGTTACGTTACAAATATGTGCCACACTGTGAACCCACACCAAAAAATAATGAAAAACACATTTCTGGAGAACATCCGCACCGTAACACAACATAAACACAACACAACCAATACCCAGAATCCCATGCAGCCCTAACTCTTCCGGTCTAGATTATACACCCCCGCTACCACCAAACCCCCCCACACATCAACCCCCCTCCCCTCCCTGCGTCGGTTGAGCGGAAGAGTTAGGGCTGCATGGGATTCTGGGTATTTGTTGTGTTGTGTTTATGTTGTGTTACAGTGCAGATGTTCTCCAGAAATGTGTTTGTCATTCTTTTTTGGTGTGGGTTCAAAGTGTGGCGCATATTTGTAACGTAACAGTGTTAAAGTTGTTTTATACGGCTACTGTCAGTGTAAGCTGTGTGGCTGTTGAACTTGTACGCCTTGCTGTCACTGACACTTACGCGAGCAAGCTGAAGCTGCATTCTACATGTGGTCGAGCAGGTACACTGTTTGGGCAGGCTGTAGAGGGCGCCAAATGCAGTGCCATCACGCCATGATATTCGGGAGTCTCCCGGAAATAATGAGAGGGTTGGCAAGTATGACGCTATCAAGCGCCATTCATTCAAAACTTGCGGGCCGCACTAACATCAAATTTCCATATTAAGGTGCGTGCCGGTGCGTGTGTCTGAGACCCCTGGTTAACATAGCACAAAGCAATTTAAGCTTTGTATGCGGTATTTTTCATTTTAAATTAAATTTTTTTTTTTTGTGGCTCCCATTATTTTCTTTAATTTGTGAAACTTGCCAAAATGGCTCTTTGAGTGGTAAAGGTTGCGACCCCTGGTTTAGGCGGTGGCTCTTTGTTGTTAAGGCGGCCCCCTTAACAAGAAAGCGTTGCGGGAAACCCTGAGTCGATACTACTATGATTACGTCGATATTTTTTGGCATCACAACTTCTTCTTTTGTTTTTGTTTTTATTTATATTATGTTTTATAAACTCAGGAAATATGTCCCTGGACACATGAGGACTTTGAATATGACCAATGTATGGTCCTGTAATGACTGGGTATCAGACTGATACCCAAATTTGTGGTATCATCCAAAACTAATCCAAACAACATCCAAACAACAGAATAATAAGTGATCATTACATTTTAACAGAAGTGTAGATAGAATATGTTAAAAGAGAAAGTACGCAGATTTTAATAGTAAATGAACAAGTAGATTAATAATTCATTTTCTACCACTTGTTCTTAATAATTTTGACAAAATAATAGAATGGAAAATGACACAATATGTTACTGCATATGTCAACAAACTAAATTAGGAGCCTTTGTTTGCTTACTTACTAATAAAAGACAAGATATCTTGTATGTTCACTATTTTATTTAAGGACAAACTTGCAATAAGAAACATATGTTTAATGTACCCTAAGATTTTTTGTTAAAATAAAGCCAATAATGCACTTTTTTGTGGTCCCCTTTTTTAGAAAAGTAGTGAAAAGTAATAATACAATACAATACAATAATCGTCCATAGCGTTATTACCTGTATAGATTTGTCACGCATCACTCCAAGCAAAGTAGTTCTACAACGTAACTATAACTTACTAAACCGTCTAATGTGTGATGTCCGTAGGAGCATTTTCATGCATATTTGTACGTGCTATCGAAATGTAATGAAGCTAGCGTCGTTAGCATGAGCTAATATGCTGACACGTTTTCAAGTGTCTGTCTTAGCATTATCAATTTACAATGGCATTCTTTTTGTATTGTTTTAGTTTCACATATTCCTCATTAAATTGACCAAAACATCACATTGGAGTTATTAAGTCTGTTTATCTGATTGGAGAGCGAGCTTCCACCTTGAGTGGGTCCATGACAATGACTTTTGTTTTGTGTGATCAGCCGTTTTACTGCCGTGTTACAGTCACCGTTTGGAAACATTTAAGGTATGTAAATAAACATTTACAAAATCTTTCTGTGTAAATTACTAATTTCACAACGTATACATCTGCGGCTGATAGTCCGGTGAGGTTAATACATGAAAACATATTTTTTTCTTCTAAAAGTTAGTGGTTGGGGCTTTTATATCGGTGAACTTTTTTGCCCAGAAAATACAATACATTACATGACTACTATGTGTGTGTACAATATGTGTTGAACCTAGTGTATTTTAGAGCATATGGAAAAGAGGGTGGCATCACGGCGCTATCATCTTTCCTCATTGCAAAGTGTACTACAGGGGTGCATCATAAATCCTCCAACAAGGCTGTGTCACAAGATGTGGGCCAAATCCTTTGCAGCCAGACAGGCCAGGCTTTGCGATATGGAGGAACATCACAGATATTTAATAACGCAGCTTTGCCCTACGCTTTCTAAGCTCTACTCATCATGCTACTGCCGCATGCTGTTTGAGTAGCCGAAGGGCTTGATGGTTGCCGTGATGGAAGGAGGCCAAGCCACTGATCCAAGGCCAGTTTCACAGACGTCCTCGATAAACAGTGGAGGGAAAAAGTGAGCTATGAAGATGATACATGGCGTCATGAGAATGAGCGTGGAATCAAAGGCACAGGACCAAATCTACTCTCAGTACATTTGTGTGCGCTAAAACCGAATCACTGCATGAATTCGATTGAAAGCAATGATAACATAATAATGCAAAATGAATAAAGGAAGAAAAACTACTACAGTTTACATGCATCACACCAATTACTACAGTGTAGTTGCACCAAGTCAAAATCCTCTTATTTCAGATTTAGTGGGAATTTGTTTCTCCGCAACTTATTTTGCTAGTTTATTGTAACCACACGTAGTGATAGAGGATCCTCGATCAGAAAAAAAAAAAGACATTTGCTATTTTTTTATTTAGGGCTGAAGTTGATTAAGAGATATGGAAAAAAGTACAAACAATTATGAATACAGATTTTTTTTTATACACTTTTAACTCTTTTACACTTTTTCGTTTTTAACTTGGCTACTATTATCCCAGGGTGCCATTGCTTTGTGAAATAACTTTATCAAAACATATTGAAATTGAACATGAAAAAATATAATAATAATAATAATATATAATATATTTTTCGGATTTTCACAACCAAAATCATGCAAAGGACGAAAAAGTCCCCAATATATAGTAGAAAGGGAATTCATATGGCCCCATTTGTTGCAGTTTACCTGACACATGAAATGTAATGAATTGGGGGGTACACTATCCACTTTAGCTGCCAAATGGCATTAGAGTGTTCATTATATTAAAATGTGTTTTGTGGCAATTCCAACAATGACCATAGCATTAGGTGCTATGTAGAGTGGTGCTTTCCATCATTTTCAGCAGACTGCATTGTAAAATGATTAACCCCCCTCTTCTTCTCATGGGAGATTCACCAAGGAATGGGGCCATATGAATCCCTTCCCTACGGTACTCTGAGGTTTAATGCAGTTTGCTCATTAAGATGATAACAAGAATAAGAAGGACAGAACTACCGTATTTTTCGGAGTATAAGTCGCACCGGCCGAAAATGCATAATAAAGAAGGAAAAAAACATATATAAGTCGCACTGGAGTATAAGTCGCATTTTTTTGGGAAATTAATTTGATAAAACCATCACCAAGAATATACATTTGAAAGGCAATTTAAAATAAATAAAGAATAGTGAACAACAGGCTGAATAAGTGTACGTTATATGACGCATAAATAACAAACTGAGAACGTGCCTGGTATGTTAACGTAACATATTATGGTGAGAGTCATTCAAATAACTATAACATATAGAACATGCTATACGTTTACCGAACAATCTGTCACTCCTAATCGCTAAATCCGATTAAATCTTATGCGTCTAGTCTCTTACGTGAATGAGCTAAATAATATTATTTGATATTTTACGGTAATGTGTTAATAATTTCACACATAAGTCGCTCCTGAGTATAAGTCGCACCCCCGGCCAAACTATGAAAAAAACTGCGACTTATAGTTGTAAAAATACGGTATTCACTTTCATAAAATGTAATCATTTATATATATGTATATATATATATATATATATATATATATATATATATATATATATATATATATATATATATATATATATATATATATATATATATATATATATATATATATATATATTAGATACAATTTTTGGTCTTACCTTTTATTTGTACCGTAAGTATTTATTATCAGCAGAGCAGTAAAATATATTTATTGCATTACTTCTTGCTGACTCATTAACGCTAGCACTGCTGTTAGTGTGTTTTCAATACAGTAAAAATAAAAACAACAGAACAAGGTTTTTCTATGAGAAAAGGCAGTAGCAATAAGCACCTGCTAGCTCACATACGCCACCCTCCTTATGGTGAATCATAGTACTACACTTTGCCTATCATTATATTACTGTATTTTGTAGCCTGATAAGCAATGATAATGATGTCACACTTACATTAAATGCATGACACAGGATGTAGATTCTACACTGTAGAAAATCATGGCGTAAAAACATTTCTGCATTCATCATATTGGCAACATGCTGACAAACAAATAGCCACATCCTCAGCCAGCAGCGCTGAGTGATGACGGCTGAGGAGAACTCAATTCCCCTTAAGCTGGCTTGCACACTAAAGCAGAGAGAAAATAGTTGACACTCACTCGTTTTGTTTCTACCCTGTATTCGTCCAGTACACTCAGGAAAAGTAGCACTGCACAAAAACTGGTAAGTTTGCTCGCACACTAATCAGCCAGAGAAGCCTAGCGACATCCTAATGTCAACATTCTGCACTGTAAGTGACTAGAACATGTGAAAATGTTGTGATTATTATATATTGATATTCAATCAATGTTATTGTTATTTGTTTGAATTTTGTTCATCATGACAAGTGCGGCCTTGTCTGCTTTTAATGCTAGTGTTTGTTGCTCTACGTTGGCCGTTACCAGATGGAATAACCCGTTTTTGCAAGAGCTATATGCACATAATAGGTAATGTCTTCCTAATTCTTATTTGGATTCAAGCAACCTTATCATTGAACATTCACAGCAAAATGTATTTTATCTTAACATCCTAATTTTTTTTATAACTGACTTATTTAAATGATTATTATTTTTTTACGAAAGCTCAAACCCACCCCGCTAGATAACCTTTAACGTTGTCATTGGAAGAACGTTTTGATTCTAATTTGATAATATAGTAATATTAATAGTTATTATTGTAGTTTCTGTAGCTTACTTACTGTACGGGATTAGTACCGGTAGTTTTCCATGTGAAAATACCACAGACATTTCATTTAACCTTCCTTTGTCATTTTAAATGTCAAAGAAGGGTGCTTAGGAACAGTGTAACTGTGTGTAACCACATTTCTCAATAGTCTAAGTGTACTGAGTGCTCTGCACAGTGAGTGGGTGACTCCTCATCATTTTCTCCTTCTGTCTTTTACTGACCATTCTTGGCTGAAGATTTTCAGACAGCCAAGGTCAGTTGATTTTCCTTTACACATTATTAAAGTCTGTGTCGGTATGTGTGTGTGTGTGTGTGTGTGTGTGAGAGAGAGAGAAGAAATAGCCACAAGGCTGAAGTAGCTTTTGCAATTGAAGTAAACTATTTTGAGTTTTGTCACCTTCAGCAAGAAACTAAATTTGTGTTTGTTCTTTCTTAAATGTCAGACAAGAAGAGAGGGGATACGTTTTCTGCTGCATTTGTTCTAAGATGATTCTAAGATGTTATGAACAGGTTGAAGAGATTTGACATAAGCTACTAATATTGAGACATGCATCTCAGCATAGGGCTGGGCCACAATTAATTGAACCTTCTACCTCCATTTTGGTTAACACACATTTATCCCACTCCCACGGCTGACCAGCAGGAGTGGAGGTGAACGTGGGATGTTGCACCGTGCCCCAAGCACAGAATCAAAATAATCAAATTAAGAATGATTAAAACAGGGGTGCCCTGTTGATAGCAGAGGCAGGAATGCGGGAAACACTTTTCTTTATTTCAAAACAGTCTCTCGCCAAACACCTGCTGTCAAAAGTCTAAAGACAGTTCCTGTCTTCACAATAAAAGTGCTGCTGCATTCTGCCTCTGCTAACAAAATAAGGGTCTTAGAAAACCAGCGCATACACGCTAGCATACTACGGAGTCAGCCTTCAATGTTTGTCTTGTAAAGTGTATAAAAACGAGTATGGAAGCTGGACAAATATGAAGCTAAAAACCAACCACTTTCCTGTGGTAATGGAAAGAGAGGAGGACTTGTTTTCTCCTCCACAATGTAAATTCAAAGTTGTGGAACTTATCAGCCCTACTCTGAATCCTGTCTGATTCCAATCAATGCAAGCCATCAGAATAAGGTCCCGTCTTTCATTCCTGTTGAGCTTTCAAGTCATCTTACTTACTAAATCAGTCACAGTAACAATCTAAATGTGATGTTATCACTGCACCTTAACCCACCTCTAGAACGACACGCGCAGCAGGTGTTTGCTGCAGGTATGTCGTTTCTTCTCATGGCAAAAAATAGTCCTTTCTTGTCAGGAGAACAACTTGTTATGGCTTTGAACCTGATAGTTCCATGATGTGCCCTTTTCTTTATTCATTTTTGCTCACTTGTGACTCAGTAGCAAGTGAACTGCAGCCAAGATCCCCCACTACGGCACAGCAGGACGGTCAAAAAGGAAGAAAACTGGTTCCAACCAAATTCATGCAATTGTTAGTTTGTTTGTGCATGTAAAGTGTGTGTACATGGGCTGGTGACATTGTGTTAAAGTTTGGATAGGGGGCCCTATAGAAGTCTTGTGTATGGGGGCCCAGAGTTTGGTGGTACATCCCTGCTACTGAATAAATGTACCTTTTGGTCGACGTCTTCCAACTTCCTATCGATGCTTGATGCCCAACCCTAAGGACAGTGTGAAGTAGAGGCTACTTCTTCTTCTGTTCGTTTTCTGGCCTTCACACTTTACGACACAGAGGCTACCAACTGTGTAACTACATAACCAGTGGTGTGTTTCAAGGGGATGTTGTATTCGTGCAAAGAGAATTACTAGGGGTGGAAAACGAAATAACTGGCGAGGCAGTTTTACTTTGGTTTATAGATCTAAATGTTGGTTTTGATAATTTTTGATTCATCGCTGAGTCCTATCTCAAAGATCAATCAATCAATCAATCAATCAATCAATCAATCAATCAATCAATCAATCAATCAATCAATCAATCAATGTTTATTTATATAGCCCTAAATCACAAGTGTCTCAAAGGGCTGTACAAGCTCTTCACACTTTACGACACAGAGGCTACCAACTGTGTAACTACATAACCAGTGGTGTGTTTCAAGGGGATGTTGTATTCGTGCAAAGAGAATTACTAGGGGTGGAAAACAAAATAACTGGCGAGGCAGTTTTACGTTGGTTTATAGATCTAAATGTTGGTTTTGATAATTTTTGATTCATCGCTGAGTCCTATCTCAAAGATCAATCAATCAATCAATCAATCAATGTTTATTTATATAGCCCTAAATCACAAGTGTCTCAAAGGGCTGTACAAGCCACAACAACGACATCCTCGGTACAGAGCCCACATACGGGCAAGGAAAACTCACCCCAGTGGGACGTCAATGTGAATGACTATGAGAAACCTTGGAGAGGACCGCATATGTGGGTAACCCCCCCCCCCCCCCCCCCCCCTCTAGGGGAGACCGAAAGCAATGGATGTCGAGTGGGTCTGACATAATATTGTGAAAGTCCAACACATCAGCGAAAGTCCAGTCCATGGTGGGGCCAGCAGGAACCATCCCGAGCGGAGACGGGTCAGCAGCGTAGAGATGTCCCCATCCGATGAACAGGCTAGCGGTCCACCCCGGAGCAGAGTAGAAAAGAAAAGAAACGGCAGATCAACTGGTCTAAAAAGGGAGTCTATTTAAAGGCTATAGTATACAAATGAGTTTTAAGATGAGACTTAAATGCTTCTACTGAGGTAGCATCTCTAACTTTTACCGGGAGGGCATTCCATAGTATTGGAGCCCGAATAGAAAACGCTCTATAGCCCGCAGACTTTTTTTGGGCTCTGGGAATCACTAATAAGCCGGAGTTCTTTGAACGCAGATTTCTTGCCGGGACATATGGTACAATACAATCGGCAAGATAGGCAGGAGCTTGACCGTGTAGTATTTTATACGTAAGTAGTAAAACCTTAAAGTCGCATCTTAGGTGCACAGGAAGCCAGTGCAAGTGAGCCAGTATAGGCGTAATATGATCAAACTTTCTTGTTTTTGTCAAAAGTCTAGCAGCCGCATTTTGTACCAACTGTAATCTTTTAATGCTAGACATAGGGAGGCCCGAAAATAAAACGTTACAGTAATCGAAACGAGATGTAACGAACGCATGGATAATGATCTCAGCATCGTTTGTGGACAAAATGGAACGAATTTTAGCGATATTACGGAGATGAAAGAAGGCCGTTTTAGTAACACTCTTAATGTGTGACTCAAACGAGAGAGTTGGGTCGAAGATAATACCCAGATTCTTTACCGAGTCGCCTTGTTTAATTGTTTGGTTGTCAAATGTTAAGGTGGTATTATTAAATAGATGTCGGTGTTGAGCAGGACCGATAATCAGCATTTCCGTTTTCTTAGCGTTGAGTTGCAAAAAGTTAGCGGACATCCATTGTTTAATTTAATTAAGACACGCCTCCAGCTGACTACAATCCGGCGTGTTGGTCAGCTTTAGGGGCATGTAGAGTTGGGTGTCATCCGCATAGCAGTGAAAGCTAACACCGTATTTGCGTATGATGTCACCTAGCGGCAGCATGTAAATACTAAAGAGTGCAGGGCCAAGAACCGAACCCTGGGGAACTCCGCACGTTACCTTAACATAGTCCGAGGTCACATTGTTATGGGAGACACACTGCATCCTGTCAGTAAGATAAGAGTTAAACCAAGACAAGGCTAAGTCTGACATCCCGATACGCGTTTTGATACGCTCTAATAAAATATTATGATCAACAGTATCGAAAGCGGCGCTAAGATCAAGAAGCAGCAACATAGATGACGCATCAGAATCCATCGTTAGCAATAGATCATTAGTCATTTTTGCGAGGGCTGTCTCCGTAGAGTGATTTGCCCTGAAACCAGATTGAAAAGGTTCACAGAGATTGTTAGACGCTAAGTGTTCATTTAGCTGCTGTGCGACAATTTTTTCGAGGATTTTCGAGATAAACGGAAGGTGGGACACCGGCCGGTAGTTCACCATGAGGTCAGGATCGAGGTTAGGTCTTTTGAGTAGAGGATGAATAACCGCTTTTTTGAATGCTAGGGGAACAGTACCAGAGGAAAGTGATAAGTTTATAATATTTAACACTGATGGACCTAATAAAACAAAAAGCTCCTTGATAAGTTTCCCAGGAATTGGGTCAAGTAAACATGTTGTTTGTTTTGTCCCATTTACACATTTTAACAATTCCTCCAATGTTATTTCATCAAAGAGGGAGAAACTATTTTGGAGGGCAGTGTCCGTCGTATATACAGTCGTATCTGTGTTAATAGAACCCAGTTGTAGCTGAGATGCATTGTCTTTAATCTCTTTTCTAATGACTTCAATTTTCTTATTAAAGAAATTCATAAAGTCATCTGCTGAGTGGGTGGAGCTACTGGGAGGAGTCCCTTGTTGGGTTAGCGATGCTACTGTACTAAACAAAAATTTAGGATCATTTTTGTTGAGGTGGATGAGATTTGAGTAATATTTAGCTTTAGCTGAGGTAAGCATGCGTTAATAAGTTATTAAACTATCGCTCCATGCTTGATGGAAAACCTCAAGTTTAGTCGCACGCCATTTGCGTTCCAGCTTTCTACATGATAATTTCTGGGCTTTATATAGCATGTTAATGTCAGCAAATATGTAAGTATAAACCTATAATCCATTGATTTAGTGACTTGGTGCTATCTTGCTAGCATGCTAATTGTAAATATTTTACATGCAGATGTTTGCATTTTCGGGGCTGGATCATTTGCTTTGTTTCATTGGCCTGCATGTGTTTATGCTTCCGGTGCACCTCCCTGCTGTACTATCAACTTGTTTTGGGTAATTAAATATTTTTACCTGCTTGCTGTCTCTGCATCTTGGGGTCACAAATACCGCTGCCATGTGACACATTCGTAACAAGGTATGATGTATTTTCAATATACAGCGATTTTTATTGCATTGCTTTTAATGGCAAAGTGGCCCCCCGCTAAGATGGTTGCCACATAGACACGTGCACTGGCTGCTACAGCACATTGACCCCTTTAGTTATATCTATGGGTATAAACTAGGGCTGTTGAAGGATTGCAATATTTAATCGGGATTAATCACAGTTGGTTCATAGTTATTTCAAAATTAGGCGTGATTAATCGCAAATAAATATAATATCTGTACCCTAGACAGATCATTTTCAAGTTTTTATAAGCATGACTGGACTTATAATTTGCTTTCATGAGATGTTTTTAAACTTGTTTTTTTAAACAGCTCAACACAAAAAGGACATAAACACAATTTTAATGAGAATTTAAAAAACAACAACTAAATAACTAAATAACACAAAATGTGGATTGCTACAATCAAGGTTTGATTGTCAAATATGTTTGGTAATGTAACATGTGATATTTCTACCTGAATAAAAGCTTTTGATATTCTGTACATTACATGTTGTAGAAGTTAATGGTATTCATTTACCTGCATGACAATGGATGTTTTAACCTTCTCTATTTATTAATCAAATGTAGTACAGCCTGTTAAACATTCTGTAATTGCGAACTATCAATCAGAACAGGTTATAAAAGAATATACCGTTTTTTTCGGAGTATAGTCGCTCCGGAGTATAAGTCGCACCGGCCGAAAATGCATAATAAAGAAGGAAAAAAACATATATAAGTCGCACTGGAGTATAAGTCGCATTTTTTGGGGACATTTATTTGATAAAACCCAACACCAAGAATAGACATTTGAAAGGCAATTTAAAATACAATCGTAAATAAAGAATAGTGAACAACAGGCTGACTAAGTGTACATTATATGACGCATAAATAACCAACTGAGAACGTGCCTGGTATGTTAACGTAACATATTATGGTAAGAGTCATTCAAATAACTATAACATATAGAACATGCTATACGTTTACCAAACAATCTGTCACTCCTAATCGCTAAATCCGCTGAAAAGTTATACGTCTAGTCTCTTACGTGAATGAGCTAAATAATATTATTTGATATTTTACGGTAATATGTTAATAATTTCACACAAGTCGCTCCTGAGTATAAGTCGCACCCCCGGTCAAACTATGAAAAAAACTGCGACTTATAGTCCGAAAAATACGGTACACATTATTTCAATCTGCCAGGAAATATTTATTAAGGTAGAAATATCACTGATTACATTACACAATATCTTTGACAAAGCATGATCGTAATGTAAAATGATTTTTCCTTCTGTTATGGTAGTAAGACCGGATGCGACAAAAGTCTTCCATTAAAAAGTGACTCTCAACTTCCGCTCTACCATCTTTTTTTCTGCTGAGCTTTTATTTCATCTTACTAAAGCAGTTAGTGTAACAATCTACATTTTATGTTATCAATGCACTTAAATATAATGTAAACACGGATGTGAAGCCCCTCCTTTCTTCAAGCAGCACAGCGCACCAGCAGGCGTTTGCTTCAATGATGTCATCTCACGGCCATCGAAGATAAAATAGTCTTGTCTTGTCAGTAGAACGACTTGCCACGACTTTGGATCTTAGATATCCATAATGTCCCCTTTTCTTTGTGCATATCTGCTTGCTATTTTTGAGCTTGTGGCTCAACAGTAACTGAACGCAATACGGAATGGACCGAGGGTAGAAAAATTGTGCTTTAAAAAAATTATTGCGTTATCACGTTAACTTTGACAGCCATAGTATACACCTATGGTTATGGTTTTCTTTTCTATAATTCATGGGTTACGTTATTTGGTGCGAACTTGAAAACCTGCTAGCATTATAGCATATTTTGTAAGTAGATCATTCTGTCTTCTACCTTTCTCGTTGTCTTGCTTTTATCCCAGCTACTCCTCACTCAATTATTCCTGCAGAAGTGTCTTCTCTTTTACAGTGCAGAATGTTGACACATACCGTGTGTATGAGTAAAGCATAATTGTGTCAAAGAGAAATGCACTTGCTAACCTCTTTGCTCACCAGCTGGGTCCAGTTGACCTGAGAGGAATGTAATCACCTCCATCTAAGACAGTCTTTCTTAAATAGTGGGGTGGACCCCCCTGGGGGGGCGCGATGCGATGCCAGGGGGGGCGCGTGTGACCTCGTGTGACAAACTTTTTTTTGCCATACCAGAATATGAAGACGGGTATGTAGCGCTTGGCTTCACTGCAACTACAGTGGGAGAAAAGGAAAGACCAGTGTGTTGTTTCCTTTAGTGTTAAGAAGCTTATAATGTTATGCAGAGGTATAGTTATAACTATAGATGTCCGATAATATCGGCAGTCCGATATTATCGGCCGATTAATGCTTTAAAATGTAATATCGGAAATTATCGGTTTCAAAAAGTAAAATGTACTACTTTTTAAAACGTCGCTGTACGGAGTGGTACACGGACGTAGGGAGAAGTACAGAGCGCCAATAAACCTTAAAGGCACTGTCTTTGCGTGCCGGCCCAATCACATAATATCTATGGCTTTTCACACACACAAGTGAATGCAAGGCAACATTGGTCAACAGCCATACAGGTCACACTGAGGGTGAACGTATAAACAACTTTAACACTGTTACAAATATGTGCCACACTGTGAACCCACACCAAACAAGAATGACAAACACATTTCGGGAGAACATCCGCACCGTAACACAACATAAACACAACAGAACAAATACCCAGAACCCTTTGCAGCACTAACTCTTCCGGGACGCTACAATATACAATATATCTAAGTAGTAACACATTTGCAGATAGTGGCTCTCTGTAGTTCTGTAGATAAACAATTGTAATTTTGTCATTTATGATAGGGTGAGAATAATTTTGAGTGCACCTGTTTATGGTATACCAACGAGTGAAAACATTGTGGTTTCATTGCTAAAGCCAGGACCAGTTTTAGATCAGTCATGAGTCTTAGATTTCCACGGCACAAGCAAATGCTCCTCATCTGCAGTCAACACACACAATGCGGAAAAAAAAAAAGACATTATCGCTGTGTATTTGTTAATGTTTTGCAAGCTTGATGATTATCCACTGGCACCATTAGCCTGCACAAACACATTAATCAAGTGTTCATTGTTCATTCTTAGTGAATAATCTCACACGACCCTAGCTTGCGTCACAAGCATCGTTGTACATGTACATCGTTGCGATTATTCCTCGATGTTGGACACTCGCATGTTGTGTATGTGTGTCCTTTCAATATTCAACTAATCCATCAAATTTTACATGAAGGTAACCAACATCTTTCCATATGTTAGTCAGTGACAAGCTGAAGAGGGCCTGGCAGAGCTGATCTACTCGCACAGTACATCACAGGCATTTCTGCAGCGACACATGCTCATACACATATTTTACATAAGCCATCAAAGGACACACATCTACTGCCCTTAAGTCGAACTGCTGAGCAGTTAAAATCCCAACTTGAGTCCAGCGATAAATGTTATTTAGTGGTGATGGTTGTCACTTGTCACTGTCAGTATTCCAGCATGTTAGCTTCAAAATATGTTCTCTTTTTGCGGTGACTTGAAAGGATGATTACTGCAGATTGATCTACTTATTTTAATATGTTTACAGTCTTATTCTGCAATCTATTTCTATAAAAAAAATAAAATATATACAGTATATATATATATATATTTATATATATATATATATATATATATATATATATATATATATATATATATATATATATATATATATATATATATATATATATATATATATATATATATATATATATATATATATATATATATATATATATATATATATATATATATTATATATATATATGTATCCATCCATTTTCTACCGCTTGTCCCTCTCGGGGTCGCGGGGAGGGATATATATTGTATGTCATCTCAAATGCTTTGTTCATTTGTAGCCTGGATTCGGTTAGAGTTGAGTTGGGATTGCTCTATTTACTTTTATTAGATTGATTAACATTCTGTGATTTTGTTAATAACATTTTGGAAGTATATTTTTAAAAATATTTTATTCAAGCCAACACTGCGCTTAAAAGTCATATGTGAACAGCCAAGCAGAGCTTTTGTATACCGTTTTGAAAATGTTTTATTATCTTTTCTATACCGGGGACGGCGTGGGGCCGTTGGGAGAGTGGCGGTGCCAGCAACCTGAGGGTTCCTGGTTCGATCCCCACCTTCTACCAACCTCGTCACGTCCGTTGTGTCCTTGAGCAAGACACTTCACCCTTGCTCCTGATGAGTCGTGGTTAGGGCCTTGCATGGCAGCTCCTGCCATCAGTGTGTGAATGTGTGTGTGAATGGGTGAATGTGGAAAATAGTGTCAAAGCTCTTTGAGTACCTTGAAGGTAGAAAAGCGCTATACATATATAACTCATTCGATCATACTGATTCTGAATCGAATCGTCACCTTAAGAATTGGAATGGAATTGTGAGGTGCCCAAAGTTTCCCAGCTTCTAACAAATATGTTAAATTAAGTTACACCCTTACTGTCGAGAGAGGTCTAAATACACTAAATATAGCGTCAAAGTTACTAGGTTAGCAACACTCTTCCCTCCTCCTATGTCTTCTTATTCTCTGGAAGACTGGGTGCATTAGACTTGTGTTAAGAAGCGGCGTTACGGCACATAACGTCTCCTGACATTTAACACTATTTGCGGCAACCCACATTTATTCACGGCGACAAATAAATGAAAATATGGGAGACACTGCATTGTTTTGTTGACTATATATGCAGTATAGTAGTCATATTATAGGATCAGTATGTGCACATAAAATAGGAAAACAGCAGATGACTAGTCTATTCATGTCAAATGTGGAGCACTGTCCTTGGTCCTGCAATGAGCAAGCGTCACTAAGAAAGAAAAACAAAACAAAACATCAATGCAGCGATTCATTGTTCAGGCATAAAATGAATTGGAAGCCTTTTGTCCTTCTATTAGCTTTTCCCTCACTGTGAGCGGGCATGCACGTATAGCAGTGTGCAAGATGATTGGAGGGGTGGAGATGAGTGAGAGAACACTGGGGACCTGACAGGCTGTCACAGATATGATCAGCTTGAACAGTGATTGATGAGTGACAGATGGATGAGCATAAATGGTCGGGGAATGTGCAGCATCTCAATGATACAGTGCATTTATCTCTTACAAAGGGAAGCCTGATGTAATTTGTCTGGATTATAGGGTGTTCTCCATACATTAAAGCTTGAAAAGCTGTTTCATAATAAAAATGGGCTATGGTTGTCGACAAGGTCACTTGTTTACCTTTTGAGGGTTTTTTTTACTATTACATTTTTGTTTCTGTAAAAGCAACAATAGCCCCTGAATTATATCAATTGCTTGTTTTCTAGTTAAAGGGGAACTGCACTTTTTATTTTTTATTTTGCCTATCTTTCACAATCTCTATGTAAGACAAGAACACAACTGTTTGTCTTTTTTATGCATTCTAACTCGTATTTAAATGCGAGCAAAAGTCCACTTACAATGGAGCCAATGGGATTTGCTCTATTCTGCCTATAAAGCGTATAAACCAACATCCAAACACCTCCATAAAGGTTTTATATACATGTTGTAAGTATATATGTAATGTAGTAACAGGCACATTCATAAAACATGTCATATTTATGTATTTTGCTCGATTTAAGCATACGGTGGCACATTCATCAAACCCATCACAACTTTTGCGTTTGCCTCCGACAACATCACTGATTACGACTCATGCAGACTTCATAAGAGCCAACTAACATAATAAAACATCACTTACTGTACAATGTCTGCTATCACTGAGATGCCGACTGTTAAAATGAAGAATGAAGGAGAAAAAAGGGGGGTGGAACCAAGCGCCTTTCTCGCCATTCCTTGGTCTAAATTAGTTTTGACCACCTTCAGGGTTTCCCCTAAACTGCCAAGATACCTGTGGCGGTGGGGGCGTGACTATGGACGAGTAATTTGCATAATTTGCTATGATGATATGATTTTCTTTAAAAAAGTTCCAAAAATGTATACATCCATTTAAAACAAATCTGTTAATATTAATTGGTATTAACATATATTTTTTTCTATCGTTTTGCCATACTTTCAATTTTTGCTGCTTTTTGTACGAAGTACTTTGTTGAGATGTTTTCAAGTGTCAGACTTTTAATTGCTTTTTTTTAAAATTTAAAAACAAGGAGTGACAAATCTAGCATCTTCTTCTGGTGTTATCATAAAATGTACTGGTGTTTAGGGACTCTACCTCTGTCCCTCGATGTCACTGACTAAAGAGGCAAGCCGCAGGGAGCATTACGTCACACTTGCTTGGCGCTGTTGCTCTAGTTTGGAGGTCTGCAACCTGCGGCTCTAGAGCCGCATCTTTAGCGCCGCCCTAGTAGCTCCCTGGAGCTTTTTCAAAAATGTATGAAAATAGAAAAAGATGGGGGAAAAAAAATATTTTTGTTTTAATTGGGTTTCACAAACCTCCTTAATTGTTAGAAATCCCACTGTTTATATTAAACATGATTCTCTGATGAGAGTATTTGGCGAGCGCCGTTTTGTCCTACTAATTTTGGCGGTCCTTGAACTCACTGTAGTTTGTTTACATGTATAACTTTCTTCAACGATGCCAGAGAAAGACACATTTTATGCCACTCATTCTTTGTCTCATTTTGTCCACCAATCTTTTTATGCTGTGTCTGAATGCACAAAGGTAAGCTTTGTTGATGTTATTGACTTGTGTGGAGTGCTTATCAAGCATATTTGACCCCAAAAGGGACAAGCGGTAGAAAATTGATGGATGGATAACTGCAAGCTAATCAATGCTAACATGCTATTTAGGCTGGCTTTATGTACGTATTGTATCATTATGCCTCACTTAGAGGTATATTTGACCTCATTTAATGTCCTATGTCCTCTGTGTATTTAATTTATATTTGCATTTCTCATGACATATCATCTGTATGTAATATTGCCTGCATTTCTGATAGTGGTTTGTGTGTTGTTATAGACCACAGCAAACGTAACCCAGCTTGCATAGATTGTTATAAATCCATTAGAAGAAGACAGCCCGCCATTTCCTTTAACTTTGGCCATTCTAAGCCAGTAATTTAGACAAGTTATCTCACCTCCTGAGAAGCCTTTGTTTTACTAATGTTTTCCAATGTTATAAAAATGGATGGAGTAATTATTACATTTCAACATTTCTGTCAGCAAAGATTTGTGTCAGCCTGCGTTACATAGTCATTTTGATAGTAGGCTAATATAGCTAATATAGACACTTATATCATGTGTTGACTTCATTATATCACTTATAGAAGGCTTTTAATTTTTTTGAGTCTCCAGACAGATTATTCTTTGTGTTTTTGGTCTTTTATGGCTCTTTCATAATTTTGGGTTGCCGACCCTTGCTCTAGTTGGACTCTTCTTAAAAGCCGCTACTGTCCTCTTAATTTTTTGCACATTTTGTAAATGGCTGTCCGCGGGTATACCTGCAATATATGTAAAACATACGTCCTCATCGCAGACATGCTGACAACGCTCCAGACAGTCACAATGCCGTGCGTTTTGTTTCCATCCGGGTTTGGTAGGGCGGTTTTCGGTGATCAAAGTTTTTTTCCGGTGGTCAAGTTTTCGGTACATCACTTGTCAATTGTGCGCAAATAATAGGCTATACATATTAGTTCATACTGTAACGACTAGCTAATGTTAATGTTTTATATTTGTGTGGTTTGGATTCAATGTCAGCTTTTCTCATGGTCGCAAACACATCATCCGTGCCTGAAAGGTGATTGGCGTAGAATGAGGAAGTGTTGTTGTGTGTCCGGGGAAGCGCTGGGTCACGAGACGAAAGTGTTTGCACCGGAGGTAAAACCTGTTGGAATTGTGCCGTTTGTTATCATAAGATTGACAATAGAACCTAAAAATAGCGTCAGACTTTGTGTGATTTTGTCTGGCTACAATATATTATATTACTTTCATTTGTTTTCAAGAAAAAGAAAACAACTTATTTTAAAAGTGGGACAGTAATGAAAATGCCACATTCAATTACATGAAGGGGAAACCATGCACCTTGTCGGATCATGTTCTCATCCTTCTACTATCAGGATGAGAGGCATTATTTATGATCTAGAAAAAACTTTCACTATCACTGAGTCAATAAAGCAGCTCACTAGGTGAATATGTCAATATAGCAGCACAAGCTATTTAACTCTCTGTGATCACGGCACTCCTAAAAATTGTTTTTCTGTGTCCGCGCCTGTAATAACAATATTGCTAATACTTGGTTGGTATTCAGGTCACAAAGTGTAAATGGAGTATTGTCTTCGCTTTTTGGATGGTTATTTAGAGGGCTTTATGGGCGGAATATAAGACCCCTCGTTGACTTTATTCTAAGTGGACTTTTATTTACGAGTTAGAATGCATAAAAAAAATACAACTGTCTTCTTGTGTCTCATAATGATTGTGAATGATAGGCAAAATTCCCAAAAAGTGCAGTTCCTCCTTAATGTAGTGCAGTGTGTCTAGTTTTGCGTAGGTGACAATTGTGTATAATTTCATGCAAATGCGTCTGTAATGGAGCAATAAATTAACTCTTGTGTATAACAAGCCATTCACAAATGTACACCCACCTTTTATAAACACACAACAGTCTATGCGGCAACTGCAGTGTGTGTACACATTCATACAAAAGTGAAGATGAGTGTGTGTGCTTTCTGGGGGATATGAAGGTCTTTGGTAGTTTCCGTTTTAACAGGATGCTCCGGGCCTCATTTGTTCCTTTTAGGGCCACAAAAAAGTACTTACAGTGATATGTCTGACTTGTTCATAGGCTCAGATGTGTTCTGTCTTTGTTCTTATTCTTGGTTTGTTCGTTGTGTATCTTTTTCCTTCATCCGGTAGTTCCTGGCTGCCATGGTATCTAATGTCGAGGAGGATCTGGGTCACTGTGTCCCTGCTCCTCCCTTCACCATTCACCCTCCTTGTTCACCCTGTGTTTCAAGCCCACCCTCATCTATTTATGTTTCCTTGTCCGTCTTTATCTAATCTCGAAGCCAATGATATCGCCGATCTCATCTGCCATGTCATCGTTGGTGAGCATCCTCTTCCGTTTTCCCACTTGGCTTCTTGACGAAGCATTGAAAAGGAGGCAATTACAGACGGGGAGATTTAGCCAGGTCTTATCGCACCATTCCTTACTTTTCCCTTAGGATGTGTTTCTCATCGTCTTTCATCCTCACTTTCAACCCTTCCCTGAGAATGCACTGATATCCCCCATTTAAATGGAGAATACTTAGGAGCTACATTTTTATTCTGACTTCAGTCTTCATCCCCCCCTGGATCAGATGTTTTTTTTACTCTATTTGTCAAAGAGCTCTACAAACAACTGTCCGGCCCTACAAGGCCATGTTCTCTAATTTCTAGATAATGGCTATTCATTTTTAATTTCCTTTTTTATTGCTTAATGAATTGCCTGACAAACAAACTGCATTGTTGTTGGTATGACGGCTGACACTTCCTCCTCATTCACAAGCCTTAAAGGCAAGGGTGAGTTGGCGCCGCCACCCTGGTTCTCCCTGCTGACAGGGCTCGCTGCCTTTCAGAAGAGCAAATTACCGTAATTAATTTAGGTCCCTTGTTACTTTCCCCAAAAAGTGAATTACTAACACACACTTTATTAAATATAATCAGTTAATAAGGAAAGGTAATAATGCATTATTTCTTTAAAAAATGCATTTGAGAGATGTTTCATGAGAGTAGAGTGGATTTGAAGGTGAACTGCACTTTTTTGTTTTGTTTTGCATATCATTCACAATCTTAATGTGCCAAAAAACACATGTTTTTTTTAATGCATTTTAACTCGTAAGTGAACAATGGCGGTGATATTTTCTCTATTTCGCCTATAAAGCACTCTAAAACACATATAAAACCTCCATCAATGTTTCATATACACACTGTATAAAAATTTCATGCAGTAACAAGCACATTAATAATAATAACATGTAATACTTACATATTTTGGTAATTTTAAGCAGATGGCGGTGCATTTCAAAGACACATCATGCCATTTCCTTCAACAACAAAAAAAGCACTACTAATCATGCAGACTTTATGAGAGACAACAACGACTACATTGGGACAAATGATGATCCATAACCCAATGCTTTTGAGCCTGAACATAAGGAGAACGAGCTACACGTTTTAGAAGCTTAGTGATAAACAGATACTGCTTCATTGAAACACTAAACATATTGTAGTAGTATTGCTAAGTGCTAATCAAGAAATACAAAGTAAGTACATACTAAAACTGCACAATGTCTGCTCTCATTGGGATGCCGACTGACTGGATGTGTATATCTTTCCGTTTAGATGAAGCATTAATCATAATCATCAACAGGTTAAAACGAACATCTTTTTGTATCTTTCTCGCCATCTCAGGGACTTGTTGACCAACTTCTTGATTTATGGCCACAACGTTCTTCTACTATACAAATAAGAGGCATGATGATTTATAATATGAAATACATTGTCACCAACACAGAGGCAATGCAGCATATCACCGGCTCAGTATATCAATAGCTGCATAAGCTAGTTACCTCTCTTTGATCACAGCGCCACTAAAAGTATTTCCTCTGCGTTAGCACTTGTTATAACAATATCACTAATACTTGGTTAATATGCAGGTCACAAGATGTAATTGGAGCATTGTTGCCGGTTTTTGGATGTTTTTTTTAGAGGGCTTTACGGGCGCGACATCCTTGCCGTACATTACAGATAAGAATACGTAAAAAAGAAAATGTATCACAGGGATTGTGAAAGATAGGCAAAATTCCACAAGTGCAGTTCCCCTTTAAACTTAGAATAGCATTAAAATAAACTAAGCTCACCAGGATTCACTGGTGAACATGTGTTACCTGCATGCATGTTGTGAGTGCTATGCCTAATAAAGCTATTAAACATGCTTCAGTGGCTGTCTCTCCGTATCCACAAATGGGTTATTGTAAGATTACATGGTTATCAGTGATCTTCATTTAATTAATTTTACCCCCATAGTAGTAGCAGTAGTTGTATTTGAATATTTATATACTGTGTTAAGTTTGCTGAGTGATGTTGCCTCTTACTTCAATCAATCAATCAATTAAAGTTTACTTATATAGCCCTAAATGACGAGTGTCTCAAAGGGCTGCACAAGCCACATCGACATCCTCGGCTCAGATCCCACATCAAGGCAAGACAATGAGAAACCTTGGAGGGGATTGCAGATGTGGAGAACCCCTCCCCACCCCTGGGCGACTGGAGTAATGGACGTCGAGTGGATCAAGCATAATATCCATTTGAAATGTGGTGGTGGCTGTTGCTTACACTCGTAAATGGCTACTTCCTGAAGGGCAGTTGAAGTTCTTTTGAAACTGTGTTGTTGACATAAACCACTTCATAAGTAGTCTGCCATGTTATTGCAAACGTATTGGGAAAAGCATTTTATCTATGTGTGGGAAACTGTGGCCACCTCACAATTCGATCACGACTTAGGGACTACGATTTGATTATAAATTATTTATGCATCTTTGTTTATTATTGTTATTATTATTGTTATGATTGTATTTAACGATTGATTAATAAAGAGTGGTGAGGACGGCGGAAAAGATAATCCGGACTCTCTCCTCTTCCTCCTATCCGTGAAATCACAAAAATCCGCTGCTTGACCAGGGCTCAGAAAATCTGCAGAGACTCCTCCCACCCCCACCAAGGACTGTTTTCACTGCTGGACTCTGAAAAGAGGTTCCGCAGCCTCCGTAGCAGAACCTCTGTAACAGCTTCTTCCCTCAGGCCATCAGACTCTTGAACGCATCATAATAATCCCCTCAATTCCCCCAAAAACGGATTAACTCGCTGGAACATAAAGACAATAAAACATACATCCATAAACGTGGATGCATATGCAAAAGTGCACATGCTATTTGTATCTGCACATTATTGCTCTTTTATCCTGTACTACAACGAGCTAATGCAACAGAATTGTGTTCTTATCTGTACTGTAAAATTCACATTTGTATGACAATAAAAAGGAAGTTTAAGTCTAAATCTAAGTCTAAATCTAAAGGTGGGGAAAAATGGGAAAAAAAAAATCTCTCTCTTTGAAATGCTGCCTATGGGATGGGACCAGCCAAGCTCTGCTTCTTCCCACTTCTTTTTGGATGGTTGATCACTTGAGCAAAAATGTGTGCTTCTGAAGTTTTAACATGTTCCAAATAAAAATTAATTGATTGAAATTGATCGATTCTTCGATGCGTTATGATTGGAAGGTGCATGATTCTGAATCCATGAATATGGACTATTTCTGTATGTTTAATAAAATACTGTAATACAGGTGGTTTAGTGCGAAGACACACATAAGAAAAGAGAGGACAAGCCATGCTGGCCGCCAGTTTGTGTAAATACTACTTCACCTCTCTTTGCCCTCTATTTAAAAATCTTTCCACTTGGACCCGTAGTTTAACATGGATGGACATACGTGTGTGTGTGTGTGTGTGTGTGTGTGTGTGTGTGTGTGTGTGTGTGTGTGTGTGTGTGTGTGTGTGTGTGTGTGTGTGTGTGTGTGTGTTTGTGTGTGTGTTCTTGTATTTTTTTCCTTCTTGAGACATCAACAAGGACAAGTACTCTCCATATGAGGACCGGTGAACAAGTTAGGACCAAAATCATGGTCCCAATTTGGAAAATTATTGCATTTATAAGTGAATGTCTCATTTGCACCCCTGATGGTGATATCTATCAAAATTAGGGTGGTCCCAAAAAGGCGGGATTTTTCAAATTGACTTTGTGTCGGTTTTAAAAGTGCTCCCCCGCTGGTCAACGTATGAAATAACAAGTATGTGTAAGAAATTGAAATTCGCCCCCTTTGGCCAAAATTAATAAAAATAAATAAATTAATATGTATATAGAGACATACTGTAATAACTTGAAGTAAATAATGAAGATTAAAAACCAATTACAAACAAAAAATAAATAAAAGAATAACTAAAAATTGGGGGTTAAATCACCAAAATGATTCCCGGGCGCAGCACCGCTGCTGCCCACTGCTCCCCAAGAGGATGGGTCAAATGCAGAGGACAAATTTCACCACACCTAGTGTGTGTGTGACAATCATTGGTACTTTAACTTTAAAAGCTTACCTTTTTTATATTCGCATAATATGTATGTATTATTAATGTTGTAAATACAAATATTTATATATCTACAAAGGGTGGTCCTAAAGGGGTAGGCGTGTTTCAGAGGTCTCAAGAAGGTAACAAATACAATCATTTTGTGTGTGTGTGTGTGTGTGTGGGGGGGGGGGGGGGGGGGGTGCGTGTGTGTGTGTGTGTGTGTTTGAAGGTCCAAACATTTTTACGTAGAAATGATGCATCCTTACAAGCCACACACGATTCTTGCTGTTTGACTTGATAATGTTTTGGGTTAATATATGTTTACTTTTGACATTTTTAATACAGTTGTATGTTTTTTGGTCTATTCATGCCTATGTATGACCACGTGTGCAAGCGCGCCTCCCCCCTGAGTTCTCATTATAGGGAGAGGAGATGGACGAGCCTGGCTCTAACATCTGTCTCAGATAGTGTAGGCTCCCCACACCAATCTCCAAGCCAGATAACACTTCTGAGAGGAGAAGCTGCTCCTTTCTGCTGCATAATGAGTCATGTTGTTGCAGCCACAAGCAGGATAAGTTCACGTGTACTTTAAATTAAGTCTAAGAAGATATATAATTTATGATTATTTTAGATAAGAAGATATTTTTCATGTGGAATTATGCCTTTTATCGGTTTAGACACAATAAGATATGTGTCTTCAAGCAAGGACACATTCATTTTCACCCAGCAATATTTCCAGTCATAAATTCCTGCTTTTATGGAAAATTTCATGTATTGTCTTTGTTTCCAGTCTTGCACAATGATACTTTGCTGGTACGACAGAGGGAAACTTTTATTGCCGAAACAATAATGATGTTTTTGCTCCTAATTGTCCTTTGCTGTTGAACACAACATGGCACAGACAGGTGCAATCAAGGGGTGGCTACTTCCCCATTTTAGCGCTAAAGAAAAATACTGTGTACTCCCAAGTCATGTGATTAGCAAATAGTTGCCGCTGTCCTCAACAAGTCTTTGACGACGCGTCTGTGCAACCCGTGGCAGAGTGGTGTCCACGTTGATACTAGGCAAACGTTTATTTAAAAACACAATAAAAATCACTATTATTATACCAGTACTCCGTATCCTGGGTTTGCAAATTGGGGTACAGCAATTGTTATAGGTATGTTAATACAAATTAAAAAAACAGACATTGACTACTGAACTCTCATACATTATATTGCCAAAAGTGTTTGGTCACCTGCCTTGACTCACATATGAACTTGAAGTGCCATCCCATTCCTAACCCATTGTGTTCAATATGATGTCGGTCCACATTTTGTAGCTATTACAGCTTCAACTCTTCTGGGAAGGCTGTCCACAAGGTTACGGAGTGTGTTTATAGGAATTTTCGACCATTCTTCCATTCATTGGTGAGGTCACACACTGATGTTGGTCGAGAAGGCCTGACTCTCAGTCTCCGTTCTAATTCATCCCAAAGGTGTTCAGGTCAGGCCAGTCAAGTTCATCCACACCAGAGTATGTCATCCATGTCTTTATGGACCTTGCTTTGTGCACTGGTGCACAGTCATGCTGAAAGAGGAGGGGGCCCGCTCTAAACTGTTCCCACAAGGTTGGGAGCATGGAATTGTCCAAAATGTTTTGGTATCCTGGAGCATTCAAAGTTCCTTTCACTGGAACTAAGGGGCCAAACCTAACTCCTGAAAAACAACCCCACACCATAATTCCTCCTCCACCAAATTTCACACTCTGCACAATGCAGTCCGAAATGTACCGTTCTCCTGGCAACCTCCAAACCCAGACTCGTCCATCAGATTGCCAGATGGAAAAGCGTGATTCATCACTCCAGAGAAGGCGTCTCCACTGCTCTAGAGTCCAGTGGCGACGTGCTTTACACCACTGCATCCGACGCTTTGCATTGGACTTGGTGATGTATGGTTTAGATGCAGCTGTTCGGCCGTGGAAACCCATTACATGAAGCTCTCTGCGTACTGTACGTGGGCTAATTGAAGGTGACATGAATATTGGAGCACTGTAGCAACTGACATGGCAGAAAACCGGCGACCTCTTTGCACTATGAGCTTCAGCATCCGCTGACCCCTCTCTGTCAGTTTACCTGGCCTACCACTTGGTGGCTGAGTTGCTGTTGTTCCCAAACTCTTCCATTTTCAGTTGACTTTGGAATATTTAGGAGCGAGGAAATTTCACGACTTGATTTGTTGCACAGGTGGCATCCTATGACAGTTCCACGCTGGAAATCACTGAGCTCCTGAGAGCGGCCCATTCTTTCACAAATGTTTGTAGAAACAGTCTTCATACCTAAGTGCTTGATTTTATACACCTGTGGCCGGGCCAAGTGATTGGGACACCTGATTCTGATCATTTACATGGGTGGCCAAATACTTTTGGCAATATAGTGTAGTTAGGCCATATTCTTGAACGTCCCATGTGAACAGTGACAGTGACCACAGTGCTTATTGATTTAGCACAGACACAAACTTGTGTTTGCATTATATGAACCAATGAGTAAATTTGATGATTAGGTTGGTCATTAATAATGTTTAATCTGATGAGCTAATGAGCCATGGTTGTTACCGATTATGTTGCTACACATGAGCGTAGTGGTGGAGCTAACATGCTACCTCCATGTACGGTGTTTTGGATTGGAACAACTTAAGAGACATGCAATGTCGTTGTGGAGGTTGCCCTCCTGGGGGTTCTTCAGACCACCAAGCACCGACATGAGAGCCCGTTTCAGGGTTACAATGTTGTTTTATTTTGACGTAATATCTTAGGTTGCTTTTCAGCAATTGTCTTTTCGTCTCTTTCTCTCTTGCTCTCGCTCTCACGCCAGCTCCCCTCCAGCTCCCCTCCAGCTCCCCTCCAGCTCCAACTCCGTCTCTCCTCCTGGCTGCTGCTTATAACAGAGCGACAGGTGATTAGATAACAAGGCCCAAGTGGGCCATCTACGCACCTGTCGCTGATTTCGAGGCCGGTCCTGGCACACCCCGCTTTGCTGCAGGCCCACAGGCCACTCCCCCCTCCACAGTCGTGTTTTCTGAGTTCAAAATAGTGTCACTTAGTTAGGGCTGCACACTTGATTGATTTTATAGCCTAATCCAATTCATTGATTATGACAATGTTGATGAAAAAAGAACATTGTGAGATCAATCTTCCTCTTCATCGTGTCTTGCAACTCCAAGCTAGACTACTCCTTCCTGTGAGCGCGCTCTCCACTCTTGTCTGCATAAACATATGTTGTTCAACACACACACATGTCAGTGTTTCCCATTTATTAGTTTTTTTGTGGCCACAAATATACTTACATATGCAGATTTGACGCTTCCGGGTTCGCTTGTGCAACTGTAGCGTTTGTAAGGGGATTCATATGGCCCCATTAGTCACGTTTAACACTAGAAGTCCCAGAGAAGGGCCAATTGGCCTTTTTACCTAGAAAACCCACAAGAGGGTCATTTGAGCCCTAGTCCCCCCTGTGGACACTCCTTTTGTTATGAAAATGTGGCTGTTAGTGGCACATTGGCAGGGGCCACTTGAGCCTGTGTGGGGGAGGGGACCTTACAGCTCAAGCTTTAGTTCTGAGGTAGGTTGTGTGTGTTTTTGCAAGGATCAACAGAATGAAGGGATCAACACTCTGACATTTATTGTTAAAAAAAATACAAAACAAAACATATTTACAAAGAATGAAAAAGCAACTGTTTTCCCAGTTTTGGTGTGGAGGGTTGTTGCAGAAGCAATTGTTATTTTTGTGTGCCAAAAATAGTTTAAAAAAAAAAAATTACAAAGAAAAAAGCATATTTACAAAGAATGAAAAACCATGTCCATGTAAACGTGACTGACATACATTTGAGCAGTCACTCACAATCCTGGCACTGCCATTGCTCCTTTCGGCATTTCCCACATGTATAATTTTTCTGTCTACCTAGACAAACTGCCCCTAACAGCCTCATTACCATAACAAAATGAGTGATTAGTGTATTCGGGAAAAGCGTCGGGCCAAATCACCCCTCTCTGGGTCTTCTAGGTAGACCGAAAAATGCTGGGACTTCTAGTGCCCGGATTGCCAATTCGAGAACAGTTTGGATTTGGGCATACATGGTAAACAACTCAAATGAATGTTTTATCCAGACGCATACATTTGTCCAAATGTGGCCAAGTAGACACATTGTGGGTTTCCTGGACGTGGTCTACATCGCTAAAGAAAAATCTAAAGAAGAGAAGCCCTCTGCTATCTTCCACTAGTTTTTTAAATATATAAATTGCTTTTCTCTCCTACGACTCTCTTGTCGTCATTGTCTGTTGTGATTTCCCTTCATGGTTCCATGACCCGCCCTATTTTGCCTCTGATTGGCCTAATCTCAACCAATCGTGACTCATCATAGTAAACAACCAACCAATCATGGATGTTCTTATACGTGCAAGCACGTCTTGGAAGGACGAAGGGTAGGGGTTTTAGTAGCCAATGAGAGGGAGTGAGTAGCGGGGGGAGAACAAGGAACACAACAAATAAGCGGCGTTTGGTCATTTTAACGTGAAATAAAGGATATCGATATTACGATATTTTCTTAATTCATATCTTGTTTAAAAATATATATCGATATATCAAACTCGATATATCGCCCAGCCCTACTTGAAGCTCCTAGTCATCTATAAACATTTCCTATTTTCCACAATTCATACAAACGACGTGCTGTTGTGTTTTGAATGCATAAAGTAGTTTATCTCGGTTTGAAAAAGTCAACAGTCCAACCCTTTACTTCTTTGAATATCACACAGTTTGCCAGAGGACTCATGGTTTCTACAACATCAATCTTTCACTACACACAAATGCATTCTATTTAAATATCAATGACCTCTATTTTTTGATTTGTATGTCATCCTGTGGCACCCGAACACTTAGATTGTGCTCTCTTGCTGTTATTTGGCATTTTCCTGCTGGGATTTTGAGGCATTCAGGCAAAGCACATACAAAATGGCTATTGGAATATTAGTATGTTTTATTTATGGGTGTGTATTTTTGCGTTTGAAAGTGGTCTTGAGTGGTTGTGTTTCTTTGTCTGTTTGAATAGTGCCGTTCTTCCCTGCTGTCCTCACCTGTAGAACAATGAAACACATTCCCCCTTTTTCCGACACGCTCAGACATTTGATGCTATATATGGCACCGTCATTTTTTACTTTGCACCCTTTTTGTCTCCCTCCATTTGTGGCCTTAGCTTTGAGCGAGTCGACGCCATAGCTTGATGTTTATTGTGCTGCTCCACAGTGCGGCTGATGACTTGTCCCGGGCTGAGTGTCATTTAATAGTAGCGTCGCCGCTTTCATCCATGCAATCTATGGGGCGCAATGTTTATGAATTGACATCGTAATCATACCCTACCTCACTGTTTCCAGCACCTTGGGATATTGGCTTTCATGCAGATGGCAGAGAAATAGATGGCAATCTGTGACAGGCTGTTTCAAGAGTGCAGGAAAGACGATGGTAAAGAAAGATGAGCAGATGACTGACAGCTTGGAATTAAAGGAACCGCTGGAAGAAAACAGCCAAGCGAGGGTTAGAGAAAAGTGCACATTGAGCTTGAGAAAATTGAAGCGAGATTAAGCAGAATCACATTGAAAGATGCTATCTGTTGAATTTTCATATAAATAACTGTTTTGAATTATGCGCTGCTGGTGTGAATAAACAGATGAGCTTCTTTCTCCACGTCTCCTGTCTTTTACCATTTGCACATGTGGATTAAATTTCATGGTCTACGGGAAAATACAAGTGACCTTATTAATTCAAGTACACTCAAGAGTTAGTGGACTATTTCCATAAATTCTAGATAGATTAATAAATACTTGGTCACCGTTTTGCTCCTTTGCTTTTCAACAATTTGAAACCAAGGACCACATACTGAGCCCTTGCTCTATATACAGTCGTGGTCAAACGTTTACATAAACTTGTAAAAAAACATAATGTCGTGGCCAAACAGCTCAATTTTTGTTTCATCTGACCACATAACTTTCCTCCAGAAGGTCTTATCTTTGTCCATGTGATGTCATATGAAACAAAAATGGAGCTGTTTGGCCACAATACCCAGCAATATGTTTGAAGGAGAAAAGGTGAAGCCTTTAATCCCAGGAACACCAGGCCTACCGTCAAGCATGGTGGTGGTAGTATTATGCTCTGGACTTGTTTTGCTGCCAATGAAATTGGTGCTTTACAGAGAGTAAATGGGACAATGAAAAAGGAGGATTACCTCCAAATTCTTCAGGACAACCTAAAATCATCAGCCCGGAGGTTGGGTCTTGGGGGCAGTTTGGTGTTCCAACAGGACAATGACCCCAAACACACGTCAAAAGAGGTAAAGGAATGGCTAAATCAGGCTAGAATTAAGGTTTTAGAATGGCCTTCCCAATGTCCTGACTTAAACGTGTTAACAATGCTGAAGAAACAAGTCCATGTCAGAAAACCAACACATTTAGCTGAACTGCACCAATTTTGTCAAAAGGAGTGGTCAAAAATTCAACCAGAAGCTTGCCAGAAGCTTGTGGATGGCTACCAAAAGTGCCATATTGCAGTGAAACTTGCTAAGGGACATGTAACCAAATATTAACATTGCTGTATGTATACTTTTGACCCAGCAGATTTGGTCACATTTTCAGTAGACCCATATTAAATTAATAAAAGAACCAAACTTCATTAATGTTTTTGTGACCAACAAGTATGTGGTCCAAGCATTCTATCACAAAAAAGTTGTAGAAATAATTGGAAACTCAAGACAGCCATGACATTATGTTCTTTACAAGTGTATGTAAACTTTTGACCACGACTGAAATATTGTATACAACTGTGTTTTATATTAAACCAAAGTATAATCTCACAGTATCACTAAGCCAGTCAAACATTACACCGGTTCAATTGGTACACTATGTTGAAATCTATAATTTACATTAATACGGTTATCATGATCAGTCAATAATTAGTTTGCATGCATTCAGTGAAATCCAATATTCAGTGAGTGGCCGAGCTCACAGGTTTTTTCGGGATAGGTCTAATATCAAACTTTCGATACATTTTGTTACACCTGATGTCACAACCAGTTGCAGACTCGACACCGGCTCAAGCTCTTGGCGGGCAACCAGGCTTATTCGTAGCGGACTCCCTCTATGTAATGTTGCATTATTCCCTGCCAACAAAGTAAGCATGCCTAACAGAAAGCGTTCAAAAGTAAAGCTGTACTTTTCAAAATGTGTAAGCCCGATGCTAATTTATGTTGAATTTACTGATTTATATTAGAGATTTTACATTGTGATTTTGAACACCTCAAAATTACAACTAAGATAAATGTTAAAATTAACCGGTGTGAAATCAGTATTAACACTTTGTAGGACTCAACAAAAGACAAGACTGGCACACACAACTTAATGGCAAAGACTACTTTCTGACTACAGCAACACTCATACAGTATGACAAACTGAAATAAAAGCATGCTTGCAAATAGAAGTGCAACGATTTGTCCACATTGTCAACAATAACATTTTTCGCCGACAGATACATTTGTTGACATAGTCATGACACCATCACTCGTGTTCACATCAACATCACGGGTGAAAACATGTAAAGTGTGGGAATATGTCCTCCTATTCTTGTTAAAAATATAAATAACATGCTCATTTTGCAAAGCAGATCTTGTTTTTTATGACACTATGTCTGTTATACACGAGTATTTAAAGCGAAAGAATGTCGGACATCTGCACGATGCGGCGTCGACTCGTTAAGATTTGTTGCTTGCTTGCTCGCTAGCTAACAAGTGTGGGACGAAGTTGTGTGGAACATTGATTCAACTATCATTTTAGCCAAGGTCCGCAAGCTAAACTTTGTCTAAATCAATTCAAGAATTTTGTAAAGCAGCGTCAAGTTGCAGTGCAATGAAGAAAGGCACAATAACAACTTTAATTGATTGATTGATTGATTTGAACAAACACAATCACACAAGTGCGGGCTCGCACACACTAAACATTAGGCCTGTAATATAGATTGTACATACTGTACAATCTGTTAGATAGCTAAAATGTTAAGAATATATTATATATATATTAGAATGCTAAAAATGCCAGGATTTAATCAATTATCAATAATACAGCTTTTTAAAAACATCAACACAAAATGCTTGTTTACTTTTAAGCAAGTTACCGTATTTTCCGGACCATCGGGCGCACCGGTTTATAAGGCGCACTGCCGATGAATGGTCTATTATTTTATTTTTTTCATATATTAGGCGCACCGGATTATAGGGCGCATTAAAGGAGTAATATTATTATAATTTTTTTCTAAATTGAAAACACTTCCTTTTGGTCAACATAACATGTAATGGTGGTTCTTTGGTCAAAATGTTGCATGGATTATGTTTTACAGATCATCTTCAAGCCGCTTTCTGACAGTCGTTTACGGATGCGCCGTTTTGTGGGGGGTCTTATTTACATGGCTCACCTTCGGCAGCGTCTTCTCCCCGTCATTTTTGTTGTAGCGGTGTAGCGTGCAAGGACAGGGGTGGAAGAAGTGTCAAAAGATGGAGCTAACTGTTTTAATGACATTCGACTTTACTTAAATCAATAATGGAGCAGCATCTCCTCATCCGCCGGAAACAACAACTCCAGAAATGCGTCCCATGAAAAACGGTCTGACCGGAACTCTATTAACTAAAGTTCCTTGGGTGAATAATGTAAACTCATTCCACCGGTATGTTTTAGCGCTTTCATGGTGAATCTACTGACAGATATAAGTAAGAACTTTACACTACTTTATATTGGAAATGGCAACAGCGGAGAATGAATGTTCCATAACAAGAAGATCGAGAAAACGAAGAAGCTTATCAATTACGGCATCGGCGCGGACGTGCGCAATTTTTCAGGATTTATGCAGATCCCAAATACAGATCAGCAGGTACCAGAAGGTAAGACAAGCGGTCAACTCCAAGCGGTGCAGCTTAATAGCTTACAAAAGTCGTACTAAAAAATGTTGATAGATTTTTGAGCGCAGTTTGTAATGTTCTATATTTTCAATGTAACGTGTAACATGTTGGTGTTGTTTACTTGAGACATATTGCTATCATAGTGCAGCCTACACGTATCTCTTATGTTTGACTGCCATCTACTGGTCACACTTATCATTACACCATTTACCACATCAAATAACTGAGGTGGGTAAGCTCAACCAAACTTATTGCTTACATTAGGCATACCGGGTTACAAGGCGCACTGTCGAGTTTGAGAAAAAAATGATTTTAAGTACACTTTATAGTCCGGAAAATACGGTAGTTTAGTTTGTTTAGCATTTGTTGTTATTGCTATTTTAACATTTTCCTTTTTTTCCCCGCAAAAAAATATACTTGTTTTATTTTGCAGTTTTCCTGTGCTTACTTTTAAATGGACAAACGATTTATAGTTTTTAAAATGTTTGTAAAAGTACAAATATTTTGTGTAAACAAAATATTTATGAGTAAATTAATTTGAGGTGGGAATCTTTGGGCTCCTCACAATTCGATTACTATTACAATTCAGGAGCTACAATTTGATTAAAAATCTATTATTGATGCATCTTTTGACTTATGTATATTGATGCAGTTTTAAAATTATTTTAGTTTCACTAAATAAGCGTTTGTCATTTGCAACTATTAAAAACAGTGAATTTGTGATAAGAAACAGTTAAATTAATTCCCATTACATTATTAGATTAAGAGAAAAGGAGTCCAAAATTGGACCATAAGTGCCAGATAATAAAGGAGCTGGTCGCATCTCTCCGTAAGGTGGCTCACTGCATTTAGCCAAATTTTAGAACTGACTGCAATATTTTATTTGCAATAAAATAAATCGATTATCGATTATTGACGTTTACTAAAGGATTTTATATTCGTCCATGTCCAAATCGCGATGCATCCAAAAATCGATTTGTTTCCCCCACCTCTAAAATTAGTCATCTTTGTTGTTAGTAAGCACATGCCTAAACATATTCCAAGTTCAATTTAAAAGTTGAGGGCTAAATTAGAGCAATTGAATATGACTAATCGACTAATCACTATCAAAATAGTTGTTTGTTGCAGCCCTACTTGCAAATGAGACTCAGGAGTATATGTAAACACAATATAACAATTGGTCAGCTCATTTATCATTATAAGCTATGAAAACATAGATATTATTACTAAACAAATTAACATTTATTACCACATCAATGCACAAAATTGTGAAAGGTACCAATCCATTCTCCCTCACTGTCCCATACAAACAATATTCATAAGCACAGCACACACAGTCTTACCTTGTTTTCCACGCGTATGATGCCTTCACTGACTTCGGGAAACATCAACACAAATAACATTACTAAGCCATAACTGTCACTGCTAACACAAATCCGTCCCTTGCAATACAGCAATTTTTTAAAGCAATGATTAGTTTAAATGCATTACAGTAAAAGCGTAGGGAGCAGCACATTGATACATTGTCCTCTGAGCATTTTACCAGCATGGGACACAAACATATTTTAAAGAGTGTGGCATAAAAGACTTTACTTAAACACAATAAAGTGCATCGTTATTCCAAAGGAAAATCATTAAGCCGGAATAAAAACAGCATCAATATCATTTATTTTTAACAAGTTGAGCAAGAAACATTTGCTGCTTGTAAACAAATATGAAATAATGAAAATACCGTACTACTTTGTAGAAACCACATCATTGTTACGTCCTATTATTTTCGTTTATTGTTATTTGTGTTTTTCTTAGCCTATGAAGATGCCTGATGAAACACAGAGCTGAGTTTTGCAGTAGTAGGAAAGTAGCACAAAGTAATAATGTAAAATAAATGCTTCAATAATAAACACAATACAAAATGTTTGATATTTAATCTAAAATATATGTTGTATATACTGTTCACCACACATGCAGTTCAATTTGTTTGGGTAATAAAGATTCTGCCATAAAAACACTCACTGTTAAAGGTAGGATGGAAACTTTTTAGTTTTATGGCCACATTTTATCCTAACAGTTCCTTTGGTTACATTTTTACTTTCATCCAGGTATTAAAATTCTAAGAGTAGAACGAGAGGACTTGAGCTGCCATCAATCATTGTTTTACGGACTAATTCTGCGCTCGTCATTGTGGTTGTGTGGACAGGGAGATGTCCGTAACGTTACATGGGTGACTGAACTGTGCACCATGCACGGAAGAATGCACGTGAGAGACACTCCAGGTGATATGTGATGGCTCTCACTGCTCGTGAGTTCCAACCCTGCAGGCTGTACATGAATGGTAATGATGGTCCCTTCTATCCAAAGATGCTGTCAACCAATAATAAATCATACTATAATAACCGGTGTGCGCATCACAATTCATCATAGAAAAATATGTCGTACCATCATTTTTTCCCATTTTTCTATCATGTTCCAAATTTTGGGTTTTATATGTGCTGGATGTCATTGGTTTTCAACAAAAACTTAATGCTGCCATTAGTCTTACTCTTTAAGGTATACTGTATTAAAAGAGGTGATTTTTCACTCAGATAGCTAACTTAAATGCTTCTAACTGCACTTGCACGCATTTTCAGTTTCCTCTCATGTGTACTGTCACTCCCCTAAAATAATAATCCTCACCTCCATTACGACTAATAAACTGCATTTCTTAGTATAATTACCAAGTACTATTGTCACTCAACCGGCTGGCGTACAGTGGTTTTGAAGGGATTATTTTAGGTGTTGCCAAAACATTTTTTCCACCAGGGACCGGTTTAATATAGTCATTATTTTCACGGACCAGTACAACAAAAATAAATGCATGGAAAATACAACTCACCATAACACGGAATTAGTGGGAGCCCTTGTTTCTTTGCAATGAGATGGTCCCCAAAAGATGGATGGTATATTGCAGGGGTGTCCAAACTTTTTCCACTGAGGGCCGCACACTGAAAAATCAAAGCAAGGGGGGGCCATTTAGAAATGTTTTATTTTAAAAACCAATGCAATATATGTATAAAAAATATACATTTAGGCCTCCACTCAGGCTTGATACCGGGGACTCCAAAGGGTTTAGGTTAAAAAAAGTAAAAAAACATGTAATTATTTAGTATTATTATTATTATTATTATTATTATTATTATTATTATTATTATTATTATTCTAAGTTTAAATATCTAGATCAACATTAGGTATATCTGTCAATACAATGTTTTTTTTTTTTTTTTAGATTTAAGTTGTATGCCCTTTTTGTCAAAGAAAACCCAGTTTTTTATGGAAAAAACACAAAATATTAAATATTTTCCCCCACTAAAATTTTAAAGTGGAACATTTCAGATTATATGATAATTGGAGCTCATAACATAACTCATAACAACATTGATTTCAATGTATTATTATTTTTTGAGCAATGACACTTTAAAAAAAAATATATATTGGGGATCCAAAAGGGTCCTGCTCAGTAAAGTGTTAAAAAATAAATCGTTTTTTTTTTTTAAACTGTTAACACAATATTCTCGAGATCAACTTCAGATCTATCCGTCAATTATAACTTGTATTGTTGTTTATTATGTTCCTTGTTTGTTCATTTTAGGCCCTTCTTTAAAAAAAAATAAAAAACATAGTTTTTTATATGGCAAACACAAAATATGCAACATTTTCCCCAAACAATATCTCAAAATGGAATATTTAATGTGACCTAATTGGAGCCTTGAATAGGTCAATAATTCATAATAACATTGTTTTTGATTCATTATTATGTTTTAAAGAAAGAAACAGCCTGCATGACAGCTTAGTGTTATTAGAGTCAACATAGCAACTTTTTATTGTCACCTGTTTACTCTTTTATACCACTTTTTATGTTTTTCATTTTTTTTTATCGTATTTTTAGAATGTGCCGTGGGGCCATTAAAAAATTACCTGCGGGCCGCAAATGGCCCCCGGGCCGCACTTTGGACATCCCTGGTATATTGCATCCATAAAGCTTTTTAAAAAAACTTCCCAAAAAATCGCCAACAATACTCCATTTACATGTCGTGACCTGAAAATTAACGAAGTATTAACAATTTTGTTATTATAAGCGCTAACGCCCAGGAACTACTTTTAGCGTGATCACAAAGAGGTACACTGTAACTACTGTTGCTTATGCAGCTATTGACATACTGAGCCGGTGACATGCTGCATCGCCTCTGAGTTGGTGAAAGTTAATTTTATATTACAAACCATGCCTCTCATTTAGAAGGTTGTGGCCTTAAACCGAGATGTTGGACAACTTTGACATTTAACTTATACACGTAGATCGCGAGAAAGGCAAAAAAATACCCTTGATTTTGGATTAATTCTTCATCTAAACGAGAAGATATGAACAACCCATCAGTCGGCATCCCAATGAAAGCAGACACTATACAGTGATTGATTGTTTTATTATGTTCGTAGTTTGTATTTCTTGTTTAGCACTTAGCAATACTGCTAGTTGCTGGATCTACTTATCACTCAGCTTCTAAAACTTGTAGGTCATCCTCCTCATATTCAGGCTCAAAAATATGAGAGTCTGGATCATCATTTGTCCCAACGTAGTCGTTGGCCCTCACGAAGTCTGCCATGATTAGTAGTAGTAGTTGTTGTTGTTGCGGTTGAAGGAAATAGCGAGTGTTGTGATGCACCTGTAAAATTATTGCGCCACAGTATGCCTAATACGATACGTAAATATTACATGTTATTATGAATGTGTCTGTTTCTACTTTACAAATATACTCACAGTGTTTATATGAAATGTTGTTTTAAAAAAAAATGTTTTTAGGGTGCTTTATAGGTGGAATAGAGCAAATCCCATTACCTTTATTGTTAGCTGACTGTTGCTAGCATTTATTTACGAGTTAAATAAAAAATAAAAAAACGTACATGTTCTTGTCTCACATGAGGATTGTGAATAATGATCAACAATCCCCCAAAAATTCAGTTTCTTTTTAAGTCGGAGAAAATGCGGTTGTTTATAAATTATTAAATGCGGCATGCAATTGCAACACAGTGCAACCTGCGTTTTTCTTACCTTAGCGCAAGCCTTAGTCAACAACATAAATATCTACTGTATTTTCCGGACTACAGAGCACACCAGGATATAAGTCACAGATATAAATATATGTGAAATGAGTTATTTACACAGAAACATTTTGTAAATGCTTATTTACATACCTTAATTGTTTCTAAATAGTGCCTGTAACACGGCAGTAAAACGGCTGATCAAACAAAACAGAAGTCATCGTCATGGACCCACTAGCTGCAGTAGTTAGCTCTCCAATCAGCTAAACAGTCTCAATAACTCCACAGTAACGTTTTGGTGAATTTACTGTGGAATTTGAGGAAATTAAACAATACAACAAGAATGCCATTGTAAGTTAATAATACTAACACAGACACTTGTAAACCTGTTAGCATATTTGCTAATGCTAACGATGCTAGCTCAATTACATTGCGATAGCATGTCTGAATATGCATGAAAACACTCTTTCAGACATCACACATGAGACAGTTAAGTAAGTATGAATTGGTTTATTTGTGAAGTGTGAAGTGAATTATATTTATATAGCGCTTTTTCTCTAGTGACTCAAAGCACTTAACATAGTGAAACCCATTATCTAAGTTGCATTTAAACCAGTGTGGGTGGCACTGGGAGAAGGTGGGTAAAGTGTCTTGCCCAAGGACACAACGGAACCTGGAACCCTCAAGTTGCTGGCACGGCCACCCTACCAACCGAGCTATACCGCCCCATTTTAAATTGTAAAATAAGTTTTACAATATTTATATTGTAAAACTTACAAACGTTGATTGGCGTGATAAATGGAGAATCCTTTTTAGCAGACGCTATGGACGGTTGTACTGCCGGTTCATAACACAAAAAAGGAAGAACATATTCAACCCGCAGTGAGCGAACTAGCCCGAAAGATGGCGTCATAGCACAAACACTAACACACCTTTTTAAGTGTCTCTGTCGGTGTAATCGGTAAACTATTTGTTGAGTACAACACATTATGGCTGTTAGCGAAGAAATATCCATAAATTAGCCGCACCGTTTTATAAGCCACAGGGCTCAAAGCGTTGGGAAAAATAAAATCGGTTTATAGGCCAGAAAATACCGTAATTTCCAGAATGAAAGGTACATTAGAGTGTAAGACACCAGTCATTTTCTTGTGATTGCATCTACTTGTTTGTTACCCTCGCTGTCAATCAAATATTCCTGAAAAGATTGTAACTTGCTAGCATACCCATAAAAATTGTGATGCATTCCGGCATTTTCCAGAGTGCTCTGCTGGAAAACACTTAGGACGATGTTGGCATCACATTCCACTCATTTTTAATGCTCACTTTTCCTCTTCCATACTGGGCGACCACAGCGACCACAGTGCTGGCCTACTTTTGAGTCAGGGCAGCGCCACGTCCAGCACAGTCTGCCGGGGGCAACAGACCGGCTCCTCTGGATTGGAACGCGGCCCACTGCATGCGTGTGGGTGGAAGGCAGGCAATCTGTCGCTTGTTTACACTTTACATTTCACGTTCTGGGTCCTGTAAATCTCGGGATGCCTGACCGTGACTATATCTCTCCTGCTTGAATTATATCAGCTTTTAGCTGTCTCGCTCTATGTGCATGGCAGTAAATCACTAGGTGACACCCACTGTTTGATTTTTTAAAAATAGTTTTTTATGGAAAGTCCCCCACACCTCAGCGCCTACAAAATGGGTAAAACATATGACAGCGAAATAGCTATTGATCTGCCTAATGGAAGGCGCGATGCCTCTATTTGTAGAGTGATGTCACTGGATAATCACGGAGACGTCTAATCTTTCCTCGCAGCTGCCTGGAGACGACACCGATATAATCGATCCGTCACTTTGGTGTCACTTTTTTTTTTACGTCGATCTGAAGTGTGGACAATGGCCTTAAAAAGACTTGAATTGGAAAAAGGTAACTAAGAAGACGTTTTTAAACCAGGCTGCTAAGTATCATGGCTCCTAAGATGTCCATTCACAGGTCATACGGAGGCCAGGAGCTGTTTTCTGAAACGCTGGATTCATTTACTGTACTTTACAGTACATATAAGAACACAATTTCGTTGCATTAACTCGTCGTAGTGCAGGATAAAAGAGCAATAAGGTGCAGATATAAATAAATAGATTACTGTACAGATAAATATATTGCACTTTTGCATATGCATCCACGTTTATGGATGTATGTTATACTGTCTTTATATTCCAGCGAGTTAATCCGTTTTTGGGGGGGGAATTGAGGGAATTATTTTGATGCGTTCAAATGTCTGATGGCCTGAGGGAAGAAGCTGTTACAGAACCTGGAGGTTCTGCTACGGAGGCTGCGGAACCTCTTTCTAGAGTCCAGCAGTGAAAACAGTCCTTGGTGGAGGTGGGAGGAGTCTCTACAGATTTTCTGAGCCCTGGTCAGGCAGCGGCTTTTTGCGATTTCCTGGATAGGAGGAAGAGGAGTCCTGATGATCTTTTCCGCCGTCCTCACCACTCTCTGCGGAGACTTCCAGTCTGAGGCACTGCAGGCTCCAGTCCAGACAGAGATGCAGTTGGTCAGTAGGCTCTCTATAGTGCCTCTGTAGAATGTGGTGAGAACGGGGGGAGGGAACTGTGCTCTTTCCATCCGATGCAAAAAGTGCATGCGCTGCTGAGCTCTTTTTACAAGAGCTCCGGTGTGTAGGGACCAGGTCATATTGTCAGTTATTTGCACCCCCGGGAACTTGGTGCTGCTTACGATCTCCACTGCTTTGCCGTTGACGAAGAGTGGAGTGTGGCTGGACTGGTGCCTCCTGATGTCGACGATGATTTCCTTGGTCTTGTCGACATTCAGGACCAGGTTGTTGGTTCTGCACCAGTCCACCAGATGTTTCACCTCCTCCCTGTAGTCCATGTCGTTGTTGTCACGGATGAGGCCCACCACTGTTGTGTCGTCCGCATACTGCAGCAGTCATGGGTCATCAGTGTTGACAGTGATGGCTCCGACCGAAGAATCAATCCGTTTCCCTTTGGAGTGAGTACCTCCACAATCATTTTACATCTGCCTCTTCTGCTGCATTTATTAATGCCACGCTCACTCCTCACATCTCGGATGAGTCTTAAGTGATTACAAGCTTCCTTTTAGTCTTCTGCCAATACAAAAAAAACCTCCTTATGACAAAATGTTTTTTTCCAAAGCTGAGTTTTCTATCATCTCCCCGCCTGTTTGCACAGTATTGGTGAGGTAAGAACAGGCTGAGGTGAAGTGACACTTCATTTGTTTTGGAAAATATGTTTCTCAGTCTATTCTGGCACAATGCTGTAAATAAAAGCTAATGCATATTTTAACATACCCAAACACTAACAGTAGATTAGGCAACTTTCCAAGTTGTCTTTTTGCTCTTCTTTTCTTGATGGAGACACTAGTAGTTTTATGTAATTTTACTGTATCCATCCAGACACTGACCAATGCATTTTTTTTTCTAATTGTGTGGATGCTCCAAAGCATTTACACATGTGGTTTTCAACACCAAAATGTATCTATTTATTCTTCAACTTCAACTTCTTCTTCTTCTTCTCCAAATTTTGACGCGCGCTACCTTCCACATTTTTCACCCGATTCAAACCGTTCCAACTTCAAACTGTTCAGCCTATTCGGGAATCGCGGGCTTTCTCTTGAAAAATTCCAACAATTCCCAGATTTCCCAGAATTCCACGTTCTGCGGGACATTTTTCCCATTCAAAATTAATTGCCATCTCCGGGTTGGGGAGGAGATCTTGCCCCAAGTGGAGGAGTTCAAGTACCTCGGAGTCTTGTTCACGAGTGAGGGAAGAGTGGATCGTGAGATCGACAGGCGGATCGGTGCGGCGTCTTCAGTAATGCGGACGCTGTATCGATCCGTTGTGGTGAAGAAGGAGCTGAGCCGGAAGGCAAAGCTCTCAATCTACCGGTCGATCTACGTTCCCATCCTCACCTATGGTCATGAGCTTTGGGTTATGACCGAAAGGACAAGATCACGGGTACAAGCGGCCGAAATGAGTTTCCTCCGCCGGGTGGCGGGTCTCTCCCTTAGAGATAGGGTGAGAAGCTCTGTCATCCGGGAGGAGCTCAAAGTAAAGCCACTGCTCCTCCACATCGAGAGGAGCCAGATGAGGTGGTTCGGGCATCTGGTCAGGATGCCACCCGAATGCCTCCCTAGGGAGGCGTTCGGGTTTAGGGCACGTCCGACCGGTAAGAGGCCACGGGGAAGACCCAGGACACGTTGGGAAGACTATGTCTCCCGGTTGGCCTGGGAACGCCTCGGGATCCCCCGGGAAGAGCTGGACGAAGTGGCTGGGGAGAGGGAAGTCTGGGCTTCCCTGCTTAGGCTGCTGCCCCCGCGACCCGACCTCGGATAAGCGGAGGAAGATGGATGGATGGATGGATGGAAAATTAATTGACCATTTTTCAAACTTTAACCATTTCCAAATTCCACCTTCAACACATTCCACTATTCTGGAAATTCAAACTTTATTTTTTCAGAGTTCAAAAAAATTCCAGGATTTTCCAGAATTCCTGTTTTTCCAAAGCCCTATTTTACACCCTTTTTTCTGGCGACTACTCCTTCCACATTTTTCAATGCATTTCAACCGTTCCACCGTCAACACATTCCTTTTAATCAAGACAAAAAACAAAGGTTTTCCCGAAATAATACAATTCCTCAATTCAACATGTTACTACTTCAACATTTCTCCACCGATATGAAACAATTCAACACCAAACCATTTCAACACATTCAGACCATTCAGGTTTTTTACCATTTTCCAAAAAATTCCAGCTTTTCCCGAAATTCCCAATTTTTTCTGAAATGCCCATTGAAATCAATGGGATATTCTTCAAACTTCCACAATTCACACATTCTTTAACCCTTTATTCATCTAAATAATGGAGATTATTTATTTGCATGAATGTGCAATGCTACATTTTTGTTAATAGAAGTATTTTAAACATGACACAAGTATTGCTTCCCACAGGGAGCATTAATAATTTAGTTGTTTGAAAATGATTCCACAAAAAGTTTTAATCTATAGCTAGTCTAAAAAACAACATTATTCAAATTAGAATATGCTAAGAGTAAGATGCAGTGTGTGGAGTGTCATTTCAAACTGCTAGTTTTTGATCAAATAAAATAAAAACTTGATTTAAATTAGCTGTCATTTGTATTGCGATGGTTTCTTTAAAAAGTAAAAATCGAAAAAAATTGTCAATAAAAATTTTTGTGAACAAATCTGAGATTTTATTTTTAGACCATACCGCCCGGGCCTAATTATGTAGACCACAAGGAAGTGTTTTAAATGTAGGAAAATAAAATCATAATACATCCCTTAAGTAAAGCTCTCAGCAAGCTTCAAAGCCACCAGAAAACGCAAAAAACAGAATCCATACAACAATACAAATTACAAAAAAAATTAAAACATTTTTTTTTGTAAAAATACAAATATCGATGTTGTTACTGTAGTATCGATAATATAGTGATACTACCTACATATGGATCAATCCGCCTTCCCTTTACGTGTACACCTGGACGATATACGTTAAATTATCCTTTTTGTATAGTGAAAGGATAATTGTAAACTTGTTCATTTTCTGTTCATTGCTGGTTTCTTTCTGCTAAAACGCAATTCCATTCCGTCTACACATTGAATTTATTTATTTAAAAAGCACTTTTATATTTGTGTCATTTCAAGTTACCTTAGCGACTTGTTTAGCGATTAGCATGCCTTCTTGCCTGCTTCTGCTTAGTCTCGTCCCCAAGTCCTCCAGTGATAATGGTACGTTTAATAATTGTGATTGATTTGTTGAACGGAAGGTGATGAATATTATTTTAGTGGAGAGGCTTCGTTCTGTGTAACTTAACATACACATGATTAATCAATTCAGCATAAAGGATTTTTTAGTGGGACTATGTAACCGTAAGAGGCTGAGTTTTTTTTCTTCCTTTGGCGATGCATCTGAGTGACAGACATGTGAGCCAATCAAATTTTTTGAGCCTCGCTATTGTTCTTCTGTCCTTTCCAACAGGAAGAACGACGTCTCACTCTGTACATTGCTCTTGTTGTGATGCACTTTGAAAATTTCAATATTTATTTAAGTAAAATTTTTGCTTACAGAAATGAGTCCATTTTATTATTGTTTTTATTTATTCAATCAATCAATGTTTATTTATATAGCCTTAAATCACAAGTGTCTCAAAGGGCTGCACAAGCCACAATGACATCTTCGGTACAGAGCCCACTTAAGGGCAAGGAAAAACTCACCCAGGTGTACGTCGATGTGAATGACTATGAGAGTACCGCATATGTGGGTAACACCCCCCCCCCCCCCCCCTCTAGGGGAGACCGAAAGCAATGGATGTCGAGTGGGTCTGACACTACCCAAATTTGTGGTATCATCCAAAACTAATGTAAAGTATCCAAACAACAGAAGAATATGTGTTATTACATTTTAACAGAATTGTAGATGGAACATGTTGAAACAGAAAATGACCAGATAATAACAGGAAATGAAGAAGTAGATTAATAATCCATTTTCTACCGCTTGTCCCTCATAATTTTGACAAAATAATAGAATGATAAATGACACAATATGTTACTGCATACATCAGCAGCCAAATTAGGAGCCTTTGTTTGCTTACTTACTACTAAAAGACAAGTTGTCTTGTATGTTCACTGTTTTATTTAGGGCCAAAATTGTTCTTCGATTGCAATAAGATTGTTTTTGTTAAAATAAAACCAATAATGCCATTTTTTGTGGTACCCTTAATTTAGAAAAGTATCGGAATGTATCGAAACATATCGATTGACCATATTTTGGTACCGTTCTGAAAATATTCGTATTGGGACGACCCTACAATATTATTTATATTATGACTACATTACATTATGAACACTGTGTAGTTGTATTGATTATTTATTCAGTGTAAAAGCATGATTTAGACAGAAGCTCTGAGTCTGTCTGTCAATTATTGCATATTGCTCCAATGTGTGGCACCTTGAGACAAGAATATGTTGATTGATATTAGGTATTCCTAGTAAGTATTCCTAGTAAGTAACATCTTCCTTCACTCATTATTTTTGCAGTTTTCTGCATTTTTATGTATGAAATTTAAAAACTGCAAATCGAATCACAATTTTGGAAAGAAAAACTGCAAATAGTGGCCGTGCCAGCAATCGGAGGGTTGCTGGTTACTGGGGTTCAATCCCCACCTTCTACCGTCCTAGTCATGTGTGTCCTTGGGCAAGAAACTTCATCCTTGCTCCTGATGGCTGCTGGTTAGCGCCTTGCATGGCAGCTCCCGCCATCAGTGTGTGAATGTGTGTGTGAATGGGTGAATGTGGAAATACTGTCAAAGCGCTTTGAGTACCTTGAAGGTAGAAAAGCGCTATACAAGTATAACCCGTTTATCATTTATTATTTATTAAAAATTTTTTTTTTTTAAATCGTGCAGCCCAACACAGTAAGCTGCTGCAAAAATAAATCAGCATTGGCCGATTTTAGCATCTTTAATGCTCAAAATGTGACCCTCGGCCTACTACCATATTTCTGTATGCGGTCCCGCAATGAAAAATGTTTGGACACCCTTGGTCTCAGCACAGTATGCAAATAAGTATCTTAATTAAACTCCACTAAATTGGGAAAAAGCTGGGCTGGCCAGTTAATTTTAAATGCAGGACAACAAAAATGATGAGATTTGAAAAAGGGAGAATAGAAGCTTCAAACATGCTGTTAGATCTGGTGGACTGGGCAATTTCTCCAATTTTGGATTGTACAATAGATGAATTGGTCATTAAAAGTGGGATCAATGATGAGGGATACTATGACAGATTTTCTTAGCTCCCGACACATGGCTTCCACTGAGCGACAAAATAATCCTGCACCAAGTGAAATATTAATGAAATCCTTGACAGAGAAAATCCCATGTTTATTTTTTCTACTACCACCAATATTATCTTGAGGGATTTCATTCAAGGCCGTGTAGAGTTATTTATTTATTTATTATTCATCTGTATGCAGCCATGAAAGAGTGTAGCTGAGACATGTTTTTGTCTTGAGAGACACAGTAAAGTCAGGCATATACTGTATGATTTTAGAAGTGCCGTTTTTAAAATTCTGTTTGATTATGTATGAGTGCTCACACAACACAGAAAGACTGAGAGTCACGACTTGATTCTAACTGTGCATTTGGGTTGTTACTGTTCTTTTGTTCCTGGAGGTGTCGGTAGCGCATGTTTCAAACTTTCAAAATGACCTCCCTGCTTCTCAAGACTGATACCACTATAGTACGGTATACTAGTATCGCGATACTAATGAATCATATTCGGTACTATACCGCCTCTGAAAAGTACCGGTCCCCCATCCGCCTGCGCCCCCGTCATCGTCACGTCGTGTCATGCCTGGTTTACGAGCAGACGAGCATGTTCGGTAGCGCACAATCACGGAGTACTTACAAGCAGACACAGTGTGTAGACAGAAAAGGAAGAACGGACGCATTTTGGCTTAAAAATTAAAGATAAAGGTGAAGTTATAACACTGAAACGCCCTCAAGAAGAGGTGCTTTAAGACATGGCTAGCTAGCTAGCGGCTAAAGTCCAGCCGCAGTCGGTAGTGTTTTAGCTACTTCTAAATCACTAATCCTCGCCTCCATGGCGACAAATAAAGTAAGTTACTTACAAGTATCATCCCTGCAGGACGAGGAATAGCTAAACATGCTTCACTACACACTGTAGCTCACCGGCGTCTAAATGTAAACAAACGGCATTGGTGGATCTACACCTGACATCCACTGTATTGATACCAAGTACAAGAGCGTATCTAGTCGATACTACTATAATTACGTCGATATTTTTTGGCATCACAACATCGTCTTTAGTTATTTTTAAATGTATATTATGTTTATAAACTCAGGAAATATGTCCCTGGACACATGACGACTTTGAATATGACCAATGTATGATCCTGTAACGACCTGGTATCGGATTGATGCCCAAATTTGTGGTATTGTCCAAAACTAATGTAAAGTATCAAACAACAGAAGAATAAGTGATTATTACATTTTAACATAAGTGTAAATAGAACATGTTAAAAGACAACGTAAGCAGATATTAACAGTAAATGAACAAGTAGATGAATATTTCATTTTCTACCACTTGTCCTTAATAATTTTGACAAAATGATAGAAAGGAAAATGACACAATTTGTTACTGTATATGTCAGCAGACTAAATTAGGAGCCTTTGTTTGTTTACTTACTACTAAAAGACAAGTTGTCTAGTATGTTCACTATTTTATTTAAGGACAAACTTGCAATAAGAAACATATGTTTAATGTACCCTAAGATTTTTTGATAAAATAAAGCCAATAAGGCAATTTTTTGTGTTCCCCTTTGTTTAGAAAAGTATCGAAAAGTATCAAAAAGTATGGAAATTGTTTTAGTACCGGTACCAGTACCAAAATATTGGTATCGGGACAACACTAAAATCATTAACTGATAAATATCAACAATTTAAAAACATTTAGATTTAACTGTAATTTGACCACACCTGGGGGTAAGAAAGACTCAAACAAAAGGTGGATTTGACTAACTGTACCTTTTAGACTTGAAAAGCCAGTATCTTCAACCTTGGTAAAGGGCTACTTGTCCAGCGCCATCATTTTAAGATGAAATCACACAGATTGCTTTAGCCTTCGGGTCGAAACGCCGCTGCAATAGAAACGAACCCCGGGGCTTTCTTTGCGGCAAGGTTTGGAGGGGCTTCTTTAGGCGCCTTCCTCGGCTTGCAAAACATTGTCATAGCAATGCCAGCGTTTCAGGTGACTGATAATGTTTGATGTGTTAAAGCTTAATTTTTTTTTCCCCTCCTCCCGGAATTTTTGCAGGACATTTGGTGCATGTAGCATGCGGAAAGTCTTCTGAAGCAGTGAAGAATTCCCACACAATTTATGTCCAGTACGGGTAAATTAGCCTTGTTGGAGCTATTATTTAATTGGATTGTATCATAACTTCTCATATTGGTGTGGTATTCATCGGTCCTTTAATTATCGTGCACTAGAGATTGACAGATTATTGGCGCCTATGTATGGCATTTTGACGTATATTGGTATCTGCCTCTTTTTATCGGTACCATTCTTTTTTTCTCCTTCATTTACAACTACATCAGCAAATACAATATATACACCTATGATACCAGTATTAGTACCGCATTACTGTTGACTGTCAATCAGAATGTGCAATAATGTAATGTTACTTACTGTACCTTGTATATACATTTTTATTTTTATTTTTAGCTAAGTACCGTGTGACTTGTTGAAGGGTGGACCAGCAAAGTAAGATTTTCATTGTACGGCAAATTGTCTGTTTAACTGTGCATATGACAATGAACAATCTTGAATCTTGAATCTTGAATTACACAGATTATAAACCGCTACTTTTTCTGAAGATTTGAACTTTTTTTAAACAGTGCGGCTAATTTGTGGGTTTTTCTCGGTAAAAGCCATACTGTTTTGTATTAAACAAATGGTTATCATATTACACCGACAGAGAGACTAAAAAGGTGTGTTATTGTTTGTGCTATGGTGCTATCTTTTGGACAAGTATGCTCACTGCAAGTGGTGCGGGTTGAAAATGTATTTCCAGTTTTCATGCCTTGAACCAGAAGTAAAACCATCCATACTTTTTTCATTCATCACTCCAATTAACGTTTGGAAGTTTTACAATATAACTAAAACAATTCATATTTACAAAACCGTCCCATGTGTGATGTTTGTAAGAGTGTTTTCATGCATACATGTATTTGTACGTGTTATCGTACTGTAATCAAGCTAGCTTTTTTAGCAGTAGCTAATATGCTAACATGTTTACAAGTGTCTGTGTTAGCATTATTAACTTACAATGGCATCATTTTTGTATTGTTTCAGTTTCATACATTCACCAAAACATCACCTTGGAGTGCTTGAGTCTGTTTTGCAGATTAGACCCACTAGCTGCAAAAGCTAGTGGGTCCATGACGAAGACTTATGTTTTTTTTGATCAACCGTTTTACTGCCGTGTGACAGGCACTGTTTAGAAACAATTAAATAAACATTTACATAATATTTTGTACCGGTATATAGCTGCGTCTTAGAGTTAAATAAACATTTGCAAAGTCTTTCGTACTGGTATATATCTGTGGCGTATAGTCCGGTAAACATATTTATCCATCCATCCATCCATTTTCTACTGCTTATTCCCTTTGGGGTCTCGGGGGGCGCTGGAGCCTATCTCAGCTACAATTTCCTCTAAAATTTGGTTTGTGCTCTAAAGCCTGAAAAATACAGTAATCATCCAGAGCTGTCAACTTTTCTGGATTCTGCATTAGACTCCCAGAAATGTCTCTGCCTATCAACATGTCAATTAAAAATATCCCAGATTGTGATATTTTTGTGTGGATATGAAATACTGTAAACACCTGCAAACTCCAAATCTTGGCAGCTCTGAAGGGCCCAATCTGTCCTCATTTCCCACTGTACACCAGATGACTAATGACACCTGACAAGTCCTGAAATTATGATTCAGAAATGAGTCGGCCAACTCGGAATTGGGTTTAAAAACAGATTAATTTACACAGTGTATGTCTGGTTAAAAGAATGTTAAAACAAGGTAAAGGGTGTCAGGGATGGAATCTGTAAGCTAATGTTCAAACAATAGCACTGGTGCTTTTGCTGTGTTGTACTTAAGCAGTGTTATGGGGGAAATGCTACCTCAAACCCGATTAAAGGAGTCAAAGAAAAATAGTACGACAATGGAAACGGATGTAAGAACTATGAAATGTTTAGCAAAAGTTGGTTGTCCAAGAGCTGTAATACACTATATAAAGAGGAAACCTTCAACAGTGAACTTTAAAAAGCATCTGTATTGCGTATACTGGTGTTGTCTCCTTTTTCGCTGTATGGCCCATTTTATCTTTGGAGGTCAAACAGAACTGTGTAATGATGTCATCTGTCACCTGCCATTTGTGACAGGAAGAATAATTTGTTGTGTCAAGTCTGTGCAGATGTTGGTTAAAAGTTTTGTGGCTCGTCATTAACACCAAAACAATCCATTGGAGATGTTTTGGGCTATTATAAATTAAACCATCTCCTGCATATTGATCTGATTGCATATTTAATAAATACAGTGTAAAGGATTGACTACCTTGAACTGGTTTAAGTTTCGTTTCTTTAAGAAAAACACAATTTAGTTACAATTTACAATTTAGTCGTGTCGCTTGGTTTTTACTTCAGTCCTGTTACCTTAACGCATTACTACCTCTGTAACATTTTTTTAAATAGTCCACAAGTCACATGATCCACAGGAAGTTGCATCATTTTGATTATCTGCCAGCAAAGTCCTGTAACATAAAATCATTGTTTATTTTTTAAATCTATATTTTTCATTGAATCACTGTATTGTGATTAGTGTCAACATGCTATCAGCATATATGCCAAGTAGCTATACTCACTCATGTTACTTTCTTTGCTGTTACTAAGACAATTCATCTTTGTCTTATAAATGATAAATGGGTTATACTTGTATAGCGCTTTTCTACCTTCAAGGTACTCAAAGCGCTTTGACAGTATTTCCACATTCACCCATTCACACACACATTCACACACTGATGGCGGGAGCTGCCATGCAAGGCGCTAACCAGCAGCCATCAGGAGCAAGGGTGAAGTGTCTTGCCCAAGGACACAACGGATGTGACTAGGATGGTAGAAGGTGGGGATTGAACCCCAGTAACCAGCAACCCTTCGATTGCTGGCCCGGCCACTCTACCAACTTCGCCACGCCGTCTTGGGCACCTTGTCAAAATGAAATAAACTGGCCTTATGTGGGCCTCTTTTTTGGAAAACTTATAATTGTTTTACAGCGGATTTATTATGCAAAACCAACTGTTCTTACCTGTTGATACCTCTTTTTGTGTATTTGGGATCTGCATAAGTCCCAAAAATGTTAAATCATTGATGGAGATATTTATAAAACAATCTTGCCTTACTTCATTCTTCCCCCAAACGAGTCGTTTGGAATTTGCCCCATTAGCAGCAGATTTCTCCATATATGGTAGACATTTACCATATTCATAAAAGTGTGGCAAATCCACCAATGCCACGCTCTAGTAAATATGCTCCTTCTTTTTTTCACTGTCCTCTAGTTGTGGGGCAGACTGACTCGTACGTACGCATGCATCCTCTGCTGTTGCCATTTCTAATACAAAGTAATGTGTAGTCATAATTTATATCTGGCAATAGACTTGATATGGAAGAACTAAAAAGTACATCATGGTTGAGGGGTAGAAAACGCTGTCAAAGTGGAGGCACATAAATAAAATGGCCCACAAAATGGTGCATCCTGACGAAACAGTCAGTAAGCAGCTTGAAAACGATCTGTAAAACATAATCAGTGTAACATTTTGACCAAACAACCACCATTACATGTTATGTAGACCACAAGGAAGTGTTTAAATGTAGAAAAAAAATCACAATATGACCACTTTAAGGCAACATACTTTTTCCTTTGACTTTTGCTTTTTTTAAAAACTTTATTTAACTGTTTTCTTTTGGTGAAGAGAATCAGTACTCCAGTACTTTGAGTTTCAGTTTGAACGCATCATTTGTTTAGATCCTCTTAATATTAATTTATGATCTACCGATCAATGCTTGCAAAGACGCATTGTCTTGGGGTGTTGGAGATACTTCTCTCAGGGGGTCCTATCAAATGAGCTTCACCATTCCAAGGTAAGCAATAATGAGGTTTGACTCCATTTCACCATGGACCGCACTGTAAAAATATTGTCATGACGGTGTGTGATTCGTAGTCGGACGTGGCAAGGTTCTTCAGTGTTTACTTAAAAGCTAGGAAATATCATGTCCAAAACCGTGGCCCTAAAACCAGGTACGGACCGTAGCATGGGTTACCTGTACTGTTGCACCTCTAGTAAGCGCTATACAAGTATAACCCATTTACCATTTAGTAAACACAATTTTATATATGAACACAATGACAGTTGTCAGCTGTTAGCATATATTACCTCAATCAGACATGTCTTTTGCAAGATACTGCAGTAGTTAACATTAGGGATGCTGTATTCGGTATAATCCTGCACGGGACAATCCACCTATAATAAAGATATACAAAATTGTGATATTAATCGTGATCCTTTTTTTTGCCATATTGTCCAGCCCTACTCTTAAGTACAATTATTACCTACCTTACCTCTGTCTATTACCATGCTGTGTTGCATCAATTCAAAGACAGACATGTTATAGACATTTACATGTGGTTGAGACAATAACGGAGATAACAGTTGTCATCCTTGCTACCATACAAGCACATCATTTCCACTTCACTTACTACAGCAAGTTGCCAGCTGCTTGGCGTTCCTGCTCTCTTTTTTGACATGCACGCAATGTTAGAAACAATACTCTGTTCAAAGATTAAACACCTGCCTGCACACAATAAACACAGAGACTGTGCCGAGCCGAAACTAGAAGTATTCTCAATGATTGGAGGCTACAAGGAAAATGTCCCCTCGTGTAGTGGTTATTGTTGGATTAAAGCTGAGTACAAGCAATCTGCCAGGATATTACATTTGCTGTGATGATATTAGGACATAACCTGAAATGAGTTCATTACTTGTGCTTTTATCTATCAGGCATGCAATGTGAAATGAACTTCTCTTGAAAAAGAACTAAACGCGTCAGTATTTTTAAAATAACAAGTGCAAGCTGCAATTATACTTTTCTGCGGTCTTGTCTTTCTCTTGATGAAAAGCAATCATTGTTCCAGTGCTTTAAAATGTTTATAAATCATCATTATGGAATGAAGGGATCTCTGGGCCCCATTCAGCAATAAGTTCCTAAGTTTTCCTCTTATATTTCTTCTTAAGTGATTTCCAAAGAGGAGTCCATTCAAATTCATGACGTGTTCTTCAACGGCCAAATTGTTCCCACCTGCCGTTGTTAAGTTGCTGAATGCCAAATGGTTAGCGGGTGCGTGTCTATCATTAATTTGCATATAAACACGCCCTTATTTCCACAATATGCATATGTAAACACCCTTAATTTTGTAATTTGCATAGGTAAACGCCCTTAATTCCCCATATAAGGGCACAATTCCGGCGGAACAGCTGAACATCAAACACACGGAAAAAACACAAACAGATTACAGAAGAGAAATTTGTATTATCCCGCGGGGGAAACACATGATGTCAAAACGTAAGTTTAAGAAAGGGGGGACAGCTCTCAGTAGCCTAAAGCGTTCAAATAAATATTCCTCACTTCAAATAGGTCTACATGGTCGTGAAATATGTACTCTTTCCCCAGAGCACGATCTGCGGCATCTTGCAGTAGCAGCAAAAGCATTGGCATTGTGTGAGTTGAGTTGCAACAGGGTGTGAGAGGCCTGTTGGTCTTTTAAAGAGTTACCAATAGCTAAATCAACGGCCCGGTAAGTGATGATTGTGTTTATTGTGTGTATGTGGTGTGTGTGTGTGTGTGTGTGTGTGCACGCACACGGCATTTTGAAATGTCTATATATTGCTCATTTTGCTATATGTCTGTCTGATTTTATTATAGAAACAAGTCTTGCTTTTCTTTTACTGTGAAACAGAAATTGGTGGAAACAACCTTCTTTTTTTTTTCTTTTTTTTTTTTAATAAATGTTTTTATTGAAGTGAAGTGAAGTGAAGTGAATTACATTTATATAGCGCTTTTTCTCAAGTGACTCAAAGCGCTTTACATTGTGAAACCCAATATCTAAGTTACATTTAAACCAGTGTGGGTGGCACTGGGAGCAGGTGGGTAAAGTGTCTTGCCCAAGGACACAACGGCAGTGACTAGGATGGCGGAAGCGGGGATCGAACCTGCAACCCTCAAGTTGCTGGCACGGCCGCTCTACCAACCGAGCTATACCGTCCCATATTGAATTTGACAGGTATTACACTATACAATAGAACAGTAATCACATTTTCCTTTTTTTTTTTTTTTCCCCACCCACTTCCAAGAACAGCAACCCAACACACACCCCATACACACACAACCCCCCCCCCCCCCCCCCCCCCAGGTCCTACATAAGTTAAAGGTACAGTCACAAATGGAAAATAATTAGTACATCACTTTCTTCTCAACATAGGCAGATAATAAATATACACCCAGAATAAATGTAAATATAAAATAAAAAAGGAAGCTGGTTTGTGAAAGGTGAACTTTTCATGTATCCTATAGCGTCTTTAATTTAGCTATGTAGTCAACCACACCACCCCAAACAGAATAAAACTTCCCAGGTGCCCCCCTAAGATTGAACTTTATTTTCTCCAGATCTAAATAAATCATAAGGTCTTTAAGCCATAAGGAGGCTTTGGGGCAAAATGGTGACTTCCACTCCAGCAAAATTCTCCTACGTGCTAATAAGGATGCAAAGGCGATACTATCCTTCAATTTTCTCCTTATTTGGGGATCTGATACCGTCCCAAAAATGGCCATTTCTGCACATGGTGTCAGGTTTAAATCCAATGCCTTAGCAAGGTGTTTGAAAATAGTTGTCCAATAGTCCAGCAAATGGGGACAAGACCAAAACATGTGCGTCATGTTTGCAGGTGACATGTGACATCTGTTACAAGTATCCGAAATATTGGGGTATATTTTGGAGAGTTTGGAATTAGTAAAATAAATACGGTGGACAACCTTAAATTGCATTAAATTAAGCCTTGAACAGGATGTACTGTTGTTAATTCGGGTTAAGGCAGAATCCCAATCTCCATCATCTAAAGATCTGCCAAGCTCTTCTTCCCAATTCCCTCTGATTTTATCAAGAGACGTTTTACTAAACTGGGATATTAAGATGTAGATTTTGGAGATTAGGCCTTTCTGATTTGTGGGAATATCTGAAATTGAGTCAATTAGCGAATTAGGTGGAGTATTAGGGAAAAAGAGACTATTTGATTTAACAAAATTACGAACCTGAAAGTATCGAAATAGGTGAGATTTTGGTAGGTCAAATTTTATACACAGTTCACTGAAACTAGCGAAGACATCACCAATATATAAGTCCTTTAGCCTGCTAAGGTTTGACTGCTTCCATAGAGAAAACGCTACATCTGTGCTAGGAGGGAGGAAGAGGTGGTTATTATGAATGGGGCTGTGGTTGGATAAGCCCTGCAGGCCGAAAGTATTTCTAAATTGAGACCAGATTCTAAGGGTAGAAATGACGATTGGACTACAAGTAAATTGGGATGGTCGATAAGGTAATTTTGATGTAAGTAGATCCAAGAGAGAGGTAGAACAGGAACTAGCTTCAGATTTACACCAGATTAATTCAGGTTCTTGGATCCAGAGAGTCACTTTGTGTATGTTAGCTGCCCAATAGTAGTATTTTAGATTAGGGAGTGATAAACCACCTACGGACCTATGCCTTTGCAGGAACTCTCTTCTAATCCTGGGAGTCTTGCCTTTCCATATAAAGGATGAAATTAGTTTGTTTATTATGCAAAAAAAGGAATTGGGTAAAAAGATAGGCAAACATTGAAACAGATACAAAAATCGAGGAAGCACATTCATTTTGACGCAGTTTACCCTGCCAGCAATAGTTATGTGTAAATCTTTCCACCTATCCAAATCTAATTTAAGTTTGTCGATTAGAGGTGGAAAATTGTCCTTGTAGAGAGCTGGTAGCTTGCAACAAATATGTACACCTAAGTACTTGAAGCTGTTCCTAGACATCTTAAATGGGAAATATCCATCAGGGATCTCAAGGGCCAAATTATTCACAGGGAAGCATTCACTCTTAGCGAAATTCAATTTATGGCCAGAGAATGATCCAAAATTGTTTAGCAAATCAATAATCTTTGGAATGGTAGAGATTGGATCAGATATAAACAATAGTAAATCATCCGCGTATAGAGAATGTGTGTGTTCTAGACCGCATCTATGGATTCCTTTACTGATACCGGCCGATTTAAGAGCAATGGACAAGGGTTCGATTGCAGTAACAAATAACAATGGGCTTAGAGGGCACCCCTGCCGTGTACCTCTGCCAAGTGTGAAAAATTGGGATAACATTCCATTTGTGCTTACGGCAGCCCTAGGAGAAGAGTATAGAAGTGCTATCCAAGATATATATTTAGACCCAATGTTAAACCTCTTTAAGACCTCCAATAAATATCCCCACTCCACCTTGTCGAAAGCTTTCTCTGCATCCAAAGAGACCACCACTTCTGGCGTCCCCTCGGATGCTGGAGAAAAAATAATGTTAAGAAGGCTACGAATGTTGGAAAAAGAGTGCCGGTTTTCATAAATCCAGTTTGGTCAGGTGATAAGATGTTTGGTAAAATTGATTCAAGGTGAAGGGCCAGTGCTTTAGCTAAAATCTTATAATCAGCGTTTAAGAGAGAGATGGGACGGTAAGAACTACAGTCAGAATCAACTTTGCCCGGTTTTAGTAATAAAGTTATTGACGCTTCGGTGAGAGTTTGAGGCAAGGTACCCCGGTCCAGAGAGTCATTGTACATATTTAAAAGGAGAGGAGTCAGTTTATCTGAGAATTTTTTATAAAACTCTATAGGATAGCCATCTGGGCCAGGGGCCTTGCCGCTCTGCATTAGTTTAATTGAATTGACAATGTCTTTTAACTTGGCGTGATAGATGGCGCCCTGCCTTCTCACCGTGCTCGTACAGGAAGCCACGCGATCGTAAGAGTAATTTTTCAGTTTCTTGTGTTGACAATAAATTATAGTTCATTTGCAGATTTTGTCTATCTTTAACCAGATCAGGGTATGGAGATACTGATAGTTGTCTGTCCAATTCTGTTATACTTTCCATGAGCTGCTCCTGTTTTTGTCTTCTCAATTTGTTTTGTCTTGCTGAATAAGAAATAATCTCTCCCCGGACTACCACCTTTAATGTCTCCCAGAGTAAAGACGGGGATATGGGAGTAGAGTTGTTGGTGACAAGAAAATCATCTATCACTTTGGAAATTGTTTTGCAGAATCCGTCATCATTGAGTAGTGTGCAATTAAACCTCCATGGAGTCTGCATTTTTTTAAAGAGTGTAAACGAAAGATCAAGTGACAATGGAGCATGGTCAGATATCACTATTGTTGAATATTCTACATTATCGACAGCCGGAAGGAGATTATCATCTATGAAAAAGTAGTCAATCCTTGAAAAAGTTTTATGGACCTGAGAATAAAAAGAGAATTGTTTTTTATCTGGGTAAAGAAAGCGCCACGGGTCCACACCTCCTATTTGACCCATGAGATTTGAAATTGTTTTGGCCATTTTTAATGGGGGGCCCTGCCTTGGACTAGATTTGTCTAGCAACGGGTCTATTGCACAGTTCAGGTCCCCCCCCAATATTAAACGATGAGAACTGAGGTCTGGCAAAAGTGAAAACACTTTCCTAATAAATGCTTCATCATCCCAATTGGGTGCATAAAGGTTGGCAAGGACAACAGACATATTATTAAGAGAACCCGAGACTATTACAAAACGACCTTGATGGTCAGTTATGACATTTGTTGGGCTAAACTGGATTCTTTTGTGTATTAAAATAGCTGTGCCCCTTGCTTTACTGCTAAAATTTGAGTGAAAAGATTGTCCAACCCATGAGGCCTTTAATCTATGGTGATCCTTAGTGGTCAGATGAGTCTCTTGTAGGAAAGCAATTTCAGTTTTAAGGTGTTTTAAATGGGAAAATACTCTACCTCTTTTAACTGGGCCATTGATCCCTTTAATGTTCACACAAATACACACAAACCCCCCCCCAAAACCCCCCCTCGAATTCGGCTCTTTTGTCTTTCAACCCTGAAGCTGCTGCTGCGGCCGCCATGTTAGCTAGTTTAGCCGAGACGCTCGCTGCTCGAGTTATTGCTGTTGCCGGTTTTGTCTTCGAGCTGCTCATCACGTCGCAATAACCACACTATCTCGCACAAAAAAAAGGGTGCGTCAGCCAGGAAAAAATACCGTGAAGTAGTTAGACTTTTAAAGAGTAAATGAAAAGTTTCGTCGGAGCCCTCCTCTCACACGTCTGCCCTCTACCTCATCCGGGGCGGAAACAACCTTCTTACCTGTTATTGACTGTGGAGATGTGTTGTACATGAATGCTACTGCTGGTTGTCTCCACAAGCTGGTGGAGACAACCAGTGTGTACCACGGTGCACTGAGATTTATCACCAACTGCGCTCCCCTTACTCACCATTGCGTATTATACTCAATGGTTAACTGGACATCTTTATGTGCTCGACGCCTCAATCATTGGTATGTTTTCATCTACAAAACCATTCTGGGTATCACTCCATCTTATCTGTCTTGTCTTTTAACAAAGAAGCAAGGAAGTCACAATCTTCGTTCAATGAATGTTCTGCAATTTGTCGTCCCCAAAGTAAGAACTGAACTGGGCAAGAAAGCATTTAGGTTTTCAGCAGCGAAGGCTTGGAATAACCTACAATCGAATATTAAACTTCAAGCCCTTGTTACGTTGAATGAGTTTAAAGCTTCTGTGAAAGGACTGCAGTCTACCTTGTCTGTATGCACATGTGTTATGTGAGCAAGTTTTAATGTCGTAAATGTGATGTTTTATGTATTTACTGTTTTTAATGTAACCTTGCTGCTGCCCTCTTGGCCAGGTCTCCCTTGGAAAAGAGATCTTTGATCTCAATGGGATTTTACCTGGTTAAATAAAGGCTAATAAATAATAATAGTCTTATCTATATCTATTTATCTATCTATCGATCTATAATATTCATTTAACATTAGACAATAGAAGTAAGGGAACTTGTCACACTTAAGAACAAATAGGCCAGCCTAAGAGTGCTCTGGAGCACTCGTAGATTTTGTTCTTACCCACGAACAAATCCCAGCTAAGAAAACATCGGTGAATACAAAAATATTCTTAAAAACTTCGTAAATGGGCCTAAGGGGCGGCGTGGCGAAGTTGGTAGAGTGGCCATGCCAGCTAATCGGAGGGTTGCTGGTTACCGGGGTTCAATCCCCACCTTCTACCATCCTAGTCACGTCCGTTGTGTCTTTGGGCAAGACACTTCACCCTTGCTCCTGATGGCTGCTGGTTAGCGCCTTGCATGGCAGCTCTCGCCATCAGTGTGTGAATGTGTGTGTGAATGGGTGAATGTGGAAATACTGTCAAAGCGCTTTGAGTACCTTGAAGGTAGAAAAGTGCTATACAAGTATAACCCATTTATTTATTATTATCATTTAAGAACAAAATGTGTTCTTAAGAACGGTTGCTGAATGGGGCCCGTTGCTCCTATATAGAAAGAGCTCTATTTCGTTACTTTGTGGCACACTCAACTACCTGTGATTCCTTCCTCGTCTTTCCTCCAACATGAGAGGCCACACAGAACCCTATTTTGATTTTTTTTGTTGCCAGTGATTTTGTCCTGTAGTATAATCCACAATGGATGCTAGCTCTGCTCAGAACGAGATTGCTTGCTCGCTGTTTAGCTGAGCTTTTAAGAAATGTGCATTCATGAGTGTGTCTAAATCATTGTGTACAACTTTTGGCACACAGCCTGGTGTGTCTTATGTGGCATTTCCCTCTGTGGCGCCTGCTTCAGATACTAATCCAGCCTTTTCTGTGTCCTGCTGTGTGAAAGGGCTAAAGTCAGGGAAAACTTAGCCAAAGCCTTGACAATGCTATCAACATTTAAAGCTCTCGTCCACACTGACGTGTGAACAGCAGCTCAACAGCTCCAAACCTCACAAGCCATAAGCCTCTTGTTGAGTGCAGGGAGAAAAGGCGGCAGCTTGTTCTGCAGGCTGCATTCAACCAGAGCTGCCAGCAGGCGAAAAAAGCATCAACATCTGGACTGTAGTAATGTTTACCGAGTCTATTACATTGATAAGCATCATTACGCAGAATTCATAATGGAATCTGCCACCTCCAGTGGAAACTCTTTGGGGCCATTACAACTTCTGGCTCCACTGACTTGTATTATTCTCCTGTGTTTGTGTGCATTTGACAGGCGTATTCCCAATGACATTTCCCCCGAGACTTGCAGCAGCCAAGTGTTACGTAGATCTAATGTGCTGACACAAATACATTTCCTTAATATGCATTTTAAGCAAAGTTTTGTGGAGATCAGCACTGCTCCCTCACAACTGTTATGGTACGGAAGGGGAAGAAGACGGTGCAGAATGCAGGGATGTCGTTTAGCTCTATTTTTAAATATAAACAACATGCAATGAGGCGTGCAACAAAACCAAAATGTATATGTGTAGTGATTATATGTTGAGTCTTACCGGGAGTTGTTGAAGGTGCGTGTTGAGTGAGAGGCGGAAGTCCAAGAAGGGCAAGACAAGCTCGGAGGTCCGAGAGGAGGCGTGAGGTCGGGGGCAGAAGCGGGGCGTCAGAGTCCGTGTCCAGGCGAGAAGTCGAGATCCAGGAAGGCAGCAAGGGGACCAGAGGGAACCCTAGGAGGCAAGACACACAGCTTGAATCCGGGAAGCGAAGAGGGACTGTGGGAACACGACACAGGACAACACACAATGAGCACAGAGGTGGGGAAACATGGAGAGAGAAAGTGCGCATAGAGCTTGACGTTTCGGCTTACTGTACGGAACAGGAAACTATGTTCTGGCCCGGAACGCAGGTCTGCTCTGGCTTAAGAAGCCCAGGGAGCTCATCAGCGACAGGTGTGTTGAGTGCTGACTGATTGATGATTGAATGCAGCCGCCTGCTGCAGCCGGAGTGAGCGCGCGATGAATGCGCATAGGAATGCGTCCGGGCCCTGACAATAGCAAGTTTAAGATGAATCCAAATTCTGCCCCCAACCCCTTGTCTTAGCTCTTCGACCTTAGTTCTGCACTGCATGTTTATGTCAAGCAAGTGATCACTCAATTCTGCACTTTTAAAAATGTTGCCCATCATTCACAATACTTACGCGAAACAAGAGCTCACGTCCTTCTCTTTTCCGTGCGTCCTAAATAGTGAAACACTGCATTGTCGGACTGCATTGTGCCGAGTGTGAAATTTGGTGGAGGAGGAATTATGGCGTGGGGTTGTTTTTCAGGAGTTGGGCTTGGCCCTTTAGTTCCAGTGAAAGGAACTTTGAATGCTCTAGGATACCGAAACATTTTGGACAATTCCATGCTCCTAACCTTGTGGGAACAGTTTGGAGCGGGCCCCTTCCTCTTCCAACATGACTGTGCATAAAGACATGGATGACAGAGTCTGGTGTGGATGAACTTGACTGGCCTGTACAGAGTCCTGACCTGAACCCGATAGAACACCTTTTGGATGAATTAGAATTGAGACTAAGAGCCATGCCTTCTCGACCAAAATCAGTGTGTGACCTCACCAATGCGCTTTTGGAAGAATGGTGGAAAATTCCTATAAACACACTCCGCAACCTTGTGGACAGCCTTCCCAGAAGAGTTGAAGCTGTAATAGCTGCAAATGGTGGACTGACATCATATTGAACCCTATAGGTTAGGAATGGTATGGCACTTCAAGTTCATATGTGAGTCAAGGCAGGTGGCCAAATACTTTTGGCAATATAGTGTACGTGTTACCTTACCAACACATCTACAGATCGGCAATGTGCATTTGTTATTAGTGCTGTCACTTCAGCAAGAATTGTGGTGCGACAAGACACGGATGTTGGCACGATAATTGGCAAATGTGAAAGTACAAAATGACAGTCGATTTCGCACTCTGCACCTTCATGCATTATACCTCACGGTGTTAGGATCATTCTGAGAAAGGTTTTTGAGCGTGTTAATGACCACAGTCGGCAAGAAAAAAAACACAGGTAAAACAGCACAGATTGTAATCGAGCAGTGCCACTATCCCTGGGTCGCCCCTTCTGTGTGGTAATATGTCCAAACTGTACCCCACCTCTTGTCTTCTTTGATTTTCTCACAACAGGACAGTAAAGCTAGGAAATGAAATGTACATACAGGTATATTAGCTATGTCACCTGCCGCAAACGTGTTGAATAATTGCCTCTGCGTGAATTGCATTTGAATTAATGGCTGTATTAATTAACAGAAGAGTGTGCAATTTAACTACACGACTGTGGTGTTGGCATTTCTTTATTGAATGGGCTGACATTTTAACTGTTCTGAATAACAACATTATACAACAGGAGTTGTTTTATAGTCTTGAACATTTTGGTATTGGATAGATAGTCATTAATTTCCCTACCAATTATCAGGTTAAGGTAACACATTTTTCTCAACGATATATTGACTTATAGAATTATTGCAGATAAATGAATTATTGTCAACATTATTTTGAGACCAAATTACCCAGGTATGTAATGATAATACATGCCGTATTTTCTGGACTATAAGGCGTACTTAAAATCCTTTTTTTTTTAATCAAAACTCGACAGTGCACCTTATAACCCGGTGCGCCTAATGTAAGGAAAAATTCTGGTTTTGCTTACTGACCTCAAAGCTATTTCATTTGGTACATGGTGTAATGATAAGTGTGACCAGTAGATGGCAGTCAAACATAAGAGATACATGTAGACTGCAATATAATGGCAGTCACACACAAGAGATATTTGTAGACTGCAATATGACTCAAGTAAACAACACTAGCATTTTATTTTTCGGGACGGTATAGCTCGGTTGGTAGAGCGGCCGTGCCAGCAACTTGAGGGTTGCAGGTTCGATCCCCGCTTCCGCCATCCTAGTCACTGCCGTTGTGTCCTTGGGCAAGACACTTTACCCACCTGCTCCCGGTGCCACCCACACTGGTTTAAATGTAACTTAGATATTGGGTTTCACAATGTAAAGCGCTTTGAGTCACTTGAGAAAAAGCGCTATATAAATGTAATTCACTTCACTTCACTTCACTTTATATGTTCCATTGAAAATATAGAACATTATACACGGCGCTCAAAAATACATCAAAATGTTTTAGTACGACTCTGGTAAGCTACGAAGCCGCACCGTTTGATTGATTGTACTGTTTCTACATACAAGTATTATTATAGTGTGTGTATAAGGTAAGACATATTATCCGGCGTTTGGTTTCGCAATTATATGCAAAAGCAACTTTTCTTACCTTCTGGTACCTGCTGATCTGTATTTGGGATCTGCATAAGTCCTGAAAAATTGTGCGCGTCCGCCTTTGTAGTCCGTAGTCGATAAGCTTCTTCTTTTTCCCTACCTTCTTGTTATGGGACATACATCCTCCGCTGTTGCTATTTCTAATATAAAGTAGTGTTAAGTTATTTACTTATATCTGCCATTAAAGAGCTAAAACATGCAGGTATAGTCAGTTTACATTATTCACCCAAGGAAGTTTACTTATTAGAGAGTTCCGGTCGGACGGTTTTTCACGGGATATATATTCCCGGCAGATGAGGAGATGCTGCTCCGTTATTGATTGAAGTAAAGTCTGAATGTCATTAAAACAGTTAGCCCCATCTTTTGACACTTCTTCCACTCCTGTCCTTGCACGCTACACCGCTACAACAAAGATGACGGGGAGAAGACGCAACCGAAGGTGACCCACGTAAATAAAACCGCCCACAAAATGGCGCATCATGAAGCGACTGTCAGAAAGCGACTTGAAGATGATCTGTAAAACATAATCTATGCAACATTTTGACCAAAGAACCACCATTACATGTTATGTAGACCACAAGGAAGTGTTTAAATTTAGAAAAAATATATAATATGACTCCTTTAATGTGCCTTATAATCCGGCGCGCCTTATATATGAAAAAAAGATTGAAAATAGACCATTCATCGGCAGTGCGCCTTGTAATCCGGTGCGTCCTATTATCCGGAAAATACAGTAATAAGTCATTCTAGTGTACCCTTTCAATTGCAATACATTTGTATTTCTCCTATATTTGAACATTGTAATTGTAATGTAAACTTTTAAATATATAAATTAAATCAAACAAACAAATAAAAAATAAAAATACAGTACTTTGGCTATAAGTAACATTTTGTACTTGAATACAAATCACAACCAAAAGCAATAAAATAGGTTATGTCTCTGTTAAGGAGGGGGTGGGCTACCCTTAAATATATATAATCAATAAATCAATCAATTCATCCTTTTATTGTCATTGTCATCATAACACAAGTTATGCACGTCAACAAGACTTTGTTGGAGCGTAGTCCAGCCGCATAGAAAAGTGAATTGATACACAACCAAAACAATAAATAAAATGGCCAAATAAAGTTATTGTGACCAAAATCAGCACAGTTATCATTATTATGGTGGTATTGTTGAATGTGCTCAAAAAGTACTTATATACAAACTAAAATATTTTAACCAATTTTTTTTTTTTTTTTTTTTTTTAAATAGGTAAAATAAATTGACACACAATATACTTTTTTGGCAGAGGAAACATAAGCCATTTTTCTACATTCATAAAAGCCATATTTTTTTGTGGGTGTGTTTAAATATGTTTATTTTCTTCCATTTTAATTTGTAAACGTTTTAGAATATTTTTTTGAATAAATACCAATCAGGTAATTATTTTGTTTGACTTTCGGTTGTTGTTGTTTTTTAAAGAATACATAGTTTGGATAAGGGATAACCACAAACATGTAATGTACATGTCTGAAGGATTTAAATGATATTTCATGGTAATGTCTAATTTTTGGAAACGCAGACAGGCAACAGATAATATTTTTTCCATTGTTTTAAATAGTTTATATTATTACTTTTAAAATGTATTTTTTCAAATATGCAATTTGAACAAAGTGGAGGGGACTTTGCTTAATACAATTATTTTTAGCTAATTCTATAGTACATTTACATTTAATTTGATTACAATGAATGATCGCAGAAAGCACTATTACATTTGGTGTCATGTCTATCCATCACATTGCCAATACAAAGGCAGAGTGTAGACTGCACACAAGATTAAAATTTTATGTCGAAAAGGCTCAACAAATAACCTGCAAAGGCAAATTACTACATCAATCAGTACTGTTGAGAATAATAAGCCATATAAATAATAGATGCTTTGTACATTATTCATTCATTTTACACATAACTATACATAATTTTTGCATGATAAAGGAATATTCAAGCAAATGAAAACATGTGAGGAGCTGACTCACTACTCTCTTCTAAGGTCTATATTTCTAAGGTCTATATATTTAAGCACTCTCTGGATGAGTTTTTATGCACTGATTTTTTTTAATAAAGATGGTTAAATAATTTGAATGGTACATCGGAAAAGAAAATGTGTTTTTTTTTAGTGATGTTTAAGTATTCAAGGAACAAGCACACTTGCATGCAATGGCACAGAAATGAATACCTGAGCTCCCAGATTTTGCCCAATGAGTACCACAATAACAATATTATGTAAATAATAATTTGAATAGGATACAAATCAAGTAGTTTACAAATAGCATAGGTTATTAGGAATTGATTATAAATAGAAAAAAATTATCGATCGTGATTAGTGCGATCAAATGTGAAAACAATGACCGCAATCCAAACCAAAATCAAGACACATTATGGCAGCGTTTCTCAAAGTGTGGGGCGCGCCCCACTGGTGGGGAATAGAGACATGACAGGTGGGGCGCGAAGAACGGGAGGAAATTTCACTTTAATTTTTTTAATTTTTTTATTATATTCTTTTTTTTTTTTTTTACTATGCTTTCATTTTCTATACACACTGTAAATCACTTTGTGATTCTGTCTGTGAAATCCGCTATATAAATAAATGTAAATTACTTATTTTTCCTGTAGGCTTTAAATTTCTAGGTAGTAGCGCAAGTTTGACAGACATAGCAACAGTAACTAATGGGGGCGGGGCTAAGCGGAAGCTTTGTGAATGGCGAGTCACTGTGCGAGGATTTGCTGTTTTGCAAATACATAAAAAATAGAGCCACTGCTGATGAGCTGTTCGAGATAATGGACAGTTTCCTCAAAGAACATGACCTTAAATGAGAAAACTGTGTGGGCTTTTGCTCTGATGGCGCACAGACCATGGCAAAGTCAAGAAACGGGCTGCAGGCTCTAATAAAGAGGGTTGCGCCAAATGCGCATTGGACACACTGTGTGTCATTCACCGGGAAGCACTCGCGTCAAGGCAGCTCAGCCCCGAACTCAATGAGGTTTTAACAGTGGCAGTGTCAAGCCTGCAACCCCGATTTGAAAAGCTGTGCAGTGCAAAACAGGCTCATTGCAGCCACTAATGCTGGAGTACTGTAAAACTCATGTTCACTTGCCCTGTCTTGCCAAATGCATATAGCTCCTCCTTTTTTTTTTTTTGCAAAGATTGCAAAGTGGCACTTATATTTGATTTATTATTGAACTTGATGCAAGTTATTTGATTTATTATTGAACTTGATGCAAGTTATAACACTTTTATTTGATTTATTATTGAACTTGATGCAAGTTATAACACTTTTTTTGATTTATTATTGAACTTGATGCAATTTATAACACTTTTTTTGATTTATTATTGAACTTGATGCAAGTTATAACACTTTTTTTGATTTATTATTGAACTTGATGCAATTTATAACACTTTTTTTGATTTATTATTGAACTTGATGCAAGTTATAACACTTTTATTTGATTTATTATTGAACTTGATGCAAGTTATAACACTTTTTCTGATTTATTATTGAACTTGATGCAAGTTATAACACTTTTTTTGATTTATTATTGAACTTGATGCAAGTTATAACACTTTTTTTTTATTTATTATTGAACTTGATGCAAGTTATAACACTTTTTTTGATTTATTATTGAACTTGATGCAAGTTATAACACTTTTGTTTTATTTATTATTGAACTTGATGCAAGTTATTTTATTTGATATTGAACTTGATGCAAGTTATACCACAGCTGCACTGTTATTTTATTGATTATTGAACTTGATGTTATTGTATGTTATTGAGTTTGAATGTATACAACTTGATGTTCAATACATTTGAAAATGTTAAGCTTGGCATTAGCGTTCTGTTGGGGCGATGGGGGCAGGTGGGGCTTGAAAACTCCCCCTTGTCCAAAGTGGGGGATGACAAAAAAAGTTTGAGAACCACTGCATTACGGTATGTTTGTATAATGTATGTTCTCAAATGCCAGATGTTAGACATATTTTCACAAACGTTTATACATATTTACTATAGTGTTATTGATGCGGCAGCACTGTAAAACAGGGTTTAGTGCTTGTGCCTCAAAATAAGAAGATCCTGGGTTTGATCCCTGGGCTCGGGTTTGGTTCTGTGTGGAGTTTGCATGTTTTCCTTGTGACTGCGTGGGTTGCCTACGCCAACTCCAGCTTCCTCCCACCTCCAAAGACATGCACCTGGGGATAGGTTGATTGGCCACACTAAATTGGCCCTAGTTGTTACGAGAGGGTCGCATGGTGATGCGCAAATTGTTCTTCCAAGATTGCAGCAGGAACTCCGGAGGCAAAAGTGCAGGTAAGACAGTGATTTATCTTATAGATCCGGAAGGAACAAACAAACAAAGCACGGGGAGCTAACGGTATAGCTAACAAGAAAAACATAAGGCAAAGCTTAGCTCAGGAAAACAAAGAGTAGACGACATCACTTGTTGCACGTAAGCAAATAAAAGCACCAGACCGAGTGAAGCGACAGGCAGACCTGACTCTCGCCAGATCCTTGTAGTTCGCTGAGCTCCACACAAGGATCTGAGCTCGAGGGCAATGCAAACTCCTTCAAGATAACAAAAATAATAACCAATCCGGATGTGACATAGCACCGAAGCGACTGTTTGATTCAAATAACAATGGCGGCACACAGCGAGGAGTCGTGTGCTGACATTGATTCTGCTATTGCAACTGTTTTGGCGAATCTATCGAATATTCATTATTTCAAAGATGAACAGAGAACGGTTTTGAAGGCATTTATTAACTTTTCGCTCTGTCGTTATCCAATATGTCGGCTGTTCTGTTTTGGATTTCCCAGCGTCGCTCCCATCAGCGTCACGGGTTGATTTCGATGTGAGTGGTTGAAGTAGCACATCATTCAAGATAACGAACAAGTGGTTTATCCAATCACATACAATTATTTTTTTACAAGGCCCCGCCTTCTGAAATACATCTCCTATTGAGAACTCCCAGATCCTAGTGTGGAGCTCAGCGAACTACTGTCACAACGGGGTTTTTGCAGCTTACTGCGGGGTTCTTTCTCCCGGGAATGCAGACCGACCACTCCGGACAAAGCGTGCAGGTAGGAACATGATTTATTCCTCAAAATATCAAAGTAGTACAAAAAACGGAAAACAAGTCGCACTCGAAGCTAATGCTACTATTTAGCATGGACTATGGACAAGGAATACTCACTAACTGTAGCATGAAACAAACAAAGCTTTCGTAGCAGGTTGCATGAAGCAAACAATGACGCCAGGCCGACTGACCGGCAAAGGCAGGCTTAAATAATGCCTCTGAATAGTGCTCGGGAAGCAGGTGAGCGGGCGAACACTAATCAGAGACAGGTGGAAATAATAAGTAACCATGGTAACTAAAACAAACAAGGGTGCACAAAAACAGGAAACTATGGAGTCCAAAACTAACAGAACATAACAAAACATGATCCGGACCACGGTTCATGACAACTACAAGGATCTGGCGAGAGTCAGGTTAGGACTAAATAGCTCTCTGATTAGTGCCGGAACAGGGGAGCGTTCCGAACACCAGTCAGACGCAGGTGAAAACAATCAGCACCCATGAAAACCAAGAAACACAAAACAGGGGTGCTGAAACAGAACTTAAACCACAAGTGAATCAAAACCTAAATAAACGTAAACAAACTATGATCCGAGCAACGGATCACAACACTAGTGTGTGAATGTGAGTATGAATGTTGTCTGTATATCTGTGTTGGCTCTGCGATGAGGTAGCGACTTGTCCAGGATGCACTCCACCTTCTGCCCGAATGCAGTTAAGATAGACTCCAGCACCCCCCATGACCCCAAGAGGGATAAGTGGTAGAACATCGATGAATGGATGGATGGATGAATGGATATTCTTGATGCATTTTTTACCGCTTATCATGTTCAGGGTTACAGGGAGCTGGAGTCTAACCCAGCTGAGTTGAACTTCAGTGACAATATTCTATTCTATGCTAGTCTATTCTGACTAATTTTTCATCTGTACATTCTTGTTCTGTAGGTTTATGCTAGTTCGATATGTGTACAACCTGAGTCATGCACGCTCACTGGAACGTGACAGCATTGGGAATTGAATTGCAACCCTTTTACCGATTCACTCGGACCCTACTGCCACACCAATGCAGTAATTACAACACTCACAGCTGTGTGGATCATTTGTATAATGCTCTCTTTTAACATATCACACTCACCCCAGACTTTAATACAGCATGTGTGAAAATCATGGTGGATGTGAAAAACAGCTGCTTTATAAAGGTCTTTTGAGGGTTTTTTTTTTATCAAAGGTGTCAGTGAGGGTTGGGTTCCTTTTACATATAATACCGTAACGGTGCCAAAATGGTGCTATTGAAACGGTGGCGGGGCTTTAACGGTACTTAAAGGGAACTTATAATGATTTTATTATACATTTAAAACAGTTAATTCTGGTCTAGAAAATGTGTATTTGATATACTGGGGTGTACATTTTGCATACATTTCACTCCACAGACACATTTATAACCAGCTTTTTCCGTATGTCAGCAAAACGTTCGTTTGTGGAGGTGTTCAAGATTGTAAATAAAACCACGCCGCACCCTATTCAAAATTATTATAATTTATGTTCTAAAATTGTATCCTGAAGACAAACATCATTTTAAACTTCATAAACAATATATAGATTCACCGGGTCACAATATTAGTTGCACCTGCCTACATTGATCATCACAGTACTGCATAAAAAAAGCTAATTTTAGCAGCATTCAACTCACCAAGGTTACATGAAAATAATACTTTATCCTACCTTTTCTTGTGTTTCCTTAAACTCAGCTGGCTTCATAGAGAGCTAATCCCCTTCTGGCTGATAGCTTTACTTAATGTCCAAATAAGTGCAGTAGGGAAGGATTCATATGGCCCCATTCCTTGGTGCATCATGCGTGAGAAGAAGAGGGCATGGGGTTTAATCATTTTGCAATGCAGCCTTCTGAAAATAATGGAAAGTGCCACTCTACATAGCAACTGACGCTGTTGTCAAAGTAGGATTTGCTACGAACACATTTGAAGATATTTAATATACTGCTATCACGCCCGTTTTAATAAATTGTGACGAATGAGACCATATGAATCCCATTCCTACTGTACTTCCACCTCACTATGACATAACAACCTACCCAAGCTGCAAAACACAGCGTTCACAGGCATACAAAACTGCATGCAAGCTCATGCCCAAATGAATAAACCTTATGATTTGACGCTTAGGCATCAAATGATAACCAAGCAATACATTTGCCAATAATAAGTAACTTAGGAGAAACACACAACACAGAAACTGTGGAAAAAAGTGTGAGATTTTACACTGATCATAGGGAGGAAGTGTTGTGTCACTTTGTATGTGCTAATTTAAGAATATGGTGTTGGAACTGAAGCGCTGCTGTTGACGTGTTAAAGTCAATAATCAAGTTTGTTTTTAAAAAGCGTCACACTCTGCATGCGTCTGCCGGCATGCTAAAATTCAGCCCACACAATTTGAGCAGAAATTGAGACAAATGATGTGATGTCAGACTACTGTTAGGACGGTATTTGCAAGTTAGTCCTATATGCAAGAGTCTTATGTTAATTAAGGGACATGAAAGTTACTTTCAAGACTTCTGCATCTTTGAAGTGATGTACAACCAAATGTTTGAGCTTTTCGGTCTGAGCATGTTGGCTAGATGTTTTAACCATTGTTTGCAGGTGCAAAACTTACGTCAAGCATATTTATACCACATGTTGGAATGCATCCCTAGTGTCAATGTGGGTGTGAATGGTCGTCAAGCTGTATATGTGCCCTTTAAATGATAAATAATCAGTCCAGGCTGTAGTCCGCCTTTCACCCAAAGTTAGCTAGGGTATACTCCAACTACCTTTGACCAAAATCAGGATGGATGGAGTACATATTGCAAGAAGCCTTTTTCATGCATGTTTTTCCCATTGGAGTAACTGGCAAACATTTCTGTTTGCATGGACACAAAATCCACATTTGTTTACAAACATTGTGTAGGCTTAGCATCTAAATTGTCTGCACAAATACTTAAAGATGAAGTTATTTTGACTAATTAGGGTTTTTAATGACACAGATTAATTAATTATATTCCATCTGCTTTTTTCATACCTTAAATAAACATTCATGATTAGTTTTAAGAATATACTTTCTAAAAATACTTTTATCACCGGCACTACAAGTTAATAAGGTGTAATACCCTGGACAGAGCATTCACAAAACATAAATTCATTTTCTGCAAGTAATCCTGTTTAGGGTCAGTGGTGAGCTGGATCCTATCCCAGCCGATTTTGGGCAAGAGCCAAGGTTCACCCTGGACCGGATGTCAGTCAACTAGCAGGGCACAGATAGACTAACAACCACTCACATCTATGAACAATTTGTAGTCTCCAATGAACCTAACGTGGGTTCTTTGGAATAATCAGTTACCAGATCAGTTATCGGTTGTAATTCACTAATCAGTGATCAGTACCTAAAGTTATGATCGTGTATAGTGTACTGTAATTGGTAGAGCTGTCTTCAACTAAGGATTTTCAAAGTCAAATCTGATTTGTTAGACTTTGCCTTTAATTTCCGACGCTTGGACTGCAAGATCGATAGTCGAATCAGACACTTACGATTCAAATTGTCGTCACGGCCAGCCATGCCTTCTCTGCTGGCCTAACATAACCAGAAATCATGATCATAATTAAAGATAAAAGTAATTTGTAATATACTTTCCCTAAATATCAACAATTATTCATGTACTAATTATGTTTCTTCCAGTGCTGTTGTTTTTAGGTTAGAGTTTTTATCCAATCAGAAATCAGCTAGCTTATGTTGCCCTGCTGTACGGAATCTGCCCGGGGTCTTCAGAATCAACATTGCCGGCGTTTGTGCACTGTAAGTGAACGGACACATAGAGTTGATAGATAATTGCGATAGCCAATCAGATCACAAGTTGTTGCCAGTAAGGCCTTCTAGCTGGCCTTACACTGTGATTGGATACTCACTTGGGAGTCCTAAGTGAGTCACCGGAGCCATACGAGCCATAGAAAGCCACAGAAAACTCACCGGTATTCACAAAGCCAAAATGTTGATTAGGTGGCAGATATATATTTGCAAGGCCATTTTCAAGAATGATACTTCAGAGAAACTCGATCTTATGAGACGAGGTCGGCCGACACCGGAAGCTATCCCGGCGGTGAAATGGTCTGCCCGCCACTTTCACACGAATCAACCGACTACGACCAACTACCGACTACGAGCGGTACCACTGGCTTATACGGCGTATAATGGGTGTTACAAATTGTGAGTTCAAATATTTTATTTCTTAATTTTTTCATGTTTCATTTGTTTTATACAATTCTTTTAATTTTGACAGTACCACAAGGAAAATAGACCGTTTTGTACACTGTTGAGGGGATTCAATGGCGAGTAGTGTGCAAGTGTGTTTCTGTATAGTATCTCCAGCCGTGTCTATGGGATGACATAAATTATGGTATTTTGAGAGGTGAAGTCGGACTAAGTAGGACATCACTGAAGGCCTAGGTGAGAAACGCACGGCCCGCCACTGATTTCAATATAAGAGTAATTGGTACAACCACAGATATTGGTACATACATTATTAACAAAACCCCAAAAGTGCAAGGCAGGTGTACAATATAGTGCGTAGTATTTCATACACTTTTTTAAGCGTGTTTATCAGCAGCATGGATGTCTACTAAAACCCGTTGTTCCAATGTCAATTCACTTGGGAGGCTGATGATGGGCTATTATTATAACAAAGCAAACACGGACAAGCACGTACCTCTAAGCACTTACACAAAATTGAGATGCTATCAAATTCCTCAGAGGATTGTCTGTGATTAGCATGGTTGCTATGATTGCTATCATCTTGGCCCATCATAGTTGTTATCAACAGAGCAATTCCCAGAGCGCTCCTTGCAGCTCAGTGCTCTGTTTACCCTAATGTGAGCTGGGGGAACATGGCAGAACACATCTCCCCATAAACACCTTGTTATCTCTCAGTCCTTCTCTAATTTTCTCTCCATTCAGTCGCTCTCGCTCATTTCCCCGTCTCTCGATGAGCTACGTCAGTTTGTACGATCATTGTTTGAAGAACAAAATAAGCACAGTTTGCATCAATACATCTTTCAATTGTGTAAGTGCGTCGCTGTTGTTTTGTGTATTTTTCTGAGGCAGTTTGGAGTGTTTTATTTTGTTCTACTAAACAGTTCAATATGTCTTCCATTTTTGGTCTAAACTGAGATTGGATTTGCTCTTTCGGTATATAAATTGAATTGGTGTATGCAATTTAGTCCATCACATGTTGGGATGGGTACCGACCAAAGTCCTTAGGTACTAGCGGGTACATATACATGTAAAATTAAACGGTGCTATACATGGATACCTTTGTTGCACGTGACGTCTCGTCTGGTTGCAAACTCGGAACCGGCTCAAGCACTTGGCCGAGCCAAGCAATAAAGTACTCGGAGCGGACTCAGCCAAACTGCATATAGGTCATTTTAAAAATTTCCATGTCAACAAAATCCAATCCAATCCAATCCAATTTATTTATATAGCACATTTAAACAACAAAAATGTTTCCAAAGTGCTGCACAACAATATTAAAAATAATATTAAAAACATTGAACTAATATAAAAACAATATAAAAATAAATATGATTAAAAACGATTTTAAAGGGAAAAACCAATTAAAACAGTAAGTAGAAATCAACATTTATAAAAAAAAACACAGAGGACAACAGAGGACAGAGGACCACACAACTCACGTAGTGTTAAAAGCCAAAGAATAAAAGCGGGTCTTAGGACGAGACTTAAAACACTCCACTGTGGGAGCAGTTTGAATATGGAGGGGCAGAGTGTTCCAAAGCTTAGGGCCGACCACAGAGAAGGCCCTGTCTCCCCTGGATTTAAGTCTGGTCTTGGGCACAACGAGCTGGAGCTGGCTCTTGGATCTCAAAGCGCGCTTAGGAGTGTAAATTTGGATGAGGTCCGAGATATACTGAGGTGCCAGTCCATGTAAAGCTTTAAAAACAAACAGCAAGGATTTAAAATCAATTCTAAAATGAACAGGGAGCCAGTGCAAACTCTGAAGAATTGGGGTTATATGCTCACGTTTCCTGGCCCCTGTTAAAATTTGTGCTGCCACGTTCTGGACTAACTGCAACCGGGAGAGAGCTTTGCCAGCATAAAGTGCATTGCAGTAGTCCAGGGGACTTGAAATAAAAGCATGCACGACTTGTTCAAAAAGGTTAAAAGATAAAAATAGTTTTACCTTTACTAAAAGACGAAGATGTTAAAAACACGATTTTAAAACGCCATTGACTTGTTTGTCAAGTTTAAAATCGCTGTCTATAGTGACGCCAAGGCTGGTGACTTTGGGATGCACATAATTTGGTCCCAAGTCAGTCAGGGCCGGACCAAAAACTGAAATTTCCGTTTTTCCCTCATTCATTATTAAAAAATTCTGGACTAACCAAGCCCAGTTAAGATAGGCAACAAAACAAGAAGAAAGGGCTCAAAAGTACAGTAGAGCTCCACTTTTCAAAAGGCGCTAGCTTGATGCTAAATTACCTACGACTTACCATAGACATGCTAAAAATTAGCATTAGCAATTTTACTTGGCCATTTTAACACCTACAAATGTAATCAAAACTAAAGCTGCGTTTCCATTACCCCTAGAAATGCGCAAAACCTAATTTTTGCTATAAGAAACTAGTAATGGAAACACCCATATTTTGAAAATCCGCTAAAATAGCATTTTTGCGCTCTCATGAGATGGTTTTTGAGACCTTTCGATATTGAAGTTTTTCGCAAAAGCATAATGGAAACACTTTTTTCGCATTTAGAGGTCACCTAAACACCGAAACAGCAGGACAACTAGGGCAGACGGGTCGTCTTGGTCTCTCTTCCGATCAGCCGGCCGAGGCCGAGTGAGGCAGCACCTTCTCCGCAATAGAGACCAACCCACAGGCTTGCAGAGACCCACATGCCCGAACAATGTTAAGGGGGCCATAAATCTCTGATCGGTCGGCCGGTGGCGGAGTGAGCTAGCCGTCATCGCTGCACCGGGCTGGCTCGCGGGTTCCTTACCTTTACAAAAATTCTGGTTCATGACGCAAAACACCCTTTAATGGAAACACCTACAACTCGCAAATGTACTTTATCGAAATGTTTTAAATATCGCTTTTATTTTGAATAAAATTGCAATGGCAACGCAGCTTAAGATACATGTTAGAATCAAACAGGTGGTGTGTAATACATACAATGCTTACAATTTAAACACTTTGTAGGGCCCAACAAAAGAAAAGGCTGGTACATATAACTTAATGTAAAGACTACTTACTGGCTGAGGCAAAGCATCGTAGTTTAGACTACTGACATCTAATGTTTTGGAATTGCAACTGCATGCAAAGTCTACTATATATAAAACAGTACAGCACAGAACTTGTGGATGAGAAACAGAAGTGTAAGAAAACAATATACCAACTGCATAGCACAGCTCAGTGTTTTCTTTGAAAATACCATTCTTTTAAATTACCATTCATTAAACGCATTTGAAAACACACAAAAGTAGAGAAAATTGGTACCGTTGAGTACCGGTAATGATTCTGGTACAGGGAATCGGTACCGCATCCAATGTGTGAAAGGTACCCATCCCTAATCACAAGGCACATACGGTATACAGTACACCCCTACATCATAATAAATAGACCACTTTTTTTTAAAAAAAATGTCATTATACGATGACATTTTCTTTATATTCATCATTCTATAATTAGAATCAGAATCAGAATCAGAATTGTTTTATTGCCATTGTTTGAGAACGGGTTCACAAACTAGGAATTTTTCTTGGTGCAAACGTGCGACATAAAACACATATAACACATATTTGGTATAAAAAGAGCTGTGACTGAGCTATCAGATAGACTTAGAAGGGATTCAAGGAATTCAAGGAGCTGCTGATAGGAGTTATTGTTCATTTGCCTGATGGCCGAGGGGAAAAAACTGTTCAGGTGGCGGGAGGTGTGGGTCTGGATGGAGCGTAGTCTCCTGCCTGAGGGGAGAGGGGAGAATAGTGTGTGTCCAGGGTGAGAAGAGTCAGCTGTGATCCGACCCACACGCCTCCTGGTCCTGGAGGAGAATAAGTCCTGGAGGGATGGGAGCTTGCAGCCAATCACCTTCTCAGCAGCACGTACGATGCGCTGCAGTCTATTCTTATCCTGGACTGTGGCGCCGGGGAACCACACTGTGATGGAGGAGGTCAGGATGGACTCTATGATGGCTGAGTAAAACTGCACCAGCATCTCTGTCGGCACCTTAAGTTTCCTCAGCTGCCGCAGGAAGTACATCCTCTGCTGGGCCTTCTTGATGAGGGAGCTGATGGTCAGCTCCCACTTGAGGTCCTGGGTGATGGTGGTGCCCAAGAAACGGAAGGAGTCCACAATTGGGACGGGGGTGGGAGAGTCAATCAGGGTGAGGGGGGATGGTGGGGCTGTGACTTTCCTGAAGTCCATGATCATCTCCACTGTTTTGTGGGCATTCAGCTCCAGGTTGTTGAGGCTGCACCAGGACGTCAGCCGGTCCACCTCTCTCCTGTAGGCGGACTCATCGCCATTCGAGATGAGCCCGATGAGGGTGGTGTCATCCACAAACTTGAGCAGTTTTACGGATTGGTGACTGGAGGTGCAGCAGTTTGTATACAGGGAGAAGAGCCAGGGGGAGAGTACACCGCCCTGAGGAGTACCAGTCTTTGTGGTTCGACTGTCCGAGACAATCTTCCCCAGCCGTACGTGCTGTCTTCGGTCTGTCAGGAAGTCATTAATCCAACTGCAGAGGGAGTCGGGCACGCTGAGCTGGTAGAGCTTGTCTCGTAGCAGTCCAGGGAGGATGGTGTTGAAGGCAGAGCTGAAGTCCACAAACAGGATCCTAGCGTAGGTTCCTGGGGAGTCCAGATGCTCCAGGATGAAGTGGAGGGCCAGGTTCACTGCATCATCCACAGACCTGTTGGCTCTGTAGGCGAACTGCAGTGGGTCCAGGAGGGGGGCGGTGATGTCCTTGAGGTGGGGCAGGACCAAGCGCTCAAAGGACTTCATGACCACAGACGTCAGCGCGACCGGCCTGTAGTCATTTAGTCCTGTGATCCGTGCTTTCTTGGGGACAGGGACAATGGTAGAGGTCTTAAAGCAGGACGGCACGCGGCATAGCTCCAGAGAGGTGTTATAAATGTCAGTGAAGACAGGAGCCAGCTGGTCCGCACAGTGTCTGAGAGTGGAGGGGGAGACACCATCCGGCCCGGGGGCCTTCCGCGTATTCAGCTTCAAGAACTGCCGGCGTACATCCTCTTCTTTGATGGAGAGGTTCTTTACAGTCTTATGATGTTTTTGGAGTCCTGTGATGTCATTGGAGTCCTTTGAGTCCTTTAACTCCTTTAATGATGTTTTGGCATTGGTGGGGAGGGTGATGGTGGGGGAAGCATGGCTTTGATGAGCTGAAGGCCGTTCATGACGACAGTAATGTGTGTTGAGGCCCTGAGCGAGAGTCCGGTCATTCAGGGCCTGGGGGGTTTTGGGCTTATAGTTCGTAAGGGCCCTTAGACCTCTTCAAACTGCCGCAGAATCATTGGAGCGGAACTGTTCCTGTAGACGGTTAGAGTACACAGATTTAGCTTTCTCCACTTCCCTGGTGAAGTGGTACTTCGCTTCTCTGTATGTACTTCGGTCCCCGCTTCTCCACGCAGCCGCCTTCTTCTTGCGCAGCTGTCGGAGCTTGGGTGTGAACCAGGGCTTGTCGTTGTTATAACAAACCCTGGTGCGCGTTGGAATGATGCGCGCCTCATTGAACTGTATGTATGAGGTCACAGTGTCCGTATACTCGTCCATTATATATTATTTCAATAATTGACTTTAAAAAAACATGATGTCGTATATGGAGGAGTTCAAGAAATGTAAGACATTAACAATTCTGTTCTGGCCAGAAGTTCACTCATGATGGGACTTTATATCAATGTTCGACCTTTAATGATGGATTTTAACTGTTCCTTTTCTAGGGTAAAATAAGTATGCAATGTACATCATACTATATTTTTAAAACAAGAATAGGATTCACATATTTAAAGTTGCAGTTTATTTTTTTTATTTCTCTAATTTACAAAGTGTCAAACATATGTAAACACAACAGTTAAAATATACATATTTCCCCATTATACCCCACTAGAACTTAAATATTAAGATTATTCAATATTATTTACCAATTTTCAACTCAACCATACAGTAATCTTTTTTTAGACCTAAGCCTTTGGCAGAATTGGTAGAGGTAATTCAAAAAAGAAAAGCCATAATCCATAAATGTAGAATTGCTGTTGAAAACTGGCCTCAGTGTGGAGTGTGGACAATTACGCTGGTGTTCCAGGAACTTCCAGTAATGGCAGTCCTTTTCTTTGTTTGTTTCTGAACATCCTAACAAATTTCATTTGACAGTATGGGTCTTATTTCAGAAAGAGGTGGTTGTACATCCAAATAACTTGTACCTATGTACCATTGTTTAAATTGTTGAAAATAGACCTTAAAAACGTCCTTAACTTGACTTCTTTATATCTTCAATCATTTTTCTTCCATGAACTTTCCAATTATTCTGAGTATTGGTTGGTCTGATGGATTTTATCAAAAAAGAAAAATGTCTTTCCATCAAAGAAACACTACCAGTTGAGCTCAATCATGACCACTAATGAGATGTTATTAGGGTTCAGCCTTTTTAAAGTTAGAAGAAATAATGGAACCTTCAAGACCACATATTATATGTCTGTGACTGTGTATATATTTGAGTTTGTATATGTATGTCACCCTTTATTCAGAACTGTGCAAAGACTTTTGGGTTAAAAAAAAATCAATTCAAGATTTTTAAATCATAATTCAAGATCATTATAGACTTCTGACCATAACTGCAAGCTGCTGAATCCAATGCAATTATAGTTATGTACATCCTGCATTTTTTTTGTATGTTAATACTTAGTGGTCCTTACACGTTTGACCAGTAGTGTTTTCATATTCGTTCTGCAGTTCCATAGACATTTTAATCTCATTCACATGTGGCAGTGTTAACCAAAACCCAAAGTCAATTTTGCACAAATGGGATTGTCAAAGTCCACATAGATTTGATTGAGCTTGGAAAGCCCATATTTGCATGAACTGTGCGTGCCATGAGAATATGTAATCCGCTTTACGCTTTCTCAAACTGTGAAAAAATGATAGAGATCCAAAGTCATATTAAATCTTGATTTCCTGCAGAACGGCTTCAAGCTGCTCAGTCAAGCAGAGGCAATAAAGACCCCCCCTATTGATGCTGGTTAAATACAAGCAACTCTGACCTTTTTTAAATTCGAAACCTTGAATTGTGAGATTTGAATGAAACTGACTACCTGAATGAATTGGGTTCAAAGTACGGCTTTAAACTTTGAATCATAAATAAGAAATGTGTGAATTTGTACATCAACAATGTCACAGCTGAATATTGATGGGTATCGAATTCTGAGTATTATTGGTGGATAAGGAGGATGTGTTGTGGTAATTTAAGAATATGGTGTTGGAACTGAGCATTGTTGTTGGCATGTCATAGCTGGCAATCAAATTTAAAAAGAGCATCAGACTCTTCATGCCCGTCGGGACGCTAGAATACATCTCTCACAATTTTGAGCAGAAATGTATAACTGAAACACAATTATTGTGGTGACTGTGCTATTTAGTCCTACATGCAAGAGTTGTGTATTCAAGTACCAGTAGAGTGGAAACACAAGTTGTCTCTATATTGAAGCTATTATCATATACACGGTATCTGTTGTATGAAACCGAAAGACTTACAATGTTCACGAGTAAACAGATATGATCACAATAGTATCAATCTCACGGATTGGGAGATAATGAGGGAAGCATAGACGTCATCGCTGACGTAGAGGTAGGAACCACAGATCCCTTCATCACCAACAACAGTGCAAATCATGCAGACTTTGTGAGAGCCAACATTGATTACTTTGGGAAAAATTAGGATCCAGAAACTTATATTGTTGATTCTGAATATAAGGAGGATGAGCTACAAGTTTTAGAAGCTCTGCTAAACAGATACAGCTTTATTAAAACACTAAGCTTCATGTAACAGTATTGCTAAGTGCTAAACAAATAACACCAACTACAAACATAATAGAACGATAATTACTGTACAATGTCTGCTCTTACTTCGATGACGACTGATAGGATGTCCATATCTTCCCGTTCATATGAAGAGTTAATCATGATGTACACAAAGGGTTATTAACAAGGAAGAGTCTCCCTGCAGACAGTCTTCGGTTGTGTGTGTTTGTCTCCATCTCCGGGTATGAATTGAATGTAAGGAGATGAACAACTTCTAGATTTATGGTTAAATCCTCCTATTATCCAGATGAGAGGCATGATTTATAATCTATAGAATGACTTTAACGAGCATGACATGGCGGCCAGCTAACAGTACAGCAGCAGAGGTCTACTTAGCTGTGTTCTATCAATCCGCCCCTAAAAAATAATTTGTCTGCGTTAGCGCTTATAATGACAACATCGCTATCCATCCATCCATTTTCTTGGGACTTTTTGGGGTCGCGGGGAGTGCTGGAGCCTATCTCAGCTGCATTCGGGCGGAAGGCGTCAAACACCCTGGACAAGTCGCCACCTCAACACAGATAGACAGACAACATTCACACACTAGGGCCAATTTAGTGTTGCCAATCAACCTATCCCCAGGTGCACGTTTTAGGAGGTGGGCATAAGTACCCAGAGAGAACCCACGCAGTCACAGGGAGAACATGCAAACTCCACACAGGACCCAGGACCATTTTGTATTGTGAGGCACATGCACTTACCCTTGTTCCACGCTAACTGAATTCTGATTGAATAAAAACTATATAACCTAAAAACAACAGCACTGGAAGGAGCATAATATGACGTGAAGAGAATATGAATACTTTTAGATATATAAGGAAAGTAAATTAAAAAAATTATAATTTTATCTTTAATTATGATCATGATTTCTGCTTATGTTAGGCTAGCATAGAAGGCCTTGCTGGCCCTGACGGCACACCACTGGTAAAAAGTGTATAAACACTTTGTAGGGCTCGACAAAAGACACAACTAGAACATTCAACATGATGCTATAGACTAGAGTTGTCCGATAATGGCTTTTTTGCCGATATCCGATATTCCGATATTGTCCAACTCCTAATTACCGATTCTGATATCAACCGATACCGATATATACAGTCGTGGAATTAACACATTATTATGCCTAATTTTGTTGTGATGCCCAGCTGGATGCATTAAACAATGTAACAAGGTTTTCCAAAATAAATCAACTCAAGTTATGGAAAAAAGTTCCAACATGGCACTGCCATATTTATTATTGAAGTCACAAAGTGCATTATTTTTTTTAGCATGCCTCAAAACAGCAGCTTGGAATTTGGGATGTGCTCTCCCTGAGAGAGCATGAGGAGGTTGAGGTGGGCAGGGTTGGGGGGGGTTGGTGTTAGCGGGGGGTGTATAATGTAGCGTCCCGGAAGAGTTAGTGCTGCAAGGGGTTCTGGGTATTTGTTCTGTTGTGTTTATGTTGTGTTATGGTGCGGGTGTTCTCCCAAAATGTGTTTGTTATTCTTGTTTGGTGTGGGTTCACAGTGTGGCGCATGTTTTTAACAGTGTTAAAGTTGTTTATACGGTTAACCCTCAGTGTGACCTGTATGGCTGTTGACCAAGTATGCATGGCATTCACTTGTGTGTGTGAAAAGCCGTAGATATAATGTGATTGGGCCGGCACGCAAAGGCAGTGCCTTTAAGGTTTATTGGCGCTCTGTACTTCTCCCTACGTCCGTGTACCACTCCGTACAAAAGTCATAAATTGTACTTTTTGAAACCGATACCGATAATTTTGAAACCGATACCAATAATTTCCGATATTACATTTTAAAGCATTTATCGGCCGATAATATCGGCAGTCCGATATTATCGGACATCTCTACTATAGACTACTTTCTTACTACAGCAACACACTTAGGACACACTAAAATAAATGCATTCTAGTAAATGAAACTCAGAAGTGTAAAAAACAATATAAAACAAGTGGACAACACTGTTACCATTATCATCTTAGGAAAGGTACACATCCCTACTGCGGATTAACTTGGTTTGAAGTCCACAAAAATAATGGCTGTCTGTGAAAACTGTATATTTCCTACATGTCTGTGTAAATAGGGTTAATTTTAACAGTGTTGTACATGAAAATCCTCAGAAATTACCTCACTTGTTCAACGTTTAAAATGCACCGTTTATTTGCAGCTAAAAATGCTCCCTCTGTGACTCCCAAGTACTGCTATGTGTATGTTTGCAGCAGAGTACCCTGCAGGTGACATTTCATCAGAATGTGATCCATCCTGTTATCCCCTTGTCAGTCCTCGGCGCGACATACGTTAGAAGGAGGCGGATATGTGAAAAGGTGAGAGAATGTTTAATTTCAAGATGTGAGAATTTGTGGCGTCGCAGATCAAGCCTGGCTTGTATCGTCATGTCACCTCAACTGCCGGAGTACCGAGCCGCTGGCCCCGCACACACAAGTGCACCCTCAAGCGCGCACAGAGACTCCAACCTCTCATGCCCGGAGCTTTTTATCAGCAATTCATTTTTTCCCCTATCTTAGCCATCAATCATATCGGTTTGTCCTTAAATCCTGACTTTGCGCCTGAAGACGAAGAGAGTGAGAGATGTATACAAAAGGAGACATGGACAGGCAAAGAGAAAAGGGAGTTTTTTTTAATTAAGATTATAATCGACAAAACCCGATAGAGATGAAACTTTTCTCGTCTCGTTTTGGGATTAGTTTGATCCCGAGTCTTCTCATTCAGCCTGAAGTCATCTTTGCCTTTGCAACCCTGAGTGCTCAATTCAAGCACTCTCAAGCACGAGATATGAAGCCAATAGTGCAGACTGTGATACTGTGACGTGTCTATTTCCTTTTCTTTCTTTTTTTATTAACTCTAAACCTGCTCAGTGGCCTTGTGGTTAGAGTGTCCGCCCTGAGATCGGTAGGTCGTGAGTTCAAACCCCGGCCGAGTCATACCAAAGACTATTCAAATGGGACCCATTACCTCCCTGCTTGGCACTCAACATCAAGGGTTGGAATTGGGGGTTAAATCACCAAAATGTTTCCCGAGCGCAGCCACCGCTGCTGCTCACTGCTCCCCTCGCCTCCCAGGGGGTGGAAAAAGGGGATGGGTCAAACGCAGGGAGTAATTTCACCACACCTAATGTGTGTGTGCACTTTAACTTTAACTCTAAATTAGTTGATTGATGCATAGTCTGGTTGTAATGGATGTATTTCAGAAATACCATTTATTTTGCTGGAATACACCTGGAATGTAATGGTGTCCAATATAAACTGATTAGCTTAAGACTTTTAAAAAGTCTGCTTTGTTTTAGACTGACACTGTCTAAGACGTATTACTGTAATTTAGCAATATGTTTATTATTATTGTGCTTCAAGTGTTGTAGATGTAGATTGCAGTGGCGTGTGGTGAGGTTAATGTCTGGTGAGGCACTGCATCATCACAGTCAGATTTACAAACATATGAACCCTAAATAGTATCTTATTCACCATGTGATTGGCAGCAGTTAACGGGTTATGTTTAAAAGCTCATACCACAATTCTTCCCTGCTTGGCACTCAGCATCAAGGGTTGGAATTGGGGGTTAAATCACCAAAAATGATTCCCAGGTGTGGCGCCGCTGCTGCCCACTGCTCCCTTCACCTCCCAGGGGGTGAACAAGGGGATGGGTCAAATGCAGAGGACAAATTTCACCACACCTAGTGTGTGTGTGACAATCATTGGTACTTTAACTTAACTTTAACTTTACACTTAAAAGCTGTAGCACACAAAAAAGCACATTTAATAAAAAAAACGTTATTATGGTCTTACCTTTACTTATAAGTGCGGGAACAGTGGCATTCGTATTGGAAGAGTTGTGAATGAATGAAATATGAAATCCGTGCTGCAGTCTGCAGGACAGGTGTACCTAATGTTGTGTCCCTGCGGTCGTTCGCGGCTTCTTCAGCGCGAGCATTGTTGTTTTTGCACTTTTTGGCTTCTTGTTAAGTGACTTTTTTTGGGTGGATTCGGTCTTGCATGTGGAGGGTTTGGGTGTGGGCTTTGGTCGGTGTGGCCGCGGCGCTCCCGTCGGGCGGTGCATTCTGCGGCGGAGGTGCTTGGCACCAGGAGGCAGGGGTATGAGACGAGCCTCTCACAGTGCGTCTTCGCAGCAGATTTATGATCGCTCAGCACAATAAATACGTTACACACATACAGTTGTTGACAAAATACACTGTACATTATATACCTCAGCTAACTAAACTATGGAAATGTATAATATAATTCATATAGCAATACGGTCTCACTGCACAGCAGGCCAGCAGTTAGCCGAGTCATTGTGCACAATCCATGTTGAGGCACAAATCAGTGACGTGCCTCAACTGGCTGCTGATCACCGCACCGTCTCTTCTCAGTATTTGAATGGCAAATGTGAAAATAAAAATAAAAATAATCTAAAACTGGGGAAGTTAAATGGAAAATAACTTTAGTATAATCACTGGATACATATAACAATTTAATTATTATTTTTTTCTTTTTACTTTTTTTTTTCTTTCCATGATGACAGGTGAGGCCGTGCCTCCCCTGCTTCCAGTGACTGCACGCCACTGGTAATGAATGCATCCTAATGAGAACTGAGAAATTCATTAATTCATTCCACACTCAGAGATACACTGCTCCTCTGACCACTGACTGGCGAGAGGTAAGCTAGCCACTGAGCTCTTGCTGCAGCGGAATTGCCCCTAAATTTGAAAAATTAATGCTAGATAATAAATCCTGCCTCACACCTGTATAGTAGAAGGTTGTGGTCATTGGCCGATAAGTTGGTCAACTTTTGAATTTAACTTGGACCAAAATACATCACTAGGATGATATGCTTGTTTCACTTAAGCATTTTTATCCCGAGAAGTTAGATATGCTGAATTCACACTCTAAACAGGGAGCACAAGTATTGTGCTGAAAGATACAACCATCCCACCAGTCAGCAATCCAGTGAGAACAGACATTGTACATTTTATTATGTTCATGTATTGTATTTCTAGTTTAGCACTTTTGTACTAGTACTGTAGTAGTACTTGGTGTTTCATTATAGTTTTATCTGCCTAGTACTCTACCCAACTTCCAAAACTGACTTGACATCGTGTTTATGCATCAGTACAGAGAATGATGCTGAAATTGTCTTTTACTTTAGATTCTTTGTTACAATTACTGTTAATTCCGGACTATAAGCTTCTACTTTTGTTCCTACATTTTGAACCCTGTGGCTAATTTATAGATTTTTCTACACTGATGACCAATGTTCCCTCTAATTTTTCATGTGTGTGAGCAAAAGCACAAACTCCCTGAGCATTCAGTGGAGCACATGTGGGAAACATCAGACGTGTACACTGTGGCCACACCAGCAGCACACCTGTCCCAAACCTGACATCATAACAATTTAAATGTTTTATTAAAATTATTTTCTGATATAAGTGATTTTGGCCCCTTACAATGACAATAACAAAAAAACAAGTTTTTCATGACCTATGTGCTAGTATTGTATGTATGGCTGCGGGTCCTGTCTTTAACAGAAATGTTACCCCTTTCAGAGATTACATTTAGTTCCTGTAACTTTCTGTCTGTAAAATACATCTTTTTATTAGCTTTTATGAAATTTAGTGACAATATTTCATGAATAATATCCTTAGATTAACATCCTTAATAAATGGCAGTAAAATAAGCACACATCTGATTGAGGAGTCAGAGTGTTACAACCTGGCATTACACAATGTGTGGCGTTGGGGTTGTCCGACTTTTTGTGTGGCCATAAACGCAGCACTGGCTAAGTGCCATGAGTGCGTGTGTCGGTGCAGGTGAGACAGAGCGAGCGGCTTTTGTTGATATGACGGATGACAAAGTTGGTTTAAGCCTGGTTTGTATGGCAGAAAATGACCAGTTTTTCTAGATAAACATTTTTTTACTCATGTTTTTGGTGTGGTTTTTGCTCAATAAAGTGATTGATGGAATTCCTGTCCGTAAAGTATATCGACAGACGATAATTGAACTGTGTTGACAAAGATTGTTTTATTCATTGGGGCCACTGTTGTTGTCACCTGTCACTCACAGAGTTGCATTGCAAAATCAAACAGAATAAATTGTAATGTGTTTATTTCGTTTAGAGTTCAGATGGGATTTTTGATTTTCTGCGCGGCATTAATTTGCTGTGCGCAGAGGACGCATGAGCAGTGCGCAATTGTGCAGGCGCGCACCTTAGAGGGAACGTTGCTGATGACCATGATAAAAATAGTTTAAAAAACAAAAAAAACCAAGAAAATCCACTGAGAAGATGTTTTATTGTTTGTGCTATTGGCGCTATCTTTTGGACGAGATCGCTCATTGCAGGTGCTGCAGTGTCCTTCCATTTAGTGCTTTCAACAACCGGATGAAGAGTGCTGTTTAATTTCTAATTGTATGGATTCTTCATTCATCACTCCAAGCAACATGTGTAATTTTTACACATCCATCCATCCATTTCCTACCGCTTGTCCCTTTCGGGGTCTGCGCGTGCTGGAGCCTATCTCAGCTGCATTCCGGCGTAAGGCGGGGTACACCCTGGACAAGTCGCCACCTCATCGCAGGGCCAACACAGACAGACAGACAACATTCACACTCACATTCACACACTAGGGTCAATTTAGTTTGGCCAATCAACCTATCCCAAGGTGCATGTTTTTGGAGGTGGGAGGCAGTTGGAGTACCCAGAGGGAACCCACGCAGTCACAGGGAGAACATGCAAACTCCACACAGAAAGATCCAGAGCCCGGGATTGAACTCAGGACCTTTGTATTGTGAGACACATGCACTAACCCCTGTTTCACCGTGCTGCCCTGTAAGTTTTACAATATAACTAATACAATTTATACTTGCTAAACCATGTGTGATGTCTGTAGGAGTGTTTCCATGCATATTTGTACTTGCTATTGTAATGTAATTACGATAGCGTCGTTAGCATTAGCTAATGTACCAACACTTTTACAAGTGTCTGTGTTAGTATTATTAATTCACAATTTCAATTAATTTCATTTACAACATAATTTTTTGGGGTATTTTTTTAATTAAAAAAAATCCTCTGTAAACTCACTGTGAAGGTTTCCCTCTTGTGGTGGGTTCTCCTGGCCGGCAGATCTTCGGGAGCCCGGTATACAGTTTGAATCAAGTCCTTTATTTTTCATAAACACCGGGGGGTGGCTTGCTTTCCAGCAATATGTGTTCATCTCTGGGCGTGCGTCTCTCTATGGCTCCAACTCCAACAACGTATCTCATTCCGGCTGCTGCTAATAAGGGCGACAGGTGATTAGATAACAAGCCCCAGATGGGCAATCTACTCATCTGCCGCTGTCTTCGAGGCCAGTCCTTACACACCCCGCTCCGCGGCAGGCCCGCAGACCACGCCCCCCTCCACACTCACCAAGACGTCGCCGTGGAGTTATAATATGAAGAAAAAAAATTCCTTAAATTTAATGGTTTCGGCTAATATACGTTCTATATTCCAGAAAATACGGTACAACTTTACCGAATGAAAACACCTTTGCATTGTGTGTGTGTAATTTAGATTAAATTGGTCTTGTTGAAATGTTGCCTTTTAGTTCGTAGCGTGATGGCTTAGGATATTTCTGGAGTATTATTATTATTTGTTCCCTTTGTTTATCTATGTTGAGAGAATGTAATGGTGCAAAAATGTCTTGCTGTTTACCGAGGTTGCATTTCAAAGCAAACAGCATATACGGGTCTACTTTTGAATCTGTGTCCTTCTGCAGGTGATGGTGATAGCCTTCATAATGACAAAGGAAACTTTTATCTCTTTACTTGGGTCTCTTTTCTCATTGTTTCCTTTCATCCTCTGTGTGCCTCATTTGTTTGGTCGCTGAAGACAGTTTGCAGTCTAATACCTTTGGATGTTAGGAGAGGCAGCGAGAGTAAGAGCAAGCAGAGCAAAATAAATAAAGTATCGAGGAAAATTGGAAAAGTCTAGACACAAGAGTCAAAACTCATAATTGAAGCAAACTAACTGCATTCAATGGTGAGTCTGACAACCAGGGTTGTGTAACAAATACCGTGTTTTCGGGACAATTAGCCACTACTTTTTCCCCACGCTTTGAACAATGTGGCTTATAAAACGGTAATAATAATTTTTTTTGTAAAAGCACTTTACATTCAACAAGTCTCAAAGTGCTACAGTGCATTTAAAAAACAAAAAAAACCCACAAAAAAAACAGCTAGAACAACAAATAGCTGCCACTAAAGCGTAAGATAAATAGTAAAATAAAATAAAAACTACAACAGCCTAATAGCTAGAATTAGCACACATAAATCTAACAAAAGGCTTTTTTAAAAAGATGGGACCTGGGGATAGGTTGATTGGCAACACTAAAATTGGCCCTAGTGTGTGAATGTGAGTGTGAATATTGTTTGTCTATCTGTGTTGGCCCTGTGATGAGGTGGCGACTTGTCCAGGGTGTACCCCGCCTCCCGCCCGATTGTAGCTGAGATAGGCTCCAGCGCCCCCCGCGACCCCGAAGGGAATAAGCGGTAGAAAATGGATGGATGGGATGGGTTTTTAAGCCTTTTTTAAAAGCATCCACAGTCTGTGGTGCCCTCAGGTGGTCAGGGAGAGCGTTCCACAGACTGGGAGCGGCGGAGCAGAAAACCCGGTCCCCCTTGGTTCGGAGCTTTGTCCTCGGAGGTTGGAGGAGGTTAGCATGTCCGGAGCGTAAGTGTCGTGTGGAGGATTTGGGGGTGAAGTTAAAGTTAAAGTACCAATGATTGTCACACACACACTAGATGTGCCGAAATTATTCTCTGCATTTGACCCATCACCCTTGATCACCCCCTGGGAGGTGAGGGGAGCAGTGAGCAGCAGCGGTGGCAGCGCCCGGGAATATTTTTTTGTGATTTAACCCCCAATTCCAACCCTTGATGCTGAGTGTCAAGCAGGGAGGTAATGGGTCCCATTTTTATAGTCTTTGGTATGAGCAGTTCTTTGAGGTAGAGGGGGGCATTTCAATGGAGGCACTGGTGAGTTAGTAGGGAGACTTTGTATTCAAGTGAAGGGATTTGAGAACCGGTGTGATGTGGTCGTATTTCCGCACTCTCATCAGGATCCTAGCAGTACTATTTGGTATGTACTGCAGTTTCTGGATGTTCTTGCTGAGGATCCCGGCAAGAAGTGAGTTGCAGTGTTCGGTGCGGCTAATTCGTGGACTTTTCATCGCTAACGGCCTTAATTTTTTGTATTCAACAAATAGTTTTTATATAACACCAATAGAGGTACTGAAAAAGTGTTATTGTTAGTGCTATGGTGACATCTTTTGAATGAGTTCGCTAACTCACTGCAGGTGCTGCGGGTTGAAAATGTACTTCCTGTTTCCTGCCTTAAACTGGAAGTAAAAGTCCTGTTTTGTCTGCTGTTTGTGAATAACATTTCAGTCCATAAAACTTTACTGAGAAGAAAACACAAATATAAATGTTTGTCAGGCGCAATGTGATTTATTAACACTCATCACTGTTTTGCGAGCATTATTTTGCGTTTTATTTAGCATGTGTCAAAAGGACGTGCAAACTGAGAGTTCCACACACACGCGGCTGCAGGATCAGTGCTCGCGCTGCAAACACAGACGAGAATATTCAGTAACATTGTTTTATAAATTTATAGCTGATACAGGACCTACAAAGGCTGATTAAAACAAATTCAGTTGATGTGTTTTGGTGTCTTTCAATATTTTATATGACATTTTTATTTTTCTCACGTAGAAATATGTATTATCAAGATGTTTCTTGTATGAAAAAAAGTTATTTAAGTGTGCATTTTTGTGCATCTTGAGAGGACTAAGTACAGCCTGTAAAAAAGTGGTCTCATAGTAGATGCACTACAGGATTGATTCTAAATGCCCATAACAAGTGGTAGATGTCTCCTGCATGTTTGAAAACATTGCAAAACCCCACAGATAAGAGCATGATACCATGAATGTGCAGTAAATGAGTGCCTCTGTGGTGTTGCCCCATATAGTACACACACAATCCTCATTTAAATAAGGTGCTCTGCATGCAGTGTTAGTAAATCACACGCAACACGCCCACTAACAGTACAAGCTATTTTATAAATTGCACACATTGTTTAGTGTGAGGTATTTATATCTTATTTAATCAGGCTCTTATAGTTTTGTATCTGTTTTAATGGCTACGTTTTTATTGTTTAAAATATTGGTTTGTACTTTAAGATTTATTTAAATAAAAAGTGCTTAACACAGACAAAACTAATATTATCATGTGTTATTTTTGGCAGGGGTGGCATACTCCCTTCAGTGGTCCTTGAACGCACCGTAAAACACCTGAGTCTCGTATACCTCCGAGTATAGAACGATCACTCTGTAATATAAGAGCACAGCTTGTAGATTCAATGTGCACAATTGAATTACTTAGTTGCTCAGACAACGTGGTGTTAATTTAAGTTTACATTGGAGTACGTTGTTACCTTAATAGGGATGTATGTTAATGTTGCTTGTTTTCATGTTAGCATTTAAGCTAGCGAGCTGGTTGTTTTCATGTTAGCATTTAAACTAGCGAGCTAGCGTCAGTCAGTCCTTGAGTTTATCAAAGTAAAATTATCAATCACGGTTTTTGGATCACTTTAGTTCAAAACGGTAATACTAATTGTCAGGGGTATACCGCGGTTATCATTATTAACGTTTATCGTTAGATCCCTAGTCCTAGAAAACGTCTTAAACAACTAAGGATACTTGTTCTAAATAACAATTCTCAATGACGATGATAGCACTGTATCTGTAGTCAATTTTAATATTAATCAAAATCCTGGTCATATGGAAGCAGCTTGATAAGCACAGAAATATCAGTGGCTTGTGTGTAGCTAGTGCTGAGTGACAGGGTGAAGGACCCACCTCAACACCGTTTTTTATCCAGCAACAGATGAGGGGGTAGATAGTCTGATAGTATTGTAGGCCAGGTCAGGTCAGGGTGAATTTGATTGTTAAGGAAATTTGTCCTGGGCACTGTAATACATTTTTGCTTTATAAGAACATACAAGGCAATCACATAAAAACTCAGACGTTAAAACAAACATTAACCTCACAGGGCTAAAAACAGGAAATATGTATTATATAATAGCAACACAGCGACAAACCGAGGCATTGAACAATATAAAGTGCCAGAAAAGTGCTAGGTGCTAAACTGCATGTTGTCATTGCACTATTTTTTGCTTTGGTCAACAAATTGATAGAAGCTATAACACATGATAATTTGGGATGGTTAGTTTTGCTCTTTGGTATACAGAGTTTCGATGATCAGCATATATTTTGCATATTAAAGAAGACAGAGGTGCAAAATAAATTGCAGGCCTAATAGACGCAATCCACTTTGCACACGTGTAGCAGATCAGCTTTGCGTGTGCTATCAGGTTTGAATGTGCTTTAGTGCACGCAAACTTTTAGTAAATCAGGCCCTAAGATTAAAACACTATCAGTGAAGCAGAAGAAAAACAATACATGCAATATAGTGGCTTTTCTAACAATGTGTCTATTTATTTCAGTTATTAAATCTGGTCAAAAGATTTCAGTGTGTGTATAAGTACTTTTTGAGCACATTCAACAATACAGCAATATAAGATATATGAATGATAACTGTGATATGGAATGTTCATATCATTACATCCGTATCAAGGACATGTTTACCCAATATCCTAGCCTTTTTAAAGTTAAGATATTTAGCAGAGTGACTATGGGAGAGGGGCTACTGTTATTTTGGGTTGTGTAAGAGGATATAGTGTATTTCTGAAATCATTGGGATAGTGGCCGTGCCAACAACCTGAGGGTTCCTGGTTCGATCCCCAGCTTCTACTAAAGCTTCTGTGAAAGGACTGCAGTCTACCTTGTCTGTATGCACATGTGTTATGTGAGCAAGTTTTAATGTCGTAAATGTGATGTTTTATGTATTTGTTTACTGTTTTTAATGTAACCTTGCTGCTGCCCTCTTGGCCAGGTCTCCCTTGGAAAAGAGATCTTTGATCTCAATGGGATTTTACCTGGTTAAATAAAGGCTAATAATAATAATAATTACCATTTACCATTAAAAAGGCCTACGAAATTTGCATTTGTAAATTTTATTTGACTAATGTATTATATATAGAGATGTCCGATAATATCGGACTGCCGATATTATTGGCCGATAAATGCTTTAAAATGTAATATCGGAAATTATCGGTTTCAAAAAGTTACATTTATGAATAAAACGCCGCTGTACGGAGTGGTACACGGGCGCAGGGAGAAGTACAGAGCGCCAATAAACCTTAAAGGCACTGCCTTTGCGTGCCGGCCCAATCACATAATATCTACGGCTTTTCACACACACAAGTGAATGCAATTCATACTTGGTCAACAGCCATACAGGTCACACTGAGGGTGACCGTATAAATAACTGTAACACTGTTACAAATATGCACCACACTGTGAACCCACACCAAACAAGAATGACAATCACATTTCGGGAGAACATCCGCACCGTAACACAACATAAACACAACAGAACAAATACCCAGAACCCCTTGCAGCAATAACTCTTCCGGGACGCTACAATATACACCCCCCGGTACCCCCTACCACCCCACACCTCAACCCCGCCCCCCCAACCCCGTCCACCTCAACCTCCTCATGCTCTCTCAGGGAGAGCATGTCCCAAATTCCAAGCTGCTGTTTTGAGGCATGTTTAAAAAAAATAATGCACTTTGTGACTTCAATAATAAAAATATGACAGTGCCATGTTGGCATTTTTTTCCATACCTTGAGTTGATTTATTTTGGAAAACCTTGTTACCTTGTTTAATGCATCCAACGGGGCATCACAACACAATTAGGCATAATAATGTGTTAATTCCACGACTGTATATATCGGTATCGGTTGATATCGGAATCGGTAATTAAGAGTTGGACAATATCGGAATATCGGATATCTGCAAAAAAGCCATTATCGGACATCTCTAATTATATACATATTTTTACTAGTTATACTAACCCGAAAGGGACAAGCGGTAGAAAATGGATGGATGGATGATACCTGTCATCAAAAATGACTGTGTTTGATTCAGTCTCTGCATTTCCATGTGCGGTATTGGAGTGGTTTTAATACACTTTTGCACTGTTATATGCAAGTTGTTAGAAATGATACGTGTCTGCTATGAAGGAATACACAGGGCACACGGTGGCTGACAGGGGAAAACGTGCGACAAAGTCCGAATGCAGAAATGATCCAAAAACAAGAAACACCATAAAGTACATGCACTGAAAAAATGCTGCAATCACATAAACAATGTTGGATTACAAACCAAATGCTGCTAACGCCAAAATCACACCCATGAAGAGAAAAGTTTCAAGTTCTCGAAAGTTAACGGGAAGTTAGCCATCAGTGCACAAACAGTAAATGCATGGGGCATACTGTGTTACAGAAAGATGTAGCTCTAAGACATGAATGCTTCAAACTACTGTAATATAATCGGAATCTCATTAAATCTGAATGTTAATGCATTTAAACTATTGTGCTATGTGACATTTTGACCTTTTGGAGTACAGGGTGGACTGATCTGATTATGGCGATGAGCATGAGCGGCGCCTTGTTACTCAGAGAAATACATGTTGATAAAGTCTGTGTATTAAATAACACGAGCAAAGGAATCATTACGATAGAATGATATGTCAAAAACACCACCAACATCAAAGCCTGTGTGTAATTCATTAGTCTAAAACAGCAGGGGGATGGTTTGACTGCATACACTGTACATATGTTGTCATGGTGACTGGTAATACGATAGGGATTCATTTTAAGGACATGTCTTGCATGATAAGTTTTAGACTCACATTATCTCATGTTATCACATTATGTTGGAGCAGATTGAACACAACTGAAGATGAACTTCTGAATTACTTTTGTTTTTATGGAGACTTGATTTAAACTTGTTTATGTACCCCATGCTGAATTATTCAAATTCAAAATTCTTACGTGATTAAAGTGTACATTTTATTGTTCCATTTCAACATGTGGACAACTGAAAAAAGTTTATAAAGTGATTCGGGTCTCCACACGTCTAATGAGCATGTAGCATGACATTGCTGGTTTACGAGCAGACGAGCATGTTCTGTAGCACACAATCATGAAGTACTTAAAAGCAGACACAGTGTGTTGACAGAAAAGGGAGAACGGACGCATTTTGACTTAAAGGCCTACTGAAACCCACTACTACCGACCACACAGTCTGATAGTTTATATATCAATGATGAAATCTTAACATTGCAACACATGCCAATACGGCCGGGTTAACTTATAAAGTGCAATTTTAAATTTCCTGGGAAACTTCCGGTTGAAAATGTCTATGTATGATGACGTTTGCGCGTGACGTCAATGGTTGAAGCGGAAGTATTCGGACACATTGTATCCCAATACAAACAGCTGTTTCCATTTCAAAATTCCACAGTATTCTGGACATCTGTGTTGGTGAATCTTTTGCAATTTGTTTAATGAACAATGGAGACTGCAAAGAAGAAAACTGTAGGTGGTATCGGTGTATTAGCGGCTGGCTGCAGCAACACAACCAGGAGGACTTTGAGTTGGATAGCAGACGCGCTATCCGACGCTAGCCGGCGACCGCATCGATGATCGGGTGAAGTCCTTCGTCGCGCCGTCGATCGCTGGAACGCAGGTGAGCACAGGTGTTGATGAGCAGATGAGGGCTGGCGTAGGTGGAGCGCTAATGTTTTTATCATAGCTCTGTCGAGGTCCCGTAGCTAAGTTAGCTTCAATGGCGTCGTTAGCAACAGCATTGCTAGGCTTCGCTAGGTTGGACAGCATTAACCGTGTGGTTACAGGTCCAGTGTTTGGTAATATTGTTGATCTTCTGTCTATCTTTCCAGTCAGGGGCTTATTTATTTTGTTTCTATCTGCATTTAAGCACGATGCTATCACGTAAGCTCCGTAGCTAAAGTGCTTCGCCGATGTATTGTCGTGGAGATAAAAGTCACTGTGATTGTGCATTTCGCGTTCTCGACTCTCATTTTCAAGAGGATATAGTATCCGAGGTGGTTTAAAATACAGATCCGTGATCCACAATAGAAAAAAAAGAAAGTGTAGAATCCAATGAGCCCTTGTACCTAAGTTAGGTCAGAGCGAAAAAAGACACGTCCTGCACTGCACTCTAGATAGATAGATAGATAGTACTTTATTGATTCCTTCAGGAGAGTTCCCTCAGGAAAATTAACTAGTCCTTCACTCTCACGTTCCTCATCCACGAATCTTTCATCCTCGCTCAAATGAATGGGGTAATCGTCGCTTTCTCGGTCCGAATCGCTCTCGCTGCTGGTGTGAACAATGGGGAATTGTGAGGAGCCCTTCAGCCTGCGACGTCACGCTACTTCCGGTACAGGCAAGGCTTTTTTATCAGCGACCAAAAGTTGCGAACTTTATCGTCGATGTTCTCTACTAAATCCTTTCAGCAAAAATATGGCAATATCGCGAAATGATCAAGTATGACACATAGAATGGATCTGCTATCCCCTTTTAAATAAAAAAAAATCATTTCAGTAGGCCTTTAATACAGCATGTGTGAAAAGCATGGTGGATGTGAAAAACTGCTGCTTTATAAAGGTCTTTTGAGGTTTTTTTTTTTATCAAAAGTGTCAGTGAGGGTTGGGTTCCTTTTACAAATAATACCGTAACGTAACGTAATGTGTCATACTTGATCACACATAGAATGGATCTGCTATCCCCGTTTAAATAAACACATTTCATGTCAGTAGGCCTTTAACTGCAATACTAAACATATGTTTAATGTACCCTAAGATTTTTTGTTAAAATAATGCCAATAATCTACATTTTTTGTGGTCCCCTCTAATTAAAAAAGTACCAAAAAGTATCGAAATAATTTTAGTACCGGTACCAAAATATTGGTATATATATATATATATATATATATATATATATATATATATATATATATATATATACACTACCGTTTGGGGTCACCTAAACAATTTTTTGGAATAGCCTTCATTTCTAAGAACAAGAATAGACTGTCGAGTTTCAGATGAAAGTTCTCTTTTTCTGGCCATCTTGAGCGTTTAATTGACCCCACAAATGTGATGCTCCAGAAACTCAATCTGCTCAAAGGAAGGTCAGTTTTGTAGCTTCTGTAACGAGCTAAACTGTTTTCAGATGTGTGAACATGATTGCACAAGGGTTTTCTAATCATCAATTAGCCTTCTGAGCCAATGAGCAAACACATTGTACCATTAGAACACTGGAGTGATAGTTGCTGGAAATGGGCCTCTATACACCTATGTAGATATTGCACCAAAAACCAGACATTTGCAGCTAGAATAGTCATTTACCACATTAGCAATGTATAGAGTGTATTTCTTTAAAGTTAAGACTAGTTTAAAGTTATCTTCATTGAAAAGTACAGTGCTTTTCCTTCAAAAATAAGGACATTGCAATGTGACCCCAAACTTTTGAACGGTAGTGTATATATATATATATATATCTGTATATGTATATATATATATATATATATATATATATATATATATATATATATATATATATATATATATATATATATATATATATGTATATGTATATATATATATATATATATATATATATATATATATATATATATATATATATATATATATATATATATATATATATATATATATATATATGATTGGCAAAACTAAATTAGCCCTAGTGTGTGAATGTGAGTGTGAATGTTGTCTGTCTATCTGTGTGAGCTCTGCGTTGAGGTGGCGACTTAATGCAGCGGAGATAGGCTCCAGCAATCCCCCCCCCCCCCCCCCCGCGATCCGAATGGGACAAGCGGTAGAAAATAAATGGATGGATGGATATGTAGGTCATCCAAGTCCGTTTACTGCCAAACACCATCAATAAAGCTCTTTAATATTCAATCTACGTGTGTTGCCACATCAAACACACCGAGTCGAATTAAACTTTTTTTTTAGTAAATCAATCTCGTAAAGGCCAGATAACTGTAATAGTCAGCTCAGGAGCTATCTAAAGATTAACATAGCTTCTTAACATCAAAGGCTGCATCTGAATTTCAATCTGAACGTGTCCTGAACTCACTCACAGAAAATGAGATTTACCTCTGGTCTTCATTAAGGACCAGCATGATTTTGAAAATCTTTGTTGTATACTGTACTGTCTGCACAAGTATTTGGCTTTGTGACTCCCAATGACCTGCCTTGCAGATCCAGGTATTATCGGTTAGGTTAATTAGAGTTACAGAGCTAAGTTTGTGCGCTTGCTCACACAATTATGTTATTCTTCTTTAGTCTATAGAAGCTCTTACCTATATTTCATATTTGTTTTCTAAAGGTTTAAGTTTTTTTAGTTGTCAGTTAAGCCATACACAATTTACTTAGTAAATTGAAGTAGAACTTCTCTGGTACCGGTGCCTTATAGATGTACTGTTTAACTGGACAAAGCCTCTGTAGAATAATACCAATTCATATACAATCACAACTGATTAATTTCCGATACAATACCGACAATGGAGCTCTGAATTTTGGCCGATACCGATGTTAATCCTATACGATATCAGCACGAATCATACATAGTTGTATTAAAAACAATGCTAAGTATAAAAAACACTAACCTTATGACAGACATAGTGCATACTTTCTAATAACCTTCTGCCTTTGAGACTTTTTATGTGTAAATAATATTAGATTAGATTAGTTTATTTCAAAGGGGACAATGCAATTTCATAAAAACACATGACTACTTCTGTAGTCCCCTGATCAAGATGTAAAAAGCTGTAAAATTACAATTTAAAAGCAAAAGAAAAGAAAGAGAGAGAAAAAAAAAAACATAGATACATGATATGATAAAAAATAAAATACAAAATCACAACATAAAATCTATCTCAGCATCAAAACAGGCTCATCTTTTAGTGCTGGCATCTGTAGGCGTTGATAAACCACATTTAAAACATTTTCGTGAAGGCCTTGCAAGTTGTGACCAGTTTAACCTCCTCAGGTACTGAGTTCCACACATTTGCGCTCCTTACTGACCAGGCCGACTTACTGAAAGTGCTCCCGTGTATACTGTACATATACAAGTACATATGCACACATACACTCATGCACATAATCACGTTTCATCAAACATATATTAACGTTGTTGCCCTAGGGTAAACTGGGTATAACACATGGCACACTGACAAAGCTTAACCTATTGTTACTATAACAATCTACAAGGTTAAGGTTGCTTCTCTTTCTTCCCCTCCATTTTTCTGCATTCTTTCGTATCTCAAGTTATCATTACGTATATGTATTGTTGCATTTGAACAATTGTATTGTTGATAATAAAGGTAAAGTACTGGTATTGTTTATTATCAATAGCACTATTTCTATTGGTATTCATATTGCTCCATTTTTAGTGTAATAATGCTCATTGTCATTTCTGTATTTTTTTTTTTTTTTTTTAATTTTCGCTAACTGCTTATTTGCTATTACTTTTACCATCATATTTGTACATGTCATATTTGCTGATGTTGCTCTGTTGTTGTTGTTGTTGTTTTTGTCTCTCTGTCTAATCCCCCTCTTGTCCCCACAATTCCCCCCTCTGTCTTCCTTGTTCTCTCTTTCTATCCCGTCCTGCCCGAGAAGCTGGGCAGGACATTATAAAAAAAATAAAATAAATAAAAATAAAAAAAGAAAGTGCTCCCGTGCAGAGGAATACAACAGTCACCTCTGACAGAGCCCCAAGTGACATGCTCACAGCTTTTTCTTTGGCTGATGAACTCTGCCAGAGGATCTGGATCCAATTCATTCAGTATTTTATAGGTCAGTTTTAAAATCTGTAAATGTGTGAAGACTGTCCCGTTTTAAAATACTGTATTTGTTTAGAATGGCACAGTGATGATAGTGCCTAGGTTGTTTTATCCATAGCCTTAATTGCTTGTTCGTACAAGATTTCCAATGTTTTTTTTTATTTTATTTTTTTATATGCAACCATGCTTCTTTGATACTTGTTTATATTGAGTTTGAGATTGCAATATTGGTCAATTAGGACACTTATTACATACCGTTTGTCCAGCTTGTATGCTACTGTGTGCTTATTTGTTGTGTATCTGCTAGCTCCTAGTAGCCTATAGCCTACCATGTTTACGTTTTATAAATTACTTCACTAAAACACAATTAAAGACCAACCTTGTGTGCTTATTGGAGGACATTTTGATGTTAACTGGCTGTCCAGCTTTAAACAGGTAAACATGCTGCAGGATCACTTCTATCAGAGGTTATAGCAGAGATTTTAGATGCAAGCTGATATCATTCGATACTTGTTTTTTGTTTTTTTGCTGTTATTGGACCAATATCAGTATTGGATCGGAAGACACCTTCTTATATTATTAATACGGTTGTGTCATAATAGACTGAGTAGACTGGAAGTGATTTTTGTAGTTTATTAAATACACATAAAATAAGTGACACATTTGCCAATAAAGAACCCATTACAATTTTGTGGGTACTTGGAAAAAGATGCACCAGTAGGAATTAATTTTCACTCTTTGAGCGACTATCAGTGCAGCTGTTTTAAAGCCCCAACCGCCTGCCTGTTTGTCATCCTCCATGAAACAGGAAGTTACTTCTTATCACGCTGAGCTTGTTTGAACGTTACCTTTTGTGCAAATCTGGCTCTTCACCGGTGACTTTGAAATCCCGGGAAAAGAGGCTTTGCTGTGTTCCTGTCAATCAATCATGATTCATCAAAACATTTTTGTACCCAGGCACAATTTCATTTTCCTTCAACTCTTTGCCATGCAGGGAATGGGTAAATGCGATCCCTCTTTCGATAGGAGAACAAGTTAATCAGCTTATTTCCCCTTCATTGTGGGGAGACCGTGATGGAAGAGAGGCAGGTGATAGAAGAAAAATGCAGAAATTCATTTCACTTCCTCACTGTTTCCCGCTCTCCTCTTCTTGCGCGACGTACCGTGGCTGTTGGGGGATTATCCTGACGTGCCCCACTCCCCATACCCGACACACGCAGTCTCGCTCTGCTTTAGCCGGGGTCGGCGTTGATCCCCTACTCCGAGAACTGCTGGATAGGGGAGCAAGACCCAGCCAAATCGTTTGCCAGCCTGCCAAGCTGTTGGGGAAAGATAGAGATGTTGTGTTTGTACACGAGCACCTGGTGTTTTCTTTTCGCTGATACAATCCACTATGATTAATATGGACCCTTTTGACATTGGTAATGGCATGTGTGAACAAATACAACAGAATAAGTAGCTTTTTTGATGTGGTTGCAGAACAATGACATTGAGGTTAGCAGCTCGAGATTTAGCAACATATTCAAAGAAACTGCAGTTAAATCTCGATTTATGACTTAAAATGGTTCTTGAACATGGTTCTTAACTAGAAAAGTTGGTATATTGAAGCAAATTTCGCCATAAACAATGTAAACATGAATAATGGGTTCCTGCCTTTGACAAAGTCCATATTTTAGTAACAGTTTGTACTCTTTGTGTTTTGTTCTATTAGTTCCACTACCTCAGTTCTGTTTTCAGCACCCCTGGGTTTGTGTTTTGGTTACCATGGGTGCTGATTAGTTTCACCTGCCTCTGATTAGTGTTCGGCACGCTCACCTGCTGCCGGGCACTAATCAGAGAGCTACTTATTCACGTTGCGCGCCACACTCGGTCTGTCTTCCTTATTTGCAGTTTGTAACAGTTACGTTGGATGACTTCTTGTTTCCATGCCTTTGATTCCTGTGCTAAGTCTTGCCTTAGCTTCCCGTGCGATCAGCACGTGTCTCTTTTGTTTGTTTCCCATAGTTTTGGATATTCCGTATGATTTATGGGACATAAATCATATCCTACCTGCACGCTTCGTCCGGAGTTTCCGTCTGCATCCTGGGAGAACGACCCACGCAGTAACATGCGACCCAACCGTGACACTTGGAACACAATATAAAGTGCTATACAGTACTGTATAGCAAACAAATGAGGTGGTGATGGATCAACTTTCTATTTAATAACAAAGTCAAAACAACAACTAGCTGAACTGTCCTCATTTTCAGCCGCCCTGCCGACACACAGACACTGTTACTACCCCTGTGGTGCACTCACAGTTTGAAATTCCAAACTCCTTAACTTTGACAGCCAGGTCGTTACAAATGATTAGGAATAAAAACAAATCCACTCTACATTGTCAGTTAAAGGCCTACTGAAACCCACTACTACCGACCACGCAGTCTGATAGTTCATATATCAATGATGAAATCTTAACATTGCAACATATGCCAATACGGCAGGGTTAACTTATAAAGTGCAGTTTTAAATTTCCCGCAGAACTTCCGGTTGAAAACATCTATGTATGATGACGTATGCGCGTGACGTCAATCGTTGAAACGGAAGTATTCGGACACCATTGTATCCAATACAAAAAGCTCTGTTTTCATCACAAAATTCCACAGTATTCTGGACATCTGTGTTGGTGAATCTTTTGCAATTTGTTTAATGAACAATGAAGATTGCAAAGAAGAAAGCTGTAGGTGGGATCGGTGTATTAGCGGCTGGCTGCAGTAACACAACCAGGAGGACTTTGACTTGGATAGCAGACGCGCTATCCGACGCTAGCCGCCGACCTCACGGATGATCGGGTGAAGCCCTTCGTCGTTCCGTCGATCACTGGAACGCAGGTGAGCACGGGTGTTGATGAGCAGATGAGGGCTGGCTGGCGTAGGTGGATAGCTAATGTTTTTAGCATAGTTCTGTGAGGTCCCGTAGCTAAGTTAGCTTCAATGGCGTCGTTAGCAACATCATTGTTAAGCTTCGCCAGGCTGGAAGGCATGAACCATGTAGTTACAGGTCCATGGTTTAATAGTATTGTTGATTTTCTGTCTATCCTTCCAGTCAGGGGTTTATTTCTTTAGTTTCTATCTGCAGTTAAGCCCGATGCTATCACGTTAGCTCCGTAGCTAAAGTGCTTCACCGATGTATTGTTGTGGAGATAAAAGTCACTGTGAATGTCCATTTCGCGTTCTCGACTATCATTTTCAAGAGGATATAGTATCCGAGGTGGTTTAAAATACAAATCCGTGATCCACAATAGAAAAAGGAGAAAGTGTGTAATCCAATGAGACCTTGCACCTAAGTTACGGTTAGAGCGAAAAAAAGATACGTCCTGCACTGCACTCTAGTCCTTCACTCTCACGTCCTCATCCACAAATCTTTCATCCTCGCTCAAATTAGTGGGGTAATCGTCGCTTTCTCGGTCCGAATCGCTCTCGCTGCTGGTGTAAACAATGGGGAAATGTGAGGAGCCTTTCAACCTGCGACGTCACGCTACTTCCGGTACAGGCAAGGCTTTTTTTATCAGCGACCAAAAGTTGCGAACTTTATCGTCGATGTTCTCTACTAAATCCTTTCAGCAAAAATATGGCAATATCGCGAAATGATCAAGTGTGACACATAGAATGGATCTGCTATCCCCGTTTAAATTAAAAAAAAATCATTTCAGTAGAGCTTTAATCTTCTTTGCGTGCAGTGGAAGGGTGGTGGGTGGGGAGAGGAGGCAGTGTTGACAACGCTGTGGATATTTCCTGAATATTGTCCTTTGTTTTTTTGGATTAGTATTGAGTTAGCAAAACTAGAAACATTTTGAAAAAAGGCTAAAAAAAAAGACAAAAAACGCACACAAAGTACCACAGTAGCTAACAGCAACACTCAATACCTGTCCATGCACTAAATAAGTCAGATTTCTCAAATAGTTTGGCTTTAAATAAGCATCCTGCAACCCATGGAAACACTTTAATTGTGTTTGATTTTTGAAAAATCGGAGTAACACACCTGGATTATGCGATTGAAAACCAGATCTCTCAAGAGGGTTTGTCTCACGGGAGGGGGCCCTTCGTATTGCGCATGTGCCAGCCTCAACGCACCCACTATAACCTGGAAGTAAATACCATTCTATAAAAACATAAGTACCATTTGTAATGATAAAGAAACTGTTTATTTGCTTCACAAATTAAAAGAACAGAACATTTTAAAGTGCATCGATGGGAGAAAGAAAGAAACTGAGATGTATTTAAGAAGGTAGCTAAGGAAATGGAGAATGCCAGTTTAATTCGGACTCAGGAACGAAATACGGGCAAGATTGAAAAGAAGCAGGTTTATTACAAGGCACTACAAACTGATTAAAAATAACTCTGTATTCCACAAAACTAGCAAGATAGTCCAGAACAATAGCAACCTTTATCTGGAACAGGGCATAGGAGTTTTTTTCTTTCGGATTTAAAACTCTTTTCATCAATCCACAGAGCCTTATGAGTGAACACCGAGACCTTCAAAAGTTTTTTTTCATAATTTGCCATCTGAAATTCCCTTCAAAACATCTCTCTCCCTGCAGTCTTTCTGCGCTGAGACAGGGATGTCACTTAGCCTTAGGCGTGTTTATTAAAATAATAGAATGACGTGTGTAAGTAATCCAAATACGTATGGTGTGACTATGTGTTTAGCTGAGTGTTACCAGGAGTTATTGAAGGTGCGTGTTGAGGAAGATGCGGGAGTCCAGAAGGAGCAAGGCAGGTTCGGAGGTCCGTGGGAAAGCAGGAGGTCAAGGGCAGGGGCGAGGCGTCAGAGTCCGTGTCCAAGCGAGAGGTCGAGATCCTGGAAGGCAGCAAGAAGACAGGAGGGACTTCGGGGAGACGAGACACACAGCTAAAATCCAGGGAACGAAGAGGAGCTGTAGGGTGACGACACAGGACACAAGACGATGAGCACGGAGGGGAAACAGAGAGCAAGGAAGCATATAGGCGAGGAGAGCTAGAGACGTGTAGGGCTTACTGTACAAGACAAGTATGTACGTTCTGGCACTGGAACGCAGGATCCGCTGGCTTATGAAGGACGTGGAGCTCTCATCAGCGGCAGGTGTGTATATTGGGCATGTCCAGGGGCGCGCTCAGAGGAGTACACAGCAGACTGTGTGGTGGCTGGAGCTTGAGCCGTAACATGCTGTCCGCTATTTAACATCAGCATAGCCATTAAAGATGTAATATTTCTAATCAGCAGACATCAGGTACAACAGAGGTAGACTGTTGACTTGTAAAGACCTGCAGATGCCTAGTGTGACGTCATTGGTCAACCGGAAACACAATACATTATTGCGCGATAAAAGGAAATAAGCGCCCCCCAGTGTACGGGAGGCACACTATGTTTGACCAATAGTCGCATTCGAGAGTGTGCATGGACACTGGGGCTTCACATGTAAGTGTGAAAATACAAAAAACTGAACTTTTTGAGAAATCAGGCTATTTTAGTGCATGAAAACATAGTGACTGTGCTGACTAAATAAGCACCATAGAGCGATCAGCCCACCCACAATATCATCCATGCGAGGGAAACAGAGAGCGGATTAAACATTCAGACACGGGGACAAGTTTGTACAACAAATAATATTTTCATACGGTCTGTAGTTCGTAAATTGACAAGTTTGTACAATGAGGGGTTTGTAAATGTATTACTTCCAATTTGGTATTTAAAGCACACTGGAACTATTATGTACAATGTTAATAATGTCAATAGGAAAAGACAAGAGGATCTCCTAGCAGAAACTGCACTACTTTACCTAAACAGTGGGTATGGAAATAATTAACAACGAATATACGGTATTCATATGTGTGTAGTACCTAATAGAATAGACAGAAAAAGTGAATATACCTGGTTGCCTGGATTTCAGACTACCTCACCCATAGGCCACAGTACGTCAGACTGAAGGACATCACATCTGACACTGTGATCAGCAGCACCGGAGCACCCCAGGGAACGGTGCTGGCCCCTCTTCTCTTCACCCTGTACACCGCTGACTTCTGCTACAACTCAGAGCTGTGTCACATCCAGAAGTACGCGGATGACACAGCCATCGTCGGGTGCATCAGGGACGGCAGAGAGGAGGAGTTTCGGAGGCTGGTGAGGGACTTTGTTGTCTGGTGCCACAGGAACCTCTTGCAGCTCAACCCTTCAAAGACCAAGGAGCTGGTCATTGACTTTGGGAGGTCGAGTCCAAGGTTACAACCTATTGTGATCGAGGGAGTCGAGGTACAGACCGTGGACTCATTCAAGTACCTCGGGGTGTGGGTGGACAACAAGCTGGACTGGACTGTTAACACAGACCACTTGTACAGGAAAGGACAGAGCAGGCTGTACTTCCTGAGGAGGCTGCACTCCTTCAACGTCTGTAAAAAACTATTGTGGATGTACTACCAGTCTGTGGTTGCCAGTGTTCTGTACTACATCGTAGTGTGCTGGGGGGCAGTATATCTAAGAAGGACAGCTCCAGACTGGAGAAACTGATCAGGCGGGCCGATTCTACGATCGGACTAAAACTGGACTCACTGGTGACGGTGGCAGAGAAGAGGACTGTGGAAAAACTAGTGAGCATCCTGGATGATGCCAGTCACCCTCTGCATACCGTTCTCAGTAGCCAGAGGAGCCTGTTCAGTGCTAGACTGCTTCATCCCAAGTGCAGGACTAATAGACTAAAAAACTCCTTTGTCCCACACGCCATTAGACTGTACTACTCCTCTCTGGGAGGGAGGGGGGGTATTAGCATGACGGGGGATGCAAAACAATAACAGTGTAATACGTTTTCATAACATGGTCACTAATGCCTAGTTTCTCTTGTTATATTCTTATTTTACTGTTATATTTGTATTCTCATTGATGCTTTTTGTTTTTATTCTATTGTAATATTTTTCTATTTTGTTTCCATTTATACCCCCATTATTTACTTTTTTAAATTCGATCTCAATTCTGTACACTGCTGCTGGAATTTAAATTTTCCTGAGGGAACTCTCCTGAAGGAATCAATAAAGTACTATCTATCTATCTATCTATCTATCTATCTATCTATCTATCTATCTATCTATCTATCTATCTATCTATCTATCTATCTATCTATCTATCTATCTATCTATCTATCTATCTATCTATCTATCTATCTATCTATCTATATACAATAAAGATAAGACTGTTTATTAAGCAGTCTTATTTTTTTTCCATTTACAGCAGTGACATATTGTGCAGTGATGTTCATGAGGCATTGACTCCTTCAGATTTGTACTTTAAGTTCTTGGGCTCTTATTGGACTTGTCCAAGTTAAAAAGCTATTGCATGTTAAATAAATCACAACAAAAATACCACATGAGTCATGTTTAAATGCTCCTTTACCGTACTTGTAAGGCGGAGCAGGTTGTTATACGGTCAGTGATCAGGTCAATGCATATGTCAGTGCAAAGATGAGTGAGCCAACTCCGACTGGTGTGCTCACTGGTAAATTTTACTTCTAAATACACCCTGACATAATTTTAGATAAAACTCAAAGTTTTAAGTAAATTAATGACGTGAATTTGATACAAATATTAAAAACATGTTCCTGTATGATTACATTTGTTCGAAAATATTGGAGTCTTTTTTTAAAGTTGATATCAATTTTGTACTGAAGTAATTTACTATGATTAATCGTGATCAATCAAAATGTAAAAGTGTGATTAATTTTAATAAGAAAAAATAACTTTTTTACAGCACTCACTTTTTTTTCAGATGACAGGTGAGGCTTTGCCTCAAATGCTTTTTCCGTTTCTTTTAATGGCATTATTGACAACAATAATGTGTGTCTTGTGTATGACTTATTATTTCGATACATATAATATATTAATGTGTTCATTTTATGTAAATTTGATGATTAGTTTTACTCCTTGTTGATGATACATTCACTGGTACTGCAATTCAAGACTGGGCACCACTTTTCTTCTGGTTACTAATGTGGGTTCAGATGATTACCAATGTGGGTTCAGATGATTATAGTACTGTATATGTGTGTTAATTAATCATGTCAATATAGTACCAATTACACAAAACCAATATCTGTGCATGGTGGGTGGTCCTGATGAACGCAGACCTGAGAAGTTATTTACAATGTTTAAATAAATCTGCTATTCATGCATATATTTTCATCAAAATGGAGTTCATAATGTAGTGAAACTTTGTATGAGGCATGTAATTGTGTTCTTCTGTAGTGGTGCAAAGTGTCAGAGAAAGAAGATTTGTCAATAGAATAGATAGAATAGAAAGTACTTTATTGATCCCTGGGGGAAATTCAGCACCACAGTTCGCTCACAATAAACAATAAACACTTATATATTTTTTACATGTGAATAATAATAAATACAGTCTATTATACAGCATTATTCACATGTGAATAATATAAACGCAGTCTATTGTACAGCATTATTCACGTGTGAATAATAATATTGGTCAAAAAAAAAATATAGCTTGACTACATTTTGTAAACATCCAGATTATTTTGGCTTCAACACAAAGCTTATTATTTCAGGGATGGTGATGCTCCTCTCTAATAGATGTGATAAGTACATGTTCAGATATGTTTTCACACATAATAACAACATGAAATACCTTCTCTAATGCGCACCTCAGACATTTACGGATTGTTTTTCTGTCCGCATTGGGAAAATTGTAGCTATTTGAGAAACAGTGCATTAAACCGTGCAAAACATTTCACATCCTGCTGCAGGCAAGCATAAATCCATAGTGCTGTTTTAGGTCGTTGTTAAGTACTTTCCCCTGCCTGCTTGAGTAAACACATTCTCCCTGCTATGCAAATGACTAGCTATGTCATAAAGTATAGTCCACAGCAGCATCACATGCTGGGTGGCTTATTTATGCAAACAACCCATAATATGGCTTCAGAAGGAGAAACATAATATTCTAGATATTCTCTCACTGAGAGGTACTCAAATGACAAAACCTCTTCAGTCAAAACATAGCTGTCAAAACACTGGGACTCTTTATTTAAAAAAGGAACACTGCAGAGTAGGATACAGATATTTTAAAAAGGTAGACATCGTACCTGTTATCAATTTGTTCATGACAATTGTATTAGACCTTATTCACGTCAAGTCAGAAATGTACATACAATTGTATTTGTTTTAAAATAATACATTGGTCTCTCTGTTCTGTAAATCAAAAAGTGTAAATCAATTGACAACATTAATAAAATAATTGGTAACACTTTAGTATGGGGAACATATTCACCGTTAATTAGTTGCTTATTAACATGCAAATTAGTAACATATTGGCTCTTCATTAGTCATTATTAAGTACTTATTAATGCCTTATTAAGTACTTATTAATGCCTTATTCTGCATGGCCTTATTATACAGCCAGTAAGCCATTAACTAAGAGTGTTCCCTCAATAACCTCAGAATTATTGCTTATTGGTAACCCTAACCCTAACTCTTATATGTTCCCCTAGTGTCCAAATAACTCTAAATTAAGTCTTTGTAATTTAGAATATGTTCCCCATACTCATTTGCATGTTAATAAACAACTAATTAATGGTGAATATGTTCCCCATACTAAAGTGTTACCAAATAATTTATTCTGTATAAGAAGCCGTGTTTAGAGGGTAACTTAATAATAAAGACCTAAACTGTTGTGCACACATGATAATCCACTTACATTTTCCATTTAATTATACATTTGGTTTACTGTAAAACAGTGAATGTAGTTACTGTTTATACTGTAATTATGACATTTTAAAATGTTGAAACAAGTTTTTGTTGTATTTACAGTTATTAGTAATACAGTAGTAAAAGTTGTACTGTAGTTTTATTTTGGGTCGTCCTAAATTTTACATTTTTGACTTCTGATACGATACCAATTTTGCAGCCTTGAGTATTGATCAGAAACAATATCAGCTCAAATAATCATACTTATTTTAATTTGTAGTATAGGATGTCCGAATAGACTTGATCGAGTGAATTTATTCAAACTGAGAACAATAGTAGGTCTATAAACACTATTTGAAACATTTTTAATTGTCTGGAATGGTCTTATGCTTTATTTAAGTTGAAGTGGAATGGCAATTGTTTTTTTGGCGACACGTACAAGCTCATGACGTGCGTGTTACTAGATATTTTCTAATTCACTCTTGCCTCAGAGACATTACATCTGTAAGTAATATGCAACCATAATTATTGGATACTTGTTTATATTTACAAATGTTGTGTGCTGCAATATTGTTCAATAAAGGATGCTTATTACGTATGCCTAGCTTGTGTGCTCTTGTGTGCTTAGCTGTTGTGTAGCTGCAAGTGGCCTATATGTTTATATTTTGTAAATGACTTCACTAAAATACATGAAAAGAACTGTTGGTCCCGCTCTAAGTAAATATGCTGCAGGACTGCCTGTATCAAGCCAAAAATCCAAATAATACTTTTTGTTGTTGTTGCTGATATCGGACAAATATCTGGATTGAGACACCCCTAGTTTATTTACATGCTAACATATTTATCCATACTGTCAATATAGCTTGAACAGTAAGATGCCGGCATTTGGGTGCAAAAACATTCCATGGGGGTTGTCCCATGCAAAGCCCTGCAAAAATGAGAAAAAATAGAGCTAAAAGGCACAATGTATAGATGAAAAGCTAACACATTAATAGGAAATCTATCATCATTATAAATCCTAATTAAAAAATGGATGCATTTACGCACAAAATCCGCAACATTTTAATTGATCCCATTAAATATTGTATTTATTTAAAAGCATGACTAATAATAATACCACATATGTTTGTTTTAAGTATGTATTTAATGTTTTCAGAATATGAATAGAATATCAGTCCATCTTTTAATTGTTTAATATGTGGACTTTGTGTCACTTGGCTGTAAAGCTAAGACTACATGTTCTAGTTAGGCAACAATTGGCATACGAGACACTTAATCTTCTCTTGTAATTTAAAACTATTTTATTTTATTGCAAAAATATTAAAGTTTCTCTTCAGGTTAAAGCATTGAGGATGATGGTATTATTTGCTTTCTTATATCCTTAAATATAGTCAGTGTCAGGGCTGCAGCACACCTGGAGGATGTAAACAAACAAGCTAATAATACCAGCATCCGTAAAAAGAAAACTAAAACACCTGCTGTCATGTTGTCTATTCATATTTAGACTTTACGCAGTTGGCACCCTACTGCCACAAGATTCGCTGCAAGAAAGTCACAAATGTTCTATTTGCAAAGCAAAAGCATGTGTAAAACACTGAGCACATACATTCCTGGTCAAAAGTTTACATACACTTGTAAAGAACATAATGTCATGGTTGTCTTGAGTGTCCAATAATTTCTACAACTCTTATTTTTTTGTGATAGAGTGATTGGAGTACATACTTGTTGGTCACAAAAAACATTCATGAAGTTTGGTTCTTTTATGAATTTATTATGGGTCTACTGAAAATGTGACCAAATCTGCTGGGTCAAAAGTATACATACAGCAATGTTATTATTTGGTTACATGTCCCTTGGCAAGTTTCACTGCAATAAGGCACTTTTGATAGCCACCCACAAGCTTCTGACAAGCTTCTGGTTGAATTTTTGACCACTCCTCTTGACAAAATTGGTGCAGTTCAGCTAAATTTGTTGGTTTTCTGACATGGACTTGTTTCTTCAGCATTGTCCACACATTTAAATTATGACTTTGGGAAGGCCATTCTAAAACATTGTGGCCAAACGGCTCAATTTTTGTTTCATCTGACATCACATGGACAAAAGATAAGACCTTCTGGAGGAAAGTTCTGTGGTCAGATGAAAGAAAAATTGAGCTGTTTGGCCACAATACCCAGAAATATGTTTGGAGGAGAAAAGGTGAGGCCTTTAATCCCAGGAACACCATCCCTACCATTAAGCTTGGTGGTGGTAGTATTATGCTCTGGGCCTGTTTTGCTGCCAATGGAACTGGTGCTTTACAGAGAGTATATGGGACAATGAAAAAGGAGGATTACCTCCAAATTCTTCAGGACAACCTAAAATCATCAGCCCGGAGGTTGGGTCTTGGGCGCAGTTGGGTGTTCCAACAGGACAATGACCCCAAACACACGTCAAAAGTGGTTAAGGAATGACTAAATCAGGCTAGAACTAAGGTTATAGAATGGTCTTCCCAAAGTCCTGACTTAAACGTGTGGACAATGCTGAAGAAACAAGTCCATGTCAGAAAACCAACAAATCTAGCTGAACTGCACCAAGTTTGTCAAGAGGAGTGGTCAAAAATTTAACCAGAAGCTTGCCAGAAACTTGTGGATGGCTACCAAAAGTGCATTATTGCAGTGAAACTTGCCAAGGGACATGTAACCAAATATTATCATTGCTGTATGTATACTTTTGGTCACATTTTCAGTAGACCCATAATAAATTCATAAAAGAACCAAACTTCATGAATGTTTTTTGTGACCAACAAGTATGCGCTCCAATCACTCCATCACAAAAAAATAAGAGTTGTAGAAATTATTGGAAACTAAAGACAGCCATGACATTATGTTCTTTACAAGTGTATGTAAACTTTTGACCACGACTGTATATGCACCACTACTCTGTGGGTTAGTGTTTATGTGATGCAGCCTGCTGGGAAATGACATGTGAATACACTTACTGCATGCACTTAAGGTCAATGTGAGAGCACACGCACACACACAGAAATAGCATGATGGGTGCACTTGAATAGCTCCTCTCATACATCCCTCTTGAAACCTTTTCTTGTCAATGCTGCCCATTACCTCACTTTTCCTGAGGTGGATGGAGTTTCTGCCACCATCCCATGTGGGACATTCTGGGCTAAGTAGTCCAATTACAATAGCTCTAAAAGCGTTGAGATCAGCTTTTATGGCTTGCTTGTACCTTTTAAAAATGTCTCCTCTCCGAGCCACTTCCATTCCTATTTCCTGCCTACTGGAAGTATTTTGACCATGCTAGAGGTATAATCGCTTATTTCAGACACAGGGTATCCGTATCACAGTAAAAGAACAACAAAAGCAACACAAGTAGCAGAATTAAACACAAATACTAAAATCAAAAATGACAAAACCCTCCACAATCTTCAATGTCCAGCATACAGTCTTGTTTGCCATGCTTCCACAGTCTGGTGAAAAATCTGACAGAGCTGTGGAAAGGGTTAGTCAGACCATGAATCTTTCATTGTTTTCTGACTCAGCTTCACTACACATACATCTACAGATTATGTCAAGTTGAAAATCAGGTAGGAAACCCAACACTGACAAACATTTGACTGTCACTGGAGCTCCTTGAAGCTCTCAAAGGCCTCATGCTGTCATTGTAAGCCAATATGAGCTTTTCAATACTTGTTTGTTTATACCGTCACCACAACATTATCATTATCATTTTAATTTGAGTATCGAAAGGTACTTACTCGTCCAGCAGAAACAGAGCCAAGGCAGCATCGGTCGAAAATCCGTCCTCGTTTCTTTGATCCACGGGTGCCCATTACGTCAATCGCGAGGGTGTGTCAGTCGATCGCCAGCCAGGCATTAAAAAAATAGACCTAAACATTTGAGATCATCAATCTTCACTATGACGTCACTTTCGTCACCCGAGGGTCTTGTGAGATCATTATTAAGAAAAAATGACAGAGAGGAGGGCAAGAAACGCTTTTTATTTCAACGGACCCTCGCGCCTTACCTGCTGTCAAAACCCTAAAGACCGACTGCACAGTTCCTGTCTTCACAATAAAAGCGCTGTTTCATCCTGCCTGCGCTAACAAAATAAGATTCTCAGAAACCCAGAGCGCACAAAAGCTAGCAAGCTACAGAGTTTCCCGCCAATGTATTTCTTGAGAAGTGTATAAAAAGGAGTATAGAAGCTGGACAAATAAGATGCCCAAAACCAACCACTTTCATGTGGTATTGGACAGAAATGAGGACTTTTTTTCTCCTCCATTTGAAAATGCGGACGTTATCAGCACTACTGTCTTCTGATTAATCAGAATCAGGTAATACACCAACTTATATTCTTGTCTTTGTGAAAGAAAATAATCTATATGTGTTAAACATGATCGTATTATCATAAAACACCTTTAACTTGTTAACAAAAACGTGTCTTTCATAAATAAATCAATATAAATTATATATATGAATGAGGTGGATCCCCTCGACTTGGTCAATTGAAAAATAGCTCGCCTGCAGAAAAAGTGTGGGCACCCCTGCTTTGAGTGAAAGCCGGGCCAATGTTGATCCCTGACTGTCGTTTTATCCAGGTAGCCTCCCTGTTTATTTTTTTTGTCTCCTCAGACAAAACTTTTTATATATTTTTTTATTTTATTTTATTTTTTGCATCCTTTGCCATGATAGCAGTAATTGCACTCAGGCGTTCGCATCGAGGGGGAGTGACATATGCCGTAAAGCAAGGCAGCACATTTGTAGTTTTTTGCGTGGCAGGGTTCCTGCCACCCTACTCGAGTAATAAAGAGAGAGGTGTCATTCAACTGACAGAGGTGTCATTCAACTAGTTGTGAGTCGATGTATCATCCCAAAAGTTATACAAATATTTTATGGAGGTTGAAAAGTTAGTTAGTGCTGCTTTAAATGATTACCAAATAAAGAGTTGACATCAGTCCTTCAGCATTCATGCCACCAACAACAAGAATACAGGTGGAAGGGTTGCCCTAAATATGTAGGTACTCGTCCTCATGTTGTAAACATAAATAAATAAATAAATAAATAAATAAATAAATAAATAAATATACAACATATACAATATAAACATTCAGAATTATTCTCTTTGTATCATGACAACTAAATATGTCCGATAAGGGCTTTTTTGCTGATATCAGATATTCCGATATTGTCCAACTATTAATTACCGATTGCGATATCAACCGATACCGATTTATACAGTCGTGGAATTAACACATTATTATGCCTAATTTTGTTGTGATGCCCCGCTGGATGCATTAAACAATGTAACAAGGTTTTCCAAAATAAATCAACTCAAGTTATGGAAAAAAGTGCCAACATGGCACTGCCACATTTATTATTGAAGTCACAAAGTGCATTATTTTTTTTAACATGCCTCAAAACAGCAGCTTGGAATTTGGGACATGCTCTCCCTGAGAGAGCATGAGGAGGTTGAGGTGGGCGGGGTTGAGGTGGTGGTGGTGGTGGGGAGGGGGTAGCGGGTGGTGTATATTGTAGAGTTAGTGCTGCAAGGGGTTCTGGGTATTTGTTCTGTTGTGTTTATGTTGTGTTACGGTGCGGATGTTTTCCCAAAATGTGTTTGTTATTCTTGTTTGGTGTGGGTTCACAGTGTGGCGCATGTTTGTAACTGTGTTAAAGTTGTTTATACGGTTCACCCTCAGTGTGACCTGTATGGCTGTTGACCAAGTATGCCTTGCATTCACTTGTGTGTGTGAAAAGCCGTATATATTATGTGATTGGGCCGGCCCGCAAAGGCAGTGCCTTTAAGGTTTATTGCCGCTCTGTACTTCTCCCTACGTCCGTGTACCACTCCGTACAGCGGCGTTTTAAAAAGCCATACATTTTACTTTCTGAAACCGATACCGATAATTTCCGATATTACAATTTAAAGCATTTATCGGTATTATCGGACATCTCTAATCACAACACAGCTCAATCCCAATAGCCCAGTCGACTCCCAAATTTACAACATTAACCAACTGGTCATATTTCTTATTCCACATTGTGGTGACCCCTAAGACAACTTTAGTACGTAGGTCAGCTGTTGATTCTTCCGCACCATGAAAGTCCCTACGTACACTTAAAGTTTGATTTAATGCGACCCTATGTAATGCACTATTCAATATAACGCGATCGTGCCATGGACCCTGAATTTTCACCCGTTTACATCACAGTGTGGTGGCTGGTAGACTTTGGTGTAAGAGGAGCTAATGGGCTAACCAAAAGCACCTGCCGCCACCGCCAAAGAGTCACTCTCCCACCGCAGATGAAAGCTTTTTCACACATGGTGATGGAGTGGTTGCCATAATCCAGAGTACCTACTTACCAACACCTATTTTGGAAAACATGTCTCAAATAGACCACAGTAAATACAGTGCAAGCACAGTGGCCCAAGTCATTGGTGTTAATGGCTGCAATTTAGCAAGACACTTAAATCTTTTTCAAACTCCACAGAAAGCTGTCAAATGCTCCAGTGTTCTTGCCATGTCTATAAAAGTGCCAATAGCTACCAATGGATAACATATCATAAACTAAGCTGTCAATCGATTCAAATGTTAGAATGGGATTAAACACAGTGTCATTTAGATAATCAGGATTAGTGCTCGTTCATGGTTGATTGTGTTGCGTTATCATGTAATTCATTGTTATGCTTATTGATGGTGCACTGCACAATGCATCATGAGATGCAACTTGTAAAACTTTGGTAAGCACGCGTTCAAAGACTTCAAAGATTATTTGCCAATTTTTCTTGATTGTAGGGTTGTATGATATAAACAATATAATATAAATTTGGCCGACAGTATAGCTTTTAATACTCTCCTTATAGTGTGAGAATGCATGTTGATGACACAGTCTATGTGTCTTCCACATTGCAGCTTCTAAATTACTGTGTTTCTTACAAGTATCATCCGAGGACTAAAGGACAAAGAAAAGCTAAACATGCTACACTACACAATGTAGGAGAAAAAAACCCATAGCTAACCGCTAAGCTACAGTTTTTCAAGTGGGTGGATTGATACAAATATTGACAGTAACGATACAAAGTACATTGAAAAGTATTAGGGACAAGCGGTAGGAAATGGATGGATAATTCTGATATCAATACAGTGATTCTTCAACTGTCTAGTGGTACACAGGCTCTGTCTAGTGGTACGCCAAAGAATCAGTACAGTGTTGGATTTCCCTATATTCAAACACAATGTTACTGTTTAAACCGTGCATAATGTTACATTGGCCAAACATATTAAATATACTTAATAACCTCTGTCTTGTTTTTAATGAATGCTTTTACCATGAATTGATTAACGTGGACCCCAACTTAAACAAGTTGAAAAACGTATTCGGGTGTTACCATTTAGTGGTCAATTGTACGGAATATGTTCTGTACTGTACAATCTAATAATAAAAGTTTCAATCAATCAATCAATGCTTTGGCCAACTACGCTACTGTATTTTAATGTTAGTCATTATGGTGGTACTTGGAGAGTGAAGTTATTTCTGAGCTAGTACCTGGTGAAAAAAGTTTAAGAAACCACTGGTTTATAGTACAGTGGTTAGATTGAAATGTTCTTTTGTCACAAAATCTTTTTTTTACCTCGTTTTTGTTATTGTTTACAAATTCAGGAAATAAGAGTCGATAGTTGTTTTTGCTATAAAATGTGTATGTGATAAAAAGGAATACGGAAATAATTAGAACTCGGGCGGAAGACAGGGTACACAGGGTATGTGGAAGGGCAGTGATTGAATTCATATACTTACAATTCTTCCGGCCCTCTGATTTCCCTTTATGTCTTTGTACTTTTTTTGTCCGTATAAATGTGAAATGGTCTTAAATTATTTTCATTATAGTGTTAAAAAAGTCTCCAAAAATCTTACATTTGACTTGTTGAAATCTGCAGACCTTGTTTTAGGAAAACTGCTATGAAAAGGTATATGACTGGATAACATTGGATGAGTTCAAAGCAATGCAGGTGAGGTCTTTTATAACTTATGCTACTTTCCTGTATTTTTTAATATGCATTGTAGGAGTCTTCTTTATCTTTGATAAAGTAGCTTTCAAGTATGTTTTGGCTGTTTTGTCTCCTCTCTGGGCTGCTGCATTGGAACCTTGTTGCTGGGGGAAGCAATCCAGTGCATTAAGTGTTGCGTTTTTGCGTCCATGATTGTTTCCTAACCTGTTTTTGGTTGGAAATGCACACGGTGCGTTGGCTGTGGAACATGTATGGCAGAAAACCCTGAGTCTAGCTCTGTTTGCTAGGTCTCTGTTTGAGCAAAACTAAGCACAACACTATTAAAAAAAAAATATACACAATCAGAATTACTACCCAAGATAGCTATTCTTAAAACGAGAAATAGAGTCACGTTTTAATCTTGTCACAACCCTACTGTCAATCTTCCCGTTTTTTTTCCAGGACACTGAACGTCCCCAGAAATATATGAAGTTAATTATTTCAAAATGTCAGTTTCACAACATTGCTTTGTCTTGTATTAGTTAAAGCCGGTATACATACAAGTTTAGTGTCACAAACAGAGTAAAACATGGTAAATAGCACAGTAGGGAGTCCCAATCTCCATTCACTTGGTTGTTAAAGGACACAACACAATGACTACACCATGTGTTTTATCTTCGCAAATACACACAAATAGTATCTTATTTGGTTTCGATGGTGAGAAGAGGTGCCAGGAACGAGACGGCGCAGGAGTGGACGAATAACTGTGTCCAAAACACAACTTTAGGTTAGATTTGGTTTCATTGGATAGCACCCAAACAACTTCGCCAGGGAGGAGCAATAAGGAGAACAAAAACATTTGAGCAGAGGGAAAATCGAGCGAGAACGCGCCAGACTTTGTAGTGCATGGTCTTCTCTGGAATTGCTACTGTTTGAACTTGCTCCATTTGTAGAATAAATTGTTAATGTTCAATTCTAGTCTCTCCGCTTTAATCAAACAAGCCCTTAGAACAAAATAATCTGGACAGACTTTGCCCTTCAAAAGGGGAGATCCGAAAATATGCCATAACAATATTTAATTCAACTGTTATTATGAGACTAGTGATTTTCAAGTAAACCTGTGCTGTTGCCAAGGTGGATAACTAACTACCTGTTTTATAAGTTATAACGTTCTAATAAGAAAATTCATTAGCTTTTTTCGCTTTTTTTTCTCCGTAGACAGCAAAATCTCTTTGCTTGTTAAATAAATGGGTTGTACTTGTATAGCGCTTTTCTACCTTCAAGGTACTCAAAGCACTTTGACAGTATTTCTACATTTACCCATTCACACACACATTCACACACTGATGGCGGGAGCTGCCATGCAAGGCCCTAACCAGCAGCCATCAGAGGCAAAGGGTGAAGTGTCTTGCCCAAGGACACAACGGACGTGACTAGGAAGGTAGAAGGTGGGAATTGAACCCCAGTAACCAGCAACACTCCGATTGCTGGCACAGCCACTCTACCAACTTCTCCACGCCGTCCCCTTGTTGCGGTCTTTAACTGACACAAACTTTTCATTTCCATCAATTAGTTCAGATCAATCAATACATTTTTTAAGCATTTAAAATATCATCAATCTTGAAGAATTATACTCAATGTAAATTTACAAACGCAGACAAGAAAGTCAGTGAAAGTTGTCAGTTCATTGAATTAAAAGCACTGCATTTTTTTTTTATAGAGCTTATGAAGAGTATATGAAACCCTGAGTCCACTCTCTCCACTCAATCTGCTGCTGACCTACAAGGTCATAAACTCTGCTGTGAAGTGAATTTTAATTAGGTGTTATGATCACATCATCATGTTATCCACTCTTCAGGTCACTGATGCCTTTACCCTCGGCTGTCTCGGGCTGGCAAAATGCCATCGGGATTTTAGCAGGCTGAGGGTGCCTTAAATTTCTTTAATGAGAGGAAACAGCAACATCCATTCTTAATGTTAGGAAAGACTAAATATTTGAAGAATAATGAACATGATTTAAAATATGAGCAAGCTGCAGGTGTATATTTCTGAATTGAACATGGACACTGCTGTATGAGTAGATGCTTGGATCGCATTGCGCTTCATCGCTGCAGCTTCACAACATTGCATATTATGTATATGTATATATATATATATATATATATATATATATATATATATATATATATATATATATATATATATATATATATATAGCCGAGGTTCCTGTGGTGTATCTGTTAAACAGTGCTCAATACCGAAGTAGAGAGGAATATTCCTTAGGTCAGGAAAAAACACACGGAGGCTATTAGCAAAATTCTTTCGATACTTTTCGGTACTTTTCGGTACTTTTCGGTACTTTTCTAAATAAAGGGGACCACACAAAATTGCATTATTGGCTTTATTTTAACAAAATTTTTTTGGGTACATTAAACATATGTTTATTATTGCAAGGTTGTCCTTAAATAAAATAGTGAACATACAACTTGTCTTTTATTAGTAAGTAAACAAACAAAGGCTCCTAATTTAGTCTGCTGACATATGCAGTAACATATTGTGTCATTTTCCATTCTATTATTTTGTCAAAATGATTAAGGACAAGTGATAGAAAATGAAATAGTAATCTACTTGTTCATTTACTGTTAATATCTGCTTACTTTCTCTTTTAACATGTTCTGTCTACACTTCTGTTCAAATCTAATAATCACTTTTTCTTCTGTTGTTTGATACTTTACAGTAGTTTTGGATGATACCACAAATTTGGATATCAATCCGATACCAAGTAGTTACAGGATCATACATTGGTACTTTTCAGAGGTGGAAAATGATTAATTAGTACGGTATACCGTACAACCCTAATATAATATAATATATATATATATATATATATATATATATATATATATATATATATATATATATATATATATATATATATATATATATATATATATATATATATATATATATCCAAGCATATTCTACATACTTAAATGTTTGTCTTATATGTTTTACAGTGCAGTATTAGTCTTATTTTCGATGATTATCTTGCGGTGATTGATAAACATATTCACCAAATGGGACTTTTGTTTTTGGGTTAAGGATGAACAATGCTAACAATAACATAATATCGACACTATCATCACTACGAAAATCAAGTTGACCAACTTTTGGCTGAGCAACTCCTGCCTCATCAACATTTCCACATCGGTGAGCCTTTCACACAAGTGAAGTCAAAAGACGACAGCGGGGTGTAGCAAGTAACGCTAACAGCACGGAATGCTAACAACACATCTTATGATTGTAGCTGCCAATGTTTTTGCAGAACAACTTACTCCCGTTGTGTCAGCACATAGAAGCCCAGTTCTAACTTTGAGGAATTACCCCGGATGTGAAAAAGTATTTCCACGTCTTGGCCGGGCGATGCTCGGGGGAACTTTTGGGCTACCGGTGAGTACTGTAATTAACAGTTAAACACATTCAAAGCCACTATATTTGGTGAAACGAGTATAACGGTGACTACATATAGGGTTGTTATTTAATTTTTAGAAGGCTCTAGTAACGTTAATAAAACTTATTTAGAAGGTCGTAAACAGTGTTTTCATGTTCTAACTTAGAACATATTACATTTACTAATGATAAATCCTACTTTGCGAAAATTCATTTACCACGGTCTGGCCTGGAATCAATTGGCCACAATAAATGAGAGACAACTGTACACAGTTTAACTTCTAATTGTCACAAATACAGACATTTATTTATTAGATCTAATCTCTTAAACCACTAATTGTAAGCTAGATTGATTGATTGAGACTTTTATTAGTAGATTGCACAGTACAGTACATATTCCGTACAATTGACCACTAAATGGTAACACCCGAATAAGTTTTTCAACTTGTTTAAGTCGGGGTCCACGTTAATCAATTCAAGGACAATAGCTGGTAGTGTTTGAAATGTTGCAAACAGCTCCTTTAAATATCCTGTCTGACATTATTGTGAGAATTGCGTGCACTAAGGTTGCCAGGAGTCAAATTCTTGTGAGTGACAGCTTGCCACAAAGTAGTGTATGAATTTTGAAATTAGTTGTTTTTTTCTCGACATAATTTCAAGAGTGACGCAGCTTGGCTCTGCTGCACTCTATAAATCCTTGCTCGCGAGGTCACCAAGAATGCAGACAAGTGAAATGAAACATGCAAGCTTGGGCATGTTTCTCCAGCAGGCAATTTACACTTCCCCCCCTAAAACCTATTTTATGTAAATACTGTGCATTTGAAAAATATGATTCTAAAGACACTCATTTTGTCATGTATCTATTTTCCCAAATGAATTGTTCCTGAGTCCACAGTGGTCTACTTGATGAGGAAAACAGAGTTAGTTGCCTCACAATTTAAATTGTGGTATGGAAATTTACGGAGTTGGGATCAGAGCTCACCTACATAGTCCTCTCTGTAGTAAGCAGTTGGATTTGAGGTGACATTACTTTTTTCTGTTTTTCATGTCATATTGTAAATATTAATCTATTCTATCCATGGTGTTTGTGTTCTATGCTTTTAGACAATGGGTATGTAACAACACAATTTTTACAGTGAAAAGCGTTAAGAGAAAGGCACAGTTCAGATTGTTATTAGTAGAGATGTCCGATAATGGCTTTTTTGCCGATATCCGATATTCCGATATTGTCCAACTCTTAATTACCGATTCCGGTATCAACCGATACCGATATATACAGTCGTGGAATTAACACATTATTATGCCTAATTTTGTTGTGATGCCCCGCTGGATGCATTAAACAATGTAACAAGGTTTTCCAAAATAAATCAACTCAAGTTATGGAAAAAAATACCAACATGGCACTGCCATATTTATTATTGAAGTCAGAAAGTGCATTATTTTTTTTAACATGCCTCAAAACAGCAGCTTGGAATTTGGGACATGCTCTCCCTGAGAGAGCATGAGGAGGTTGAGGTGGGCGGGTTTGGGTTGGGGGCGGGGGCGTAGGTTGTATATTGTAGCGTCCCAGAAGAGTTAGTGCTGCAAGGTGTTCTGGGTATTTGTTCTGTTGTGTTTGTTGTGTTACGGTGCGGATGTTCAACTGACATGTGTTTGTCATTCTTGTTTGGTGTGGGTTCACAGTGTGGCGTATATTTCTAACAGTGTTAAAGTTGTTTATACGGTTACCCTCAGTGTGACCTGTATGGCTGTTGACCAAGTATTCACTTGTGTGTGTGAAAAGCCGTAGGTATTTTGTGATTGGGCCGGCACGCAAAGGCAGTGCCTTTAAGGTTTATTGGCGCTCTGTACTTCTCCTTACGTCCGTGTACCACTCCGTACAGCGGCGTTTTAAAAAGTCATAATTTTTACTTTTTGAAACTGATACCGATAATTTTCGATATTACATTTTAAAGCATTCATCGGCAGCCCAATATTATCGGACATCTCTAGTTATTAGCTAGCTAACTGGTACGTTACGGTTGTTAACAAGTAATTCTATTTGTGGTTGGTTGTCAAATATACTCACATATACATATATATCTCATATACAAGATGTGTTTCCTGTTTAGGTTTCTTGCTCATGTCATTAACTGTTGCCTGGGTCATGTTAGGTTTAGTTTTATTTCCTTAGTTGTTGTTTAGTTCTGTTTCAGCACCTTCGTTTGTTCTCTTAGTTGCCATGGGTGCTAATTGTCGTCACCTGCCTCTGACTAGTGGTCGGGACGCTCACCTGCTCCTGGCCACTATATTCAGAGAGCTATTTATTCCTGCCTGGCGCCACACTCTGCCTGGCAATTTTGCTCGCTTCATGCGACAGTTTGCGTTTTGGTTTCTCCTACTTGTCACTAGCCTTTGTTTGTTCCTGTGTTAAGCTTTGCCACAGTTTCCCATGGCATCGGCACGTCAGCCTTTTTGTATTTTTTTTCCCCTCGCTTAAATAAGCGTCTTACCTGCACGCTGCTTTCCTGTCGTCCTTTCTGCAACTTGGGGACATGACCACCGCAACCATGCGACCCGGACGTTACAGCTCATTTTTTGTTGATATGTATCAAGTTAGCTTGAAACTTATCCGTGCTTTCAAACATTACATTTTATTTCTGCCTTCTAGCTTTCTTTAAGGGGACCTACGATGAATTTCGTCTTTTCCGACCAAAAGTTGTTACAATGTTGGATGCTCGTGTTAAACAAAGCCAAAGCATTTAATCCAGGGGTGTCAAACGTACGGCCCTTCTACTGTACTGCTGTTCTAAACGTGTCCACTAGATGTCGCAATTCTTTGTGTCTTTGTAGATGATGCTGCATATGTAACACAAATAAACCACATGATGTTAGTGCACCGGTCGAGGAAAATGATCAAACTACAAAAATAACAAACTGTAATTTGATTTTGATATTTTTGTTATCTTGGTAGATTGAAAATGAACACCAATGAGTTGACTGATGAACATTATCACATAATTTATTCAGAAAGTATAAATAACAACAAATAAAGATAGAATACTATTAACCGCAACATGTAAGTGTAAAAAACAACAACAACAACATTACAATTTGAACAATTTCAGAATGTGCTTGTTCTATTTTTAAACAAAGAAAACAATCTGAAGTTGTCTTTATTTTTAAGTTATCGTGCTGTGATTTTACCAGTCCGGCCCACTAAGGAGTAGATTTTTCTCCATGTGGCCCCCGATCTAAATTGAGTTTGACACCACTGATCTAATCAATAAAATACATTTTTGGATTCCTCTGTTTGCTGGGTTTTGCAGTATGGCTACATTGTGACTTCACAGCAAGGTGGACCGTATTTTTCGGACTATAAGTCGCAGTTTTTTTCATAGTTTGGCCGGGGGTGCGACTTATACTCAGGAGCGACTTATGTGTGAAATTATTGACACATTACCGTAAAATATCAAATAATATTATTTAGCTCATTCACGTAAGAGACTAGGTGTATAAGATGTCATCGAATTTAGCGATTAGGATTGACAGATTGTTTGGTAAACATAGAGCATGTTCTATATGTTATAGTTATTTGAATGACTCTTACCATAATATGTTACGTTAACATACCAGGCACGTTCTCAGTTGGTTATTTATGCGTCATATAATATACACTTAATCAGCCTGTTGTTCACTATTCTTTATTTATTTTAAATTGCCTTTCAAATGTCTATTCTTGGTGTTAGGTTTTATCAAATACATTTCCCCAAAAAATGCGACTTATACTCCAGTGCGATTTACTGTATATATGTTTTTATCCGTCTTTATTATGCATTTTCGGCCGGTGTGACTTATATTCCGGTGCGACTTATACTCCGAAAAATACCGTACTTATTTGGACATTAAGCCAAGCTCTCAGAAGCTCCTCCCCCTCCGCTTCAGGCTATGAGGAAACACACACAAAATATGATTCTCATCTAATGGTGGCATGTGCATAGTAACACTGACATGCAGTGACATAAATGCTGCTAAAAAAAAGCTTTTTATTGCACTCCCTGAATCGTTCAGGGTGCAGGTGTTCCTAATGGTTGGAACGAGTGAATGTATATGATCATTATGAAGTTTATTTTTGACCGTGTCTGGAAAAAAATTGCGGTGATGACTTCAATGTAGAAATTCAAACAGTGTGCATTTTCAAAAGACACATTATGATACTTTTGGAGAGGTTGGGGTGTGGTTTCATATGCAATCTGGGAATGGCTCCAGAAATTAACAACCTGTACACAGACTCAAAAAACAGGTTATAAAAGTGACTGTGGAGGATACTTTTGGCAGAATATACACCAAAGCATATCCAATACATATTATCTAGACCAGTGTTTTTCAACCTTTTTTGAGGCAAGGCACATTTTTTTCATTAAAAAATACGGAGGCACATCACCAGCAGAAAACGTTAAAAAAAATGAAACTCCACCAGGTCGCTGGCCTTATTTTGAGTTTGTTTGTGTTTTCCTGTGTGTAGTGCTTTAGTTCTTATCTTGCGCTGTTATTTTGGTGGCCCTTCCTGTTGTGTTGGTGTTTTCCTGTAGCAGTTTCATGTGTTCCTTTGAGCGCTATTCCCCGCACCTGCTTTGTGTTAGCAATCAAGGCTATTTAAGTTGTTGCTATCCTTTTTGTGTGGACATTGTTGATTGTCATGTCATGTACGGATGTACTTTGTGGACGCCGTAAGTTTTTGCTGTCGTCCAGCATTTTGTTTCTGTTTGCTTTGTAACCAGTTCAGTTTTACTTTCGTTTTGCATAGCCATTGCCTTTTCCTTTCTCTTTCCCTTTTTGTTCATTTTTGGTTTAAGCCTTACATACCTTTTTACCTGCACGCTGCCTCCCGCTGTGGTCTGCATATTGGGATCACAACAAACCATCCTCGTCTCACCCGACACATTCCGACTTTTACAAAGCAACCTGCTGCCACCTACTGACATGGAGTATTACGTGGTGACCCTGCCGAGTTCTACACAGCACAGACACTAAGCAACGGCACATTATTTGCAGATTATAATTATTGATTTGCAAAAAATATTTTTGTACCAATTAGGTGAAGTTGCATAATTTCCCACGGGACACCAGACAATATCTCACGGCACACTAGACAGTGGTTAAAAAACATTGATCTAGACCACAGTGAAGTGTTTTAAATGTAGATTAAAATCATTGTAGGTCCCGTTTAAAAAATGTCCCCTTTCAAATAGTTTGACACCGATCCCTGTGATGGCGTTGTTTTAAATCTTTCCATGAGTCAGTAGATTTCTCCTGAACTCACATCATATTAAAATTATTATTATATTTATTAATATATATTACAATTAAAAAGTTAATAGTGAATCGTTCATGCCTTTGTCATCTTCTCAGGTTGAGTAGAAACCCCTGCACAGGATAAAAGTCTGAGTATATCTTGCAAGGTGAAGAAAGTTAAATGGAGGATCCATTACTGTTCATAATTTAAATGACAGTAATAGCTGGCCTGGGTGGCCTGGCGCTTTGACCTTTGTCGTTAATAGGTACTTAATAGGTACTTAAAACACTTTATGACCCACTTCATATATCAATGGTGAATGTATCAGCTGACATTAACTGATATCAATATTATACATCACCTTCAATGATAACCCTTGGACAAATACCAGCCATTTCATCATTTTAATGTCACATATTTAATCAATCCCCTTCAAAACATGATTTCAGTGTTGTAGTTAATGAGAATAGATATACACTGTTTTTTCACTTTTGGTAATCGCTGTTAATGTCCCTTTTAGACAACACTATTTTTACTGCAAATACCTCCATTTTCAAGGAGAAAACCAATTAATTACACATTATTCAGAGTAAATGTTGCTATGAGGGTAGGTGACAACATTCCCGACACAAGCAATATTGCGATATCTGATTGAGTTGTGGCAATGCCCTGACGGGAAACCGTTCCTTCTACAGCATGAGAGGTTTGGGATTTACAGGGAAACATATCTGCAGTATTGGAGCTGATAAGGAAAGTGAATACACAGTCTCTCACAAAAGTGAGCCCATCCCCATAGTCATTCTTACGTTTATTGTGACATTCAAAAGCCGAGCATTGTCCCCTGGAAACTGGGCCGCGTGGCAGTTTATTCAACATGGTAATAACCATTCCAAACACAAGATGACAACTGCCTTGCTGATGTAGCTGTATGAAAAGTGATGGTGTGGACATATACAGTATGTCCAGATCAGAGCTCTCTGGTTAGGTCCTTGCGCTAGAGGATACAGGCAATGCTAGATCCCAGCAGGCAAAGTACATTCAAACAACATTGAGAACTTGTTAATTTGGTCATGACGTTGAGCAACTCAAACAAAACATTGAAACAACTTGCTTTTTGACGACCTTTGATCAATGTTGGTTCTGACGTGGATTTGACCATTGAATGTTGGTCAGTTCCCAACCAATATTCTACAACACAAATACAATGTTGAAACAACATATCAACATTTATTCAATGTCAGGTAGGGTTGTACAGTATACCGGTATTAGTATAGTACCGCGATTCTATTGAATCATATTCGGTACTATACCGCCTCTAAAAAGTACCGGTCCCCCACCCCGTGTCATGCAGAACGAAGAGGTGCTTTAAATCATGGCTAGCTAGCTAGCGGCTAATGTCTGTCTGCAGTCAGCAGTGTTGTAACTACAAACCCCGTTTCCATATGAGTTGGGAAATTGTGTTAGGTGTAAATATAAACGGAATACAATGATTTGCAAATTCTATTCAACCCATATTCAATTGAATGCACTACAAAGACAATATATTTGATGTTCAAACTCAAACTTTTTTTTTTGCAAATAATTATTAACTTAGAATTTCATGGCTGCAACACGTGCCAAAGTAGTTGGGAAAGGGCATGTTCACCACTGTGTTACATGGCCTTTCCTTTTAACAACACTCAGTAAACGTTTGGGAACTGAGGAGACACATTTTTTAAGCTTCTCAGGTGGAATTCTTTCCCATTCTTGCTTGATGTACAGTTTAAGTTGTTCAACAGTCCGGGGGTCTCCGTTGTTGTATTTTAGGCTTCATAATGCGCCACACATTTTCAATGGGGGACAGGTCTGGACTACAGGCAGGCCAGTCTAGTACCCGCACTCTTTTACTATGAAGCCACGTTGATGTAACACGTGGCTTGGCATTGTCTTGCTGAAATAATCAGGGGCGTCCATTGTAACGTTGCTTGGATTGCAACATATGTTGCTCCAAAACTTGTATGTACCTTTCAGCATTAATGGCGCCTTCACAGATGTGTAAGTTACCCATGTCTTGGGCACTAATACACCCCCATACCATCACAGATGCTGGCTTTTCAACTTTGCGCCTATAACAATCCGGTGTCAGGACTAGGTTCTCGGGTTGTGTTTCTCCAGAAGGCAACGGAAAGTTGGCGCGAGCCAGACGTGAGTTTGAATACATGATTTATTTTTAACACTAATAAACTAAAAAAAAGGAAGCAAACAAATGGCGCGCACAAAGGCGGAAATACAAACTTGACTAAGAAACAAAAGACATGCACGTGGGCACAAAAACTATGAACAAAGAAACAAAAACACTAACTGTGGTCTTAATAAAGAAAACTTACTTGGCATGAGAAAAAACATGAAAATGAGCAGCATGGATCATCAGAGTGGCAGGAGTGTGAATGTGTGAGGACGCCAGGACGAACAACAGAAACAGACAGATTTCAATAGTGACGTGATCAGTGAAAACAGGTGCGTGACAAGACAGGTGAAAACTAATGGGTGACCATGGAAACCAAACCATACAAGGAAGTGCAACCAGGAACTAAAAAGAGTCCAAAAAAACAAACACATGGCCAAAACAAAAACATGAACAGACATGACATCCGGATGGTTCTTTTCCTCTTTGGTCCGGAGGACACGACGTCCACAGTTTCCAAAAACTATTTTAAATGTGGACTCGTCAGACCACAGAACACTTTTCCACTTTGTATCAGTCCATCTTAGATGAGCTCAGGCCCAGCGAAGCCGACGGCGTTTCTGGGTGTCGTTGATAAACGGTTTTCGCCTTGCATAGGAGAGTTTTAACTTGCACTTACAGATGTAGCGACCAACTGTAGTTACTGACAGTGGGTTTCTGAAGTGTTCCTGAGCCCTTGTGGTGATATCCTTTACACATATCGCTTGTTGATGCAGTACAGCTTGAGGGATCGAAGGTCACGGGCTTAGCTGCTTACGTGCAGTGATTTCTCCAGATTCTCTGAACCCTTTGATGATATAAATTCCTTGCAATAGCTGGTTGAGAAAGGTTTTTCTTAAACTGTTCAACAATTTGCTCACGCATTTGTTGACAAAGTGGTGACCCTCGCCCCATCCTTGTTTGTGAATGACTGAGCATTTCATGGAATCTACTTTTATACCCAATCATGGCACCCACCTGTTCCCAATTTGCCTGTTCACCTGTGGGATGTTCCAAATAAGTGTTTGATGAGCATTCCTCAACTTTATCAGTATTTATTGCCACCTTTCCCAACTTCTTTGTCACGTGTTGCTGGCATCAAATTCTAAAGTTAATGATTATTTGCAAAAAAAATTTTTTTTATCAGTTTGAACATCAAATATGTTGTCTTTGTAGCATATTCAACTGAATATGGGTTGAAAATGATTTGCAAATCATTGTATTCCGTTTGTATTTACATCTAACACAATTTCCCAATTAATATGGAAACGGGGTTTGTACATCAATATCACTAACCCTTGTCTCCATGGAGACAAATCAAGTATGATTATTTCAAGTATCAGCTCTGTAGGATGAGTGATAGCTATAAATGCTTCACTTCACACCGCAGCCCATCGGAGCCATGATTATGGATACCGTAAGTAAAAATGTGTCTATTGTTGACAAAGTCAAGACGAGATTTCATTATGTCCAATAATATATGACCATCAAGGCGGTCATTTTAACTTTGAACACACTAATCACGTGTCAATGAAGGGCATACTTAATCAACAGCCATACATGTCACACTAAGGGTGGTCGTATGAACAACGCCAACACTGTCATAAACATGTGCCATATAGTGAAACCACACTAAACAACAATGACAAACACATTTTGGGAGAATATTTGCACGGCAACACAACATAAACACTACAGAACAAATTCCCAAAATACCCTGCAGCACCAACTCTTCCGGGACGCTACAATAGAAACAAACGCCATTGGTAGATCTACACCTAACATCCAGTGTGATGATACCAAGTACTGGATCGTATCTAGTCAATACTACTATGATTACATCGATATTTTTTAGCATCACAAAATCTTCTTTCGTTTAAAAAAAAATTTATATTATGTTTATAAACTCAGGAAATATGTCCCTGGACACATGAGGACTTTGAATATGACCAATGTATGATCCTGTAGCGACTTGGTATCGGATTGATACCCACATTTGTGGTATCATCCAAAACTAATGTAAAGTATCAAACAACAGAAGAATAAGTGACATGACAGGAATGTAGGTAGATACCAGTACCAAAATATTGGTATCAGGACAACACTAATGGAATTTGGGTATTTCCCAACCAACAGTGTGGATCCAACTTTGGACATCAACAGTGTCTCAATTTACAAATTCAACTATGTTGCAACATTGTTTCAAAGTCAGTTTTAAAGGATATGTATTTGTAAACAACATTGTATCAATGACTTGCGCCTGCTGGGATACCACACTAAATATTTAATGGATGCAAATCAAGACACAAGTGATTAGATTTTGGGGGTGTTCCGAATAATTTTTACTATGTTACCTTACGTTTATGTTCGTTGTAACATAAACGTAGAAAGACAAAGAAAAGGTGCGTTCCCCTTTTCTTTGTCTTTCTGTGCAAGCAGCCTCGCCTCCACCCACAGAGATAGAAAGAGAGCGGATGAATGACAACAGGGTTTATTTCATTCCACTATGGATAGCTCAAAGAGACACATCGTGTTTTATCGTGTTATTGCTAGTTATTAGAATCAATGTTTCAGCTGTTTTCAAAACATTAGGCCACAGGGGTCTAACTCAAACTCGGTGACCAGATGTGGCCCGCAAAAGGCTGGAAATACTTTAAAACTTCAACCATTCTTTACTGCCAATTTTTCCGTTTTGTGCGACAAGGAAGCACTTTCTAGCTAAATGTATTTGGGTTTTTTTCATTTTGACGGAAAACAAATGCAGTGCATGCAATTTCATATAGTTTAAACTCTAATATTATCTGATCATGCCACGAGATATTTCTAGAAGTTTTATTGCTTATCAAAATGAGTACTTAAATATCTGCTCATCATATATAGAATAGAATGCCTTTTATTGTCACTATACACAGGTACAATGAGATTAAAAGCAACTCCAGTATCAGTGCGACAGTCTACAAATATGCAAAACATAGGAAGGAAAGAAAATAGAAAAAGTGCACAATGAGGTAAGGTGCACGATCCATTCCTGAGAACTAATGTTTTGAATGTGTTGTTTAGATATTATACTATATACATATATACAGAAGCATTCAGACTGTGGGTGGAAAGTAACAATTGCACACAGAGAGGTGCTAAACTATAAAATCAGTGCCTATGAGAGTTCACCGTGGTTATGTCTTTAGGGGAAAAACTGTTCTTGAGTCTGTTTGTCTTAGACCTGATGACCCTGTAGCGCCTTCCTGAGGGCAGCAGGTCAAACAGGTCATGTTGGTAGCTCTGCTGAGGCAGCGGGAGGTGTAAATGTTTATCGGGCGGAGGGCAGCCGATGATCCACTGTGCTGCCTTTACCACTCTGTGGAGCCTCTCCCTGTCTGCAGCGGTGCAGCTGCCGTACCATGCTGTGATGCAGTAAATATCTGCTCATCACCTTGTAAATATAATAACATATAACATTCAAACACAGTTGACTATGCAAATTGTATAACAAGATTATATACGTTTATATTTATATATATTTACTGTTACAATCGTCCCTCTGAGCGATGTAACCCTCAATAAAAATTAAAAAAAAGGTTTGACACCCCTGTATTATGCTTTTATGCACTTTTGTTTTAATTATAGCAGTTGTTTTTAGTGTATTTTGTTACTATAAATAGGCACAGGCCCATAGAAAAAACATATGCGGTCTCCAAATTGGGACACGTCTGGTTACATTCACCGTTAAAGTGTTTCCAGACAAGTGAACAGTATCTGCAGGCTCTGTCTTCTAAGCAATACTGCGAGTCATGACTCACGCTTGTCAAAGGCTGGGCTGCTCGCTTGTGTAGGTGCTCTACACCAGTGGTCCCCAACCTTTGTTGCACTATGGATGTATTACATGTAGGCATTATTTTCAGGGACCGGCTTTCCACTTGTGCCAGATAAATACAGCACAAATAAGTGCATGAAAAATACAACTCACTATAACGCTGAATTAGTGGGAGCCCTGGACTTGTTTCTTTTCAATGAAATGCAGATGGTAATCAGCCTTTGGCTACAATCTGTCACATTTATATTTCATATGTTCATTGATGTGCATTGTATCATGTCACAAAGTTATAACAAGTATAACAAATGGCAACTTCCTATTAGGACTTTTATTGTACATCTATAAACAAGCTTATTGGTGTGTCTAGTGGGACAGGCGGAAGTTAAGTTGGAGAAAATGTAGTAGTTTATATATTATTTAATGTTTCCCTGCAGCCCCGTAGCAAATACGTCACAGACGGGTACCGGTCCCCGGATAGAGGGTTGGGGACCACTGCTCTACACATTTCTCCACCTCACCTTGCAAGAAACATCCTTCACTTTTAATGCATTGTGTAGTAATTCAATACACTTCTGTACCAAACAGAAGGCTCTGTACCTAAAAACACTAATACCGTATTTTCCGGACCATAGGGCGCACCGGATTATAAAGCGCACTGCCGATGAATGGTCTATGTTTGATCTTTTTTTGTATATTAGGATTATAGGGCGCATTAAAGGAGTCATATTATTGTCATTTTTTTCTAAATTGAAAACACTTCCTTGTGGTCTACATAAAATGTAAAGATAGTTCTTTGGTCAAAATGTTGCATAGATTATGTTTTACAGATCATCTTTAAGCCGCTTTCTGACAGTCGCTTCTGGTTGCGCCGTTTCGTGGGCGGTCTTATTTACGTGGCTCACCTTCGGCAGCGTCTTCTCCCCGTCATCTTTGTTGTAGCGGTGTAGCGTGCAAGGACGGGAGTGGATGAAGTGTCAACAAATGGAACTAACTGTTTTAATGACATTCAGACTTTACTTGAATCAATAACAGAGCAGCATCTCCTCATCCGGAAACAACAACACAGGAAATGTGTCCCGTGAAAAACCGTCCGACCGAAACTCTAATACTTTATTTCCTTGAATTGCCGCCGGGTATATAGTATGTGCATGCCTCGATTTACCGCCGGGTCAAACTCGTTTCGCAAAATAATTAGCGCATGCCTAGAATTACCGCCGGGTCAGAATTACCGCCGGGTCAAACTCGTTTCGCAAAATAATTAGCGTATGCCTAGAATTACCGCTGGGTCAAACTCGTTTCGCAAAATAATTAGCGTATGACTAGAATTACCGCCGGGTAATTCACGTACCTACTACGTTTTATATAATTGCAATTCTTATCATTAATATTGTGTTAGTTTGTTGTGGTGGAGAGCTGACTTTTTGTTGTTGGAGTTGCGTCTTTCAAAGCGCTTTATTTTGAAAAAATGTTTTATTAATATAGCTGCCTGCGTGTGTCAAATATGAGTCATTTTGATGCAGTTGTACGAGTAACATTTCAGAAACAAATCATGAGCTAAGAAAACCTGCTAACAGGCGGTAATAATGTTATTTTAATTGCCTTTTCAGACCGAAACAAAAAGAACTCCCTGGATGATTCACTGTGCTTTAAATTTTATTGCGGCATTAAGCGATGTCATGATGGTATCTTTACATCACACTCAAATTTATAAGCGCATGCCTAAATTTACCGCATGCCTTTGGTAAGCGCCGGAGTGAGAAAAGGTTTTAAATGAATTACCGCTCGGGCGCTAATTCATGGAAATACGGTAACTAAAGTTCCTTGGGTGAATAATGTATACTCACTACACAGGTTTGTTTTAGCACTTTCATGGCAAGTTTACTGACAGATATAAGTAAGAACTTACACTACTTTATATTAGAAATGGCAACAACAATGGATGAATGTCACATAAGAAGATAGAGAAAAAGAAGAAGCTTATCAACTACGGCGTCGGCGCAATTTTTCAGGACTTCTACAGATCCCAAATACAGATCAGCAGGTACCAGAAGGTAAGAAAAGTTTCTTTTGCATATTATTGCTAAACAAAACGCCAGATAATATGTCTTGCCTTATACACACCATAATAATAGTCGTATGTTTAATGCGCCGACAATCCTTCAAGAGGTGCGGCTTCATAGCTTACCAAAGTCGTACTAAAACATTTTGATAGATTTTTGAGCGCCATGTGTAATGTTCTATATTTTCAATGGAACATTTAAAATGTTGGTGTTGTTTATTTGAGACATATTGCAATCATAGTGCTGTCTACACTTATCCCTTATGTTTTTAACTGCCATCTACTGGTCACACTTATCATTACACCATGTACCAAATAAAATAGCTTCGAGGTGAGTAAGCTCAACCAACCTTATTCCGTACATTAGGCGCACCGGGTTATAAGGCGCACTGTCGAGTTTTGAGGGAAAAAAAATATTTTAAATGCGCCTTACAGTCCGGAAAATACGGTAGGTATACATATCCCTATCATTTAGAAAAGTCTGAATATTTAAAAAGAGTAACATAATCGCTAAGATGACAACACTGAGCCCTTAATTTTCCTATTCTCTGCCAAACGAAAAGTGGATGAGATGTTAACAGGATTTACAATGCATACCTAGGGATGAGTATTGTTTAGGTTTTAACCATTACTCGAACCACATCGGTAACAAAAGATTCACATGCAAGTATTTTTATTTCGATTCTGAATCAATTCATAATTTCAATATTTGTTTTTAATCTAAAAAACTAAGTTTTAAAAACAGGTTTTTTTAGGCCATCTCCACACTTACTCGCTGCACGTATGAGTCAGCAGCCAAGATTAGCTTTTTTTATTATACTTTTTATACAAACAAATTGAGAATTGGCTTGAACTGAGAATTGTGTTGAACTGAGAAGCAATTCTGGATCAAATTGTGAGTCATTTTACGATTTATATCTCTATTAAATTGTGGGTAACACTTTAGTATGGGGAACATATTCTAAGTAACAAAGACTTAATTTAGAGTCATTTGGACACTAGGGGAACATATAAGGGTTAGGGTTAGGGTTACTAATAAGCAATAATTCTGAGGTTATTGAGGTTTACTGGTTGTATAATAAGGTGGCGTTAATAAGTACTTAATAATGACTAATTAAGAGCCAAAATGTTACTAATTTGCATGTTAATAAGCAACTAATTAATGGTGAATATGTTCCCCATACTAAAGTGTTACCAAATTGTGCCTGAGCCAGTACATACAATTAAAAACATACACATTTTTGTAAATTTGTGTCACTCAAGTTAAACCAACAAGTGATTTAAGTATTTAAATTATATAAATACAATTATAACTAAGTATCATGCAAAACCCACAGCAAATTGTCATAATTATTGCAGCAAAACCAGCAACAATAGCGATCATAGAAAATTTGCAAAAAAACAGCATGCTGGTGTTGTCGTGTTGATACTCACAAATCTGAGGTTCTTCAATGCACCTTGGATATTGAAGAAGTGCAATGTTTTTATAGCTGTTTAACTTTAGGGCCGCTGTAGGCGTGTTATGGTTAGCAATAAAGTCTAAGGCTGCAGCTAACGATTACTTTTCTATCGATTAATCTATAGATTATTTTTTCGATTAATCGGTTAATCTATCGATTATTTTTTCGATTCATCTATGGATTATTTTTCCTTTTACCTATTATTTTTTTATTCAAAATGAAGATGAAAAAATAAGTGTAGGCCAGTTTTTTCAAAAGGCATGGCTTTTATTTACCAAAAAAAAGAAGTATCGCCACTCAGTCAACATTGACAACAACATGACAAAATATTCTGTAACAATGTAAACATTTAAAACTTTTAACATTTAACCAAATTAAAAGTAGCTTATTTGCTTTTTAATGTGCAAATATAAAAGTAAACATCCAGTGCATATCGTAATATTCTGCAATAGTATAAGCATTTCAAAAGTAAAAGTATTGCTTATTTTGCTTTAAAATGTGCAAAAATAAAGATAAACATCCAATACAAAAAAGTGCAAAACAAAATATTCTGTAACAACAGTGTAAATATTTCAACAAAAGTGAAAGTATTGCTTATTTGCTAAAATGTGCAAAAATAAAGATAAACATCCAATACAAAAAAGTGCCAATCTAAATATTCTGGAGCACTGTAAACATTAAGTATTGCTTTTAAAATGTGCAAAATAAACATCCAGTCCAACACAGTACACAATAACCAATTCTACTCATTCCAGTGAGTGACTAACAGTTGTAATGAAGAAAGGTTAGCATGTCTACATGCTCTGGTTCTTTTCTTGTTTACAATATTCCCAGCAGCTGAAAATAGGCGCTCAGAAGGGGTCGATGTGGCTGGAACTGAGAGCTAATTACCGGTAGCCTTCACCTCAAGCCAGGACTGCGAGTGAGCTGAGCTCCAGTTTATATTCCTAGAAGGTCAACGGGCTCATAGTAGGGATGTGCGTATCGATCCTGTGGTATCGATATATCGATACTCACACGCTACTCATTTGGCATCACTTTTCTGAAAAAAGTATCGATATAAACCAAAAAACGGCGTGTGGGGGGTGCAAGCATCACTTTCAGATGTTTTTGATTACTTACTTAACTTACTATGTGCTGGGACACCCCTGTACCTGGCAGAGTATAGAGCTGGCCCAGTCACGTGACAGGAGACAGCGAATGAGCGTCGTCAACGTGCAACACACACACACAGCCAGCCGACAGCGATGCAGCCAGGCATATCCAGTGTTGTCCAATTGTTGACTTAAAACAGGCATTGTTTTGGTTTTTTTTTAGTAATGTTTACTGAATATTTTTGTTGAAATGATTATCCTAAATTCAAATAATTTCCACACAGGGGAATTTACTGTTAGTTGAAAATTGCTTGAGTATTTAAAACAAGATAAGAAAGAGATAACATTTGGAGATTCTTCATCTTTGCATTACAGTTTTATTTTTTTCCAAGAAAATCTTGAATATATGATTGAATGTGATTTTGGTTTTAATCTGTAACATGATTTCTTACATTTCGAAAACATTAGCCTATTTCATATTTCATTAATTGCTAATTATATCACAAACTTTAAAAAATAACTGCAGCTTCTTGCGATTCGGATTTGACAGTTAATTGGAAAGCCCTAATATCTAATTATTATTATATATAATATATACTTATTATTATATATAATATTTAATTTATGTTTCATATTTATGTTATTTATTTTAATTTTACATTTATTATATATTGACCATAATAAATGTGGTATAAATGGTCTGTATTTGTCTTGTGATTTGTCTTAAATAATAACAATAGTAATAATATTTTTGACTGACAAAAATTGGCAATAAGAAATTAATGGTATCGGTATCGGTATCGATGAAAAGGCAAGATAAAGTATCGGTATCGTATCGAATCCTAAAAGTGTGGTATCGCCCATCCCTAGCTCATAGTGATGTTACTAGTAGTTGACTGGGAGGTGTTTATTATCATTTGGGGAGAGTCCGCTGCCTGATGCTCACCTTTTAAACACCTATCTGCTCCACGCTGAAGCGCTGACTACATGCGCTCTGAATACACACTGCTGATTGGCTGGTAACGTTTTGAAAACGCACTGCTGATTGGCTGATAACACTTTGTATAACTATTTGTGTGTACCAATCAGATGGTTGTGTGGGTGGGACAATGCTGCGTGCTGAGACAGAGGCAGCCGCAGAAGGAGCGAAGCAGCTTGTTAACACTTTAGCAGCTAAAGTTAGCTTTAGCTTAGAAACTCGTTCGGTACACCCCCGTACCGAACCGAAAGCCCCGTACCGAAACGGTTCAATACAAAACACGTACCGTTACACCCCTAGCAGATACAAATGACACATTCATGTTTTTGTGTAATGATGACAACGTATACTCGCGCGGACGATCGACTAGTTGATGGTTTTCTTTTCAAATGTTCGTTCATAGCCGTTGTGCTGCTATGATAGGCCATTTCCGCTCGACACAGTGTGCATACAACAACATTATTAGGCCGGGTATTGAAATACTCCCACACTTTTGACCACTTTTGGCGTGATTTTTTCCCCCTCGATCGCACAGTCTGCTTTGCGCTCCGCCATGACGGTAGTGTGACGTAAATATGTGACGCGTCGACGCACAAAAACGGCGTCGACGTATTTACGTAACCGATGACGTCGACTATGTCGACGCGTCGTTTCAGCCTTATTAAAGTCAAAAAAAGATATTCAGACTGTGTGCCTAATACTGCACTTTTTGCAGGTGGCTGAGTCTGCATTTAATTAAATCTCCAAAATGATGTACCAATATCTACTTTTATCTTATGTGCTTAGTACCATTTACGTCGGCTCTTGTGCCTTTTATGGAACATAACTTCTCTACCGGTGCCGGTAACTCCACCGAACAGGTAGCACCTAATCTATTTGTGGCAGTCCAGATTTGTTTGTTGCTGGGTTGCCACAAATAAATGACTGGATATGAAACAGTGGTTTATGTACATATAAATGTTTTACAACTCAATATGTAATATGCATAGCGGAGTGTTTCTGAGAAGTTTTCGGTGTCGTGCGTTGCCAGGAACACTCAATTCTTCATTAAAAACTGGGATAGTTTAGACGAGCAGACAAAACTTGTTTTCGGGATTGGCTTTAGTCAGCATTAAATGATAAAGGAGCTCGGAGTGCCGCCAGGAAGATGGAGATCAGAGTCATTCTGCCTGCGCTGCTCGACTGAGCACGGAGAGAAACCACAAGTTGACAATGAAGTGCACCCACATACAGAATGACTGTAGACTATTTACTACTCCATTTCTATACTTTTGCTCCAATATAATAGAAAAATTATACATTTTAAAGTGAAGATGTCAGTAGCATAACACCTTAATTTGTGTCGGCATTTTTAAAGGACCATTTTAAAGGACCCACAGCGTCCAGATAACCGAAACAAGTTATCTTTAAGTAGTGTTTGGTCCTGAAAATTAATCCGGCACTCATTTCCCATAATATCAATTAGTTTATGAGTAATGTGTAACAGTAACTGTACTTGGAACTAGTGCTGGGCGATATGGACAAAAAAGTATATCTCAATTTATTTTTGCTTAAACTCGATATTCGCTATATATTTCTCGATATATTTTCCGGTGAAAATATACATATAACAGTGTTTCCGCTAAACTGCCAAGATACCTGTGGTGGTGGGGGCGTGGCTATGGGCGTGGTCACCATGACATCATCGAGTAATTTGCATCATTTACTACAATGATATGATTTTCTCTAGAAAGGCTCAAAAAATGTATACTTACTAATTAATAATAACAGTTTTGTTTTAAACGTCCATCCATCCATCCATCCATCCATTTTACACTATGAATACACAAAAGATAACTACTACAGTATCAAATTAGTATTAGTATCTGAAGCACCGTCTCCATGTGTGTTTATTGACAACAGGGTTATAACCTGGACACGTTAGCTCGTTGGTATGGTAACAGGTGACTGTTACTGCGTGCATTCTTTCGTATCTCAAGTTATTACGTACAGGTATATGTATTGTTGCATTTGAACAACTGTATTGTTGATAATAAAGGTAAAGTATTGGTATTGTTCATTATCAATAGCGCTATTTCTATTGGTATTTGTATTGCTCCATTTGTAGTGTAATAATGTTCATTGTCATTTCTGTATTGTTTTTTATTTTCGCTAACTGCTTATTTGCTATTACTTTTACCATCATATTTGTTCATGTCGTATTTGCTGATGTTGCTCTATTGTTGTTGTTGTTGTTGTGTTTGCTGTTGTTGTTTTTGTCTCTCTGTCTAATCCCCCTCTTGTCCCCACAATTTCTCCCTTGGTCTTCTGTTTTCTCTCTTTCTATCCCCTCCTGCTCCGGCCCGGCTGCACCAAATGATAATATCCATCCATCCATCCATTTTCTACCGCTTATTTCCTCCGGGGTCGTGGGGGGCGCTGGAGCCTATCTCAGCTACAATCGGGCGGAAGGCGGGGTACACCCTGGACAAGTCGCCACCTCATCGCAGGGCCAACACAGATAGACAGACAACATTCACACTCACATTCACACACTAGGACCAATTATAATATAAATCCATTTAATAAAGTCAAATACAAATAAGGCAACAAGAGAAGTATCCTACACTTCTCTTTTGTAAAGTAAATCTGAACAGCTGATATGGTAATCTACATCAACTATATGATTTGCCTGAGAAGCTGGACAGGACAAAAAAAAAAAAAAAAGCCGAAAAATATATTTGTGGCGGACGTAATTATTTCGTGGCGGGCCGCCACAAATACATGAATGTGTGGGAAACAGTGTATAAAGATATTCATTTTTGAGCGATATTCACTGAAATTTAACTGAATGACAACTGTACTGTAAACAGTCAGTGGCACTTTTATTAACCCAGTTAGTCAAGATGGGTATTAAAAGCACAGAAAATAAACTGTTAAGTAGCACAGAATTACATAACATAAATAAAAATAGAAAATATTATTTCCATGTACAACAAATAACATATCTGTGCAAATAATACAACATGTATCAAACTCAGAAAAAAAATATATTTGCACTCAGGCACTTTTTAATTCCCAGTCGACGATGTAATGGACTGTCACACACGTACGGTTCTGTGGTCCTACTAGAAATGGTCCGCACAAAGTAAGTAACTTTACATAACTATGATCTTCCTCACTTTGGCGTACATTTCGCTTGAAAATTATCTTTTCTCTTCTCCGACTCTCTCGGGATGGCTGTTGTGATTTCCCTTCCTGGATCCATGACCCGCCCTATCTTGCCTGTGATTGGCCTGTCCCTAATGTTCTGCCCTACTCTTAACCAATCGTGACTCGTCATTTTAAACCAACCAACCAATGATGTATTGTCAGATACGTAAACCAACCAATCATTGATCTTTCCCGTATATTTTGTCCCCTGCCTGTGGAGTTGCACTAGTCCAGTTCTCTCTCTCTTCTCCCTCTCTTCTTTTGTAGCTTGTAGCTTAGCTAACCGCTACATTAGACTAAAAATAGCTAAGTTACGGAATTTGAAAACCGTATTTTCTACCACTGCAGTCGTAAATGGATTATCAAAAACCGTACTCATTACAGGAAAACCGTAGTTGTTTTACTTACTAGTTGTTCACTGGCAAACGGGTCACTGGTGGCACAGTCAGACTCCATATTTACTTGTGTGTTGTTGTTGTGGGTCAGTGCAGGGGTGGGGAGATGACAAGCACATCTTAAAAGGAGGAAGGGGAGGGGTTTAATAGCCCATGGAGTTTTGCGGGGGAGAACACGGAACACAACAAAGAAGCGGCGTTTGGTAATTTTAATGTGAAAAAAATTATATCGATATTACGATATTTTGTTAATTCATGTTTTGTTAAAAAATATATCGATATATCTTACAAACTCGATATATCGCCAAGCCCTTCTTGGAACGACCCCTTTCCATCGCCAGATTTGATATGTCGCCCCCTCTTGGTGTGACGTCATCCACAGAATTGGAGCCCATTTCCCCGTATGTATTATGTTTGCGGGGAGAGTAGACGGCACAGACACAAGGGGGCGTAGTAGCTCTATGTATTTATTATATATATTTACAATATATATATAATAATCAAACAATAATATAACTAAACCAGAGAATGAAGTGTGACAACAATCGAAACATGTGTGTGTGTGAGACTATGTGTGGAATTAACTGTTGTGTGTTACCGTGAGTGTTGAAAGAGAAGCGGAAGTCCTGGAAGGGAAAAGCATGCTCAAATGTCCGTGAGACAGGCAGGTTGTCTGGGGGGTATAGCGAGGCGTCAAAATGTCCATGTCCAAGCAGGGGGTCGAGGATCGAGGGAGGCAGTCCGGAATCCAATAGGAAGTCGAGGCACACAGCTCGATCACGGGAGACGGAAAGCACTGCGGGAAACATAAAGGACATAAGACACAGGAACTGGGAAGACACAGAGAGAGAGCAAGTACGTGGGAGGGGGGCCAGAAACGCGATAGCTTACTGTATACATAGAACTACGTTCCGGCGCTGGATCTTCGGGTCCGCTGGCCTTTATGCTGCCTGCCTTCAATTGCTTGTAGCGGAACAGACGCGTGGACGTGATGCGGGAAGAGCGAGCAGAGGTGTGTCCCGGCGCACCTCCAGTGGAGGCGCCGGCCGTGCTCGCAACAGAAGGCATGCGGGACTGCGCATGCGCCGTGACAGAATGGACACATTTATTATTTCCATTCCTTAATTGCTTGTTTTAGGCACACTGGTCCATGATTACTTCAAAACTGAGAACTGGATTTCTCCTGAAGAAGAATAAAGTATCTATCTATATATGTTCTTTCAGTATTTTCTCAAGCATAATTCAGATCAACTCAAGGTACAATTCCAGCAATAAAACCTCAGAAGAGAATGCAAAAAATAATTCTTGCTGCTTACCTTTATTTTTTTTGCTTTCTGAAAGCCGGTGTACACGGCGGAGATTGTGTCTCCTGCTGCCTGCGTGAAGCGGAACTACATTTGTATGTTTGTGATTTGAATCCTATTAGGCTCCAAGTACACATTAGTGTCTGCTCGAATAAGGAACCACAACGTCCTGGTGACACCCTCGTGGCCGAATATGATGAAAGCTTGTACACAACATGCAACATACAGAACATTTATCCGCAGATTCCGACTCCATCTTTGTCCCTTCTAAGGTATTTTGCAAATTTCTTCAAAATCTGAGTGAAAACAACACGAGTGGGGATGAAGATGCTATACCAAAACACAAACTTTGCAATATGAGATTGCCACCAGTCTTCTGCAGGTGACGTCAGCGGCTGTTGCCCACATTTCACATTTTGGAGCTAAAAGTCGAAACTTGTTAGGAAAAAAAAATATTCAGTCTAAGTCTAAGGCTGGACTGAGGCCAGGAAAAAAGACCTCAATACCCATAGCGCACATAAACAAGTTGCAAATAATTCACAATTCTTGCAACAGAGGGGAGGGATTGTGGGCTACGGAGGCAGGCTGCTGCTATCTCAGCGCTGCCCAGCCGTCCATCACCCCCGAGGGATTCAAGCGGTGGTGAATGCGTCGGGTGGGGATGGGGTGGGGCCGGGGTGTGTGTGTGTGTGTATGGCCATTGTCCAGGGTATAGTGTAGTTGTGTCTATAGGCCTGGAGTCGCTCTGCAGGCATTACGAGCGAAGTTCAACTCCCAGGTGTTGTTGAAGGAGGGAGGGAGGTCAGAGTGTTCATCACTCAGGTGTCCTTGGCGGATGTTTACAGAACATATTTTTTCTGTTCTGAGCAGCGTCGAGGCCATGCGAGCGAGTCAAATCGTAGATTAGGATTGTTGTTTTCCAATCGAGCAGACATTTTAATGGCTTGCCTGTTCTAATTGTCCATGCCGGCTCTCGGGGTCACATTTTGGATTTCAGTAAGCCTCTCCATGATGTGATCCAACTTACGATTCAGTAAGAAATCGCCACAGTCTGTGAACCCACGGCTCAACCCATGCCTTCCATTGCGACGGTAAGGCTTTTGACGATACACCAGGGCAATGGCCAGGACAATTAGCAGATGCCCTGCGATCATGGTTCCAAATAAGTAAATGTCTTCCACGTCCTCGACGGACAGTACTGAGAGGCACGTGATTTTCCCAGGAGTCTCTCACGTACCCCGCAGCAATAGTTCCGTCAGGGCAGCCAGGCTCCCCAGAACCTCTTTTCCTCGTCAAAAAGATTTTGTCAATTGAGTCGAGAGTCCAGCTAATCAATTCCATGTCTGGTGGACAGCGTAGAGAAAGAGGCTCTTAAAAAAAGTGCAGACAGGACAAGACGAGAGAGCAAGAAGGGAGAGACAGAAAGGGAGGAAAAATGCGACTGCCTCCACCAAGTGGCATTGTAAGGTCCTACTGTGTTCTCGGCTCTTGAACGCCCCTTAAAAACATCTCAGTCTCGTATAAAACGATCACTCTGTACTATAAAAGCACAGCTTGTAGGTTAAATATGCACAATTTAATATCTTAGTTGCTAAGACAACTATGTGTTTATATGAGTTTAGATTGGGGTATGTCGGTTCTTAATGGGGAAAGAGGTTCATGTCTCTTGTTTTTATGCTAACATTTAAGCTAAAGACTTTGCTCCAGTCAGTTGGGGGTTTATCAAAGTGCAGTTATCAATCACAGTTTTTTTATAATTTTAATTTAAAGCAGTAATAGTCTGGAGTTTTACCGTGGTTATAATTAATACCGTTTATCGTTACATCCCTACAGCCAAGTATACAATAATATTAAACCTTTTGAGGACAAACTTAGACTTAGACTTAGACTTAGACTTACACAAACTTTATTGACCCACAAGGGAAATTGTTCCACACAGTAGCTCAGTTACAAAGGATAAACCTCTTTTAATGGTATTTTAAAAAGGATAAACAATAAAATGTAATGCGATGACATGATGGGAGTCTCATGTATCCACTTATTGTTTTGTGATTGTTTTCTAAGTGTAAGTAACCACTCAAACAATACTGTACACCTCATCTAAAACCTTCTGTTTGAATACATGTTGTAAAAAGGTCACAATAATCCAAACCAAAAGCAGAACGCAAAGTAAATTCTAATCTGTTCTACTAATGTAATGATCCCACATTAAGAGTCAGAGGGGTTTTCTTAACGTCTGCAAGCTGAACACTACCACCCTCTGCACGTAGTGTGCATTTGGGCGTCTCTACATACGTAGCACATTATCACCATGGCAACAGCCAAATGATACATACCCCATGGTATTTGTCTCGCCCAACCCTCCTCATAGTATTGAAAGGTCATGTACGATGTCGTTAACATTTAAAACCTCCAATAATTCAACATACAAACTTTGTACTCCAAAAAAAACAACTCGCATTTTAATTCAAAATATTGACTTCAACATCACATAAAAGCACACTTGGTTCATACCGTATTTTGCTGAGATAAGTGTTCTTATGATTTTGTTTGTAGATATGCTTTTCTGACCCAGAGTGCATCTTCCTTGGCAATATTTATAATCAAGATCCATACTTTGAGTCCATCTGTGTAATAAGGTCTTGGAAGCACTCCTTCTGCCAGTAAGCTTGCATTCTCCATTTGCATCCTGAGATATTAGAGTGTGAGACTACAGATGATTGCTTTGATTTCCCTTGTCTTTCTCCACATTTCAATCTACGCTCTCTTGATGTTTGAGAGGCTCATTTCAGTCTGTGCAGTCTTGTGGAACAAAATTAGTTGATATAATGTGTGTGGAGCCAGAAACCCGCCATTAGGTTTTTGCAATGAAAGCAAATGTTGGCATTGTAGAAAAAGATGAATTAGAATATTGGCACTGAGTAAAATCCAAATGAAAATGACAATTTAATATGGTTGGGCGATATGGCTTAAACTAATTATTACCTTGCGATAATAATATACATCACAATATATTCTTTGGCGTATAATTTATAAAAGAACAGTTCTGAAAAAGGTACTCTTCCCATGGCTGCTGACCTTTGATTGTATTTGTATACTTAGCATATTTGTACAATAATTTTCCCAATTCGTTGGATAAATAATTCAAAACTCAATATGTAGGATAATACTATATATACACACACACACACATGTACATATATATATGTATATATATATATATATATATATATATATATATATATATATATATATATATATATATATATATATATATATATATATATATATATATATATATATATATACTGTATATAGGTACAGTACATATCCATATATACATACACATGTACATATACATACACTACGGTTCAAAAGTTTGGGGTCACATTGAAATGTCCTTATTTTGAAGGAAAAGCACTGTACTTTTCAATGAAGATAACTTTAAACTAGTCTTAACTTTAAAGAAATACACACTATACATTGCTAATGTGGTAAATGACTATTCTAGCTGCAAATGTCTGGTTTTTGGTGCAATATCTACATAGTTGTATAGAGGCCCATTTCCAGCAACTATCACTCCAGTGTTCTAATGGTACAATGTGTTTGCTCATTGGCTCAGAAGGCTAATTGATGATTAGAAAACCCTTGTGCAATCATGTTCACACATCTGAAAACAGTTTAGCTCGTTACAGAAGCTACAAAACTGACCTTCCTTTGAGCAGATTGAGTTTCTGGAGCATCACATTTGTGGGGTCAATTGAACGCTCAAAATGGCCAGAAAAAGAGAACTTTCACCTGAAACTCGACAGTGTTCTTAGAAATGAAGGCTATTCCACAAAATTGTTTGGGTGACCCCAAACTTTTGAACGGTAGTGTATACTGTATGCAGATATATGATGGCATAGCTCGGTTGGTAGAGCGCCCGTGCCAATAACCTTAGGATTCCTGGTTCCGCCATCCTAGTCACGTCCGTTGTGTCCTTGAGCAAGACACTTCACCCTGGCTCCTGATGGGTAGTGGTTAGGGCCTCACATGGCAGCTCCCGCCATCAGTGTGTGAATGTGTGTGTGAATGTGGAAAGAGTGTCAAAGCGCATTGAGTAATTTGAAAGTAGAAAAGCGCTACACAAGTATAACCCATTTACCATGTGCGATATACAGTATATATATCGTATTTTTCGGACTATAAGGCGCACTTAAAATCCTTTCATTTTCTCAAAAATCGACAGTGCACCTTATAACCCGGTGCGCCTAATGTACGGAATCCTTCTGGTTGTGCCTACCGACCTCAAAGCTATTTTATTTGGTGCATGGTGTAATGATAAGTGTGACCAGTAGATGTCAGTCACACATAAGAGATACGTGTAGACTGCAAGATACGATATAAACAACACCAAAAACTTTAAAAATGTTCCATTGAGAATATTGAACATTACACACGGCGCTCAAAAATCTGTCAAAATGTTTTAATACGACTTTGGTAAGCTATGAAGCCGCACCGCTTGATGGATTGTCAGCACATTATGACTACTGAAGTCAGACGTGCTGTGCTTCATCATACGGTATTATTATGGTGTGTGTATAAGGACCGCTGTCAAACAAGACCACACACAAAACGGCGCATACTGAAAATGGTCTGTAAAACTTAATCTATGCAACATTTTGACCAAAGAACCACCATTACATGTTATGTAGGCGACAAGGAAGTGTTTTAAATAGAGAAAAAAAATCATAATATGACCCTTTGAATGCACCTTATAATCCGGTGGGTCTTTTATATGAAAGTAGACCTGAATATTTTTCTTTCGCCTGTCTACATCCAAAGGAAGACAGACCTTTTTGTTGTCGTTCCTGAAGCGGATCATTGAAGCGTGTCGCCTTCGAAAAAAATGCATCCGTACAACTGCAGCGAGACAGGATTAGGTAGTCTCAACACTGGTAAGCAAGAACGAAGAGAAGGATTCAAAGCTCGCTCTCCAATCAGCAGTTAAGCTCCTGCTCACCATCAACAAGACAGGAACTTACAAACTTAAACCACTATGCCTTGGTTAGTCTGCAAACCTCCACTTTTTTCACCACATAAATCGGTATAATTTCTTCGTATTGTAGGGGCTGGCTAAGGGGTTCCCAACGACCGTGTTATGTCAGACTTTGTACCACGGTAACCCCCACTCCCTCACCTCTGTTGCAAGTCTTGAGATGTATGTTGTAATATGTACTGTATATGTGCTTTGCTATGGAGGTTTTTTCCCACTCCAGACTGGGCCCCCTTAGGAGCCCAGTCTAGATTGTATTTTTTTACTCATCCTTCCCCAGCGTTGACCTTTTTCCCATCTTTTACGAGGCGCTTTGTGGCGACCCATCAGCGTTCCTGTTCTGTAATCCTGTACACTGTTTGTCTAATCGTGAACGGGTTTGTGCTGAAAACAAAGTTTGTTAGGGTTAGGGAAGACTCTTAGTTAATGGCTTACTGGTTGTATAATAAGGCCATGTAGAATAAGGCATTAATACGTACCTAATAATGCCTATTTAAGAGCCATTATGTTACTAATTTGTATGTTATTAAGCAACTATTTAATGGTGAATAGGTGTACCTTAAAATAAAGTGTTACCATATATATATATATATATATATATATATATATATATATATATATATATATATATATATATATATATATATATATATATACAGGTATATATATATATATATATATATATATATATATATATATATATATATATATATATATATATATATACAAGACAGACTAGTGAATGGTGTACTGAGACTAAATCATGCAATTTTGATTTTGAAATTGCACATGAAAGCTGAAATTCGCAAGCCGTACTGAGGTGCTAATGTTCGCATGCTAACAATTACCAGTTATATGACTGAGGTGTGTGCATGTAAAATTAGCTAAACAAGTCTAAAATTAGCAAAAAAAAGTTAGCATGCAAGTTGGGTGTACGTCTAAACATGTTTTAATAGAGAATACGTGTTATGGAAAACCTAAAAATCTGGAAAAGGTTGGAATATGGAAAATAACACAATGCTTTTCAGCATTTACACAATGATATTATGCTTGAAGTTCACAAGGTTTTGTTTTATTTTGAAATTGTACTATTTCATGTATAATTTTGCTGGACACCAGGAAGAATAGGTGCGGCAGGGAGATCCTAATAAACTAAAGTAAACTGAAATTAACTAAACCGAACTACACTGAACTTGAGTCAGTTACTGCAAAAGAAATCGAAGACAAAGTTGGTGTGCAGTAAACAAATGGTGAGTGACCGGAATGGCTTACAGTTCACTGGCGGAGGCAGGTATGAACGTGTGGCTGGTGCGATTGGGTTGGATTAGAGCGGCACAGCTTGAATTGTCTGCCCAAAGCGAGTCCCAGGATCAGATCCACTGAATTATCCATCGAATTATCCTCCCTCTTTCTGTCCAAACTGTGTCAAGTCTCCACAGTCCGTTATCAGCTTCTAAATCCAATTAGTCATTGCATTAGACTGCGCGAATAATCACCACTGTGCACTGTAGCCAGACATGTGTTCTCTGCTGCTGTTCTTTGTTCCGTGTGAGAACTATTGATCAAGGGGATACATGAGGGCATTTGAGGGCCAGACACAAGACCTACACATCTGTGTTTTTGTAAAGTAAATGTGAGACTTTTGTTTATTTGATTAGTGCTGGTAATCTGGGAAAATCCACAAAGGAGATGGAGACAATAGAGTTAGGAAGGAGAAAATGTTTCAGGTGAAAAGGAGAGATTAAAAAACTTGCAAATTTCATGAAATTTGAGTAGAAATTGAAAAAAGTAGAATGGCTCACTGCCAAGCAGGTTCTTTGTCAAATGTAAAATGTATATTCCATGCAAGGCTTGAGGGCTGTTGAATGCTTTAAAAGATCCCACAGAAGTATAATACAGAATAATAGAAAATGACGAGAGGGACTGGATACACTAAAATGGTCATCTCTCAACCTGAAAGTTGCTTGTTCGATTTTCAGTCCCCCCCTTGGATCATATTGTCCAGATGCCCAATATTTCACCAACAAGTTCTCTTTATGTATTTTTGCTACTGAAAATGAATCTGACAATCATTTCTCATAATTCCAATGAGTTTTGGAGTAATGTGTAGATAACTAACTGTACTTGAAACGCAACCTTTCCATCGCCAGACTCGATATGCCGCCCCCTCTTGGTGTGATGTCATCTCCAGAACTGGAGACAATTTCCCTGCATAGACAGTGTGGACAAAGCATGCAAAATTTCTTTTTTTACCACAGAAAGTGGACTTCTACCGTATCTGTATCCAGCTGCGTCGCCGTCAAACTCACCATTAGCAGCTTCACAATATTTTTATGGATAAAAGTCATTTAGATATTATTTTAACATTCCTGGCTGGCGTTAGACTCATTCTGCTTCAGTATGGTGCAGACGAGCAGTGATACACTCGTACTGCTTTGCCAAGTCTACTACACACTACAAACTTCTTTCTTTAATGCAATGAATATTATCTGCTTTTTCATCTCAGCTTTGTTTTAGACACTCAATATCTAATGTTCAATAAATCAATCTGTAAATAATGTTTAATGGCGGGTTTACTTGTAAATCACATTTTTTATTAATATTTTATTTTACATACATACATTTAACTACCGTATTTTCCGCACCATAAGCCGCACCTAAAAACCACAATTTTTCTCAAAAGCTGACAGTGCGGCTAATAACCCTTATATATGGATTAATATTAATATTTATTTTCATAAAGTTTAGGTCTCGCAACTACGGTAAACAGCCGCCATCTTTTTTCCCCGTAAAAGAGGAAGCGCTTCTTCTTCTACGGTAAGCAACCGCCCCCATAGAAGAGGAAGCGCTTCTTCTTCTACTGTAAGCAACCGCCAAGGTGAGCAACCGCCCCCGTAGAAGAAGAAGCGCGCGGATATTACGTTTCATTTCATTTGTGTGTTTCTGTAAAGACCACAAAATGTCTCCTACTAAGAGACACGCGCACAAGGTTCCACTGACTTTTGATATTCCTGTGAACCGCACTGTGGATACAACGGGAACACGTACGGTGAATATTCGCACCACAGGGAATGAGAAGTCGTCCTACTGTGGTTCTAGCTTGCCATGCTAACGGCCAGAAACTTCCACCCACGGTGATATTCAAAAGGAAGACCTTGCCAAAAGAGAACTTTCCAGCCGGCGTCATCATAAAAGCTAACTCAAAGGGATGGATGGATGAAGAAAAGATGAGCGAAGGGACCGGGTGACTTTTTTCACGCAGCTCCGTCCCTGTTGATCTATGACTGCATGCGCGTCCACATCATAGATGGTGTCAAAAAACAAGTGAAGCACACCGAAGAAGAAGAATTCGAGGGATTTGTGGATGAGTAATAACTTCAGAAAGTGAGCTTTAAATGTTTATTTTGTGTGTTGTGTGACACTAACGTTCGAGCAACGTTGAGTTATTGATGTTGCTATTGCTCTGCACTATTTTGAGTGTTACTATTTTTGTGATTGCACATTTGCACATTACATTTTGGGAGTGAACAGAGTTGTTAGAACGCTGGTTTGTGATATATTATTAAAGTTTGACTGACCTATCTGACTGTTTTTTTGACATTCCCTTTAGCGTAGCGTAGGTGCGGCTAATAACACGGGGCGGCTAATAGGTAAACAAAGTTTTGAAATATGCCATTCATTGAAGGTACGGCTTACAACACGGGGCAGCTTATGGTGCGGAAAATACGGTATGTAAAAACTCATTTAAATTAATATCTCCTTTGCAAGGGTGACCTAGAGAAGAGGACAAAAAAAAAGGTTTCATGAATACATTGAAAAAAAAAAAAAGAACAGTCACACACTATAGTTTAAAGTACACTTAATGAACACAACACCATCCATCCATCCATCTTCTTCTGCTTATCCGAGGTCGGGTCGCGAGGGCAGCACTCTAAGCAGGAAAGCCCAGACTTCCCTCTCCCCAGCCATTTCGACCAGCTCCTCCCGGGGGATCCTGAGGCGTTCCCAAGCCAGCTGGGAGACATAGTCTTCCCAAAGTGTCCTGGGTCTTTCCCGTGGCCTCCTACCGGTCGGACGTGCCCGAAACACCTCCCTAGAGAGGCGTTCGAGTGGCATCTTGACCAGGTGCCCTCACCACCTCATCTGGCTCCTCTCAATGTGGAGGAGCAGCGGCTTTACTTTGAGCTCCTTACGGATGACAGAGCTTCTCACCCTCTCTCTAAGAAAGAGCCCCGCCACCCGGCAAAGGAAACTCATTTCGCCCGCTTGTACCCGTGATCTTGTCCTTTCGGCCATAACCCAAAGCTCATGACCATAGGTAAGGATGGGAACGTAGCTCGACTGGTAAATTGAGAGCTATGCCTTCCGGCTCAGCTCCATCTTCACCACAACGGATCGATACAGCGTCCGCATTACTGAAGACGCCACGCCTGTCAACCTCATGATCCACTCTTCCCTCACACGTGAACAAAACTCTGAGGTACTTGTACCCCTCCACTTGGGGCAAGATCTCCTCCCCAACCCGGAGATGGCACTCCACCCTTTTCCGGGCGAGAACCATGGACTTGGAGGTGCTGATTCCCATCCCAGTTGCTTCACACTCGGCTGTGAACCGATCCAGGGAGAGCTGAAGATCCTGGCCAGATGAAGCCATCAGGACCACATCATCTGCAAAAAGCAGAGACCTAATCCTGCAGCCACCAAACCAGATCCCCTCAATGCCCTGACTGCGCCTATAAATTCTATCCATAAAAGTTATGAACATAATAGGTGACAAAGGGCAGCCTTGGCGCAGTCCAACCCTCACTTGAAACTGGTCCGACTTACTGCTGGCAATGTGGACCAAGCTCTGACACTGAACATACAGGGAGCGGACCGCCACAGTCAGACAGTCCGATACCTCATACTCTCTGAGCACTCCCCACAGGACACGGTCAAATGCCTTTTCTATGTCCACAAAACACATGTAGACTGGTTGGGCCCTGCCAAGAGTATAGAGCCGGTCCACAGGCCCACAGTTGCACGACCAGGAGGAAATTAACACTGTTCCTCCTGAATCCGAGGTTCGACTATCCGGCGGAGCCTCCTCTCTAGTACACCTAAATAGACCATACCTGGAAGGCTGAGGAGTGTGATCCCACAATAGTTGGAACACACCCTCCAGTTAGCCTTCTTAAAGAGAGGAACAACCCCCGGTCTGCCAATCCAGAGATACCGCCCCCGATATCCACGCGATGTTGCAGAGTCTTGTCAACCAAGACAGCACCACAGCATCCAGAGCCTTAAGGAACTCCGGGCGGATTTCATCCACCCCCGGGTGTCAAGACTTGGTCTGTGGCGTAGTTTGTTCTCCCGTGGTGCAAAGGAATTGGACCAAACGTGGCATGCAGGTGAGGACATGTTTAATATATTAACTCAAAAAAGGCTCAAAAGGGCATAAACAAAAAGCGCTCACAGCGGAGGGAAAAAAACTTGACTATGAAAACAAAAGGCGCGCACAATGGCGGAAGTACAAAACTAGACTATGAAAACAAAACACTAGCACAAAGGCAAAAAACTATGAACAATAACAAAACTTACTTGACATGACAAGAGGGGCAAAAGGAAGAGCAGCATGGATCATGAGGGTGAACAGAGTGATGTCGCCAGGCCGACTGCCTGGCAACAATGGCCTTAAATACTGGTGACATGATTAGTGAAAACGTGAGACAGGTGCGTGACATGAGGATGTGAAACAGGTGCGTGACAAGACAGGTGAAAACTAATGGGTGACCATGGAAACCAAACCAAACAAGGAAGTGCAACCAGGAACTAAAAAAAGAGCCCAAAACCCAAGCAAAACAAAAACATGATTAACACAGACATGACAGAGCCCCCCCCTTACGGACAGATCCCAGATGTCCCAACACAAAAAAATGAACAAGAGTCATGGGGGGGCAGGAGGGGGACATGGCGGTGGGTCGCCAGGCCAAGTGGCCCCGAATCCACCGAGGCATAGTCATGTGGCGGCGGCGAGTGGAACGCCGCCGCCACAGGCGAGGTGGGCGACCCGGGAAGGGCCACATCCGTGGCAGACGATGACGTGGGCGCACTTGGCGTGGCGGACGACCAGGCAGCGGCCATATCCGTGGCCGACGAGAAGACAGGTGCGGCGTCGTCGTCATGGCAGGCGTAGAAGCAGCAGATGAAGCAGGCGGCGAAGCTTGGCGTGGCGAAGCTTGTCGTGGCCATGGTTGGTCTTGGCCTGGTTGGTCTTGGCCTTGGTCTTGGCATGGTTGGTCTTGGACTTGGTCTTGGCATGGTTGGTCTTGGACGTGGTCTTGGACTGGTTGGTCTTGGTATGGGTCTTGGCGTGGTTGGTCTTGGCGTTGGTCTTGGCATGGGTCTTGGCATGGGGGGTCTTGGACTTGGCATGGGGGGTCTTGGACTTGGTCTTGGCATGGTGTCTTGGCATGGGGGGTCTTGGACTTGGTCTTGGCATGGTGTGTCTTGGCATGGGGGGTCTTGGACTTGGTCTTGGCATGGTGTGTCTTGGCATAGGGGGTCTTGGACTTGGTCTTGGCATGGTGTGTCTTGGTTTTGGCGTGGAGCTGCGACTGGCGGCACTTGGCGTCGTAGAGCTGCGACTGGCGGCACTTGGCATCGTGGAGCTGCGACTGGCGGCACTGGGCGTCGTGGAGCTGTGACTGGCGGCACTGGGCGTCGTGGAGCTGCGACTGGCGGCACTTGGCCTCGTGGAGCTGCGACTGGCGGCACTTGGCGTCGTGGAGCTGCGACTGGCGGCACTTGGCGTTTTGAAGCTGCGACTGGCGGCACTTGGCGTCGTGAAGCTGCGACTGGCGGCACTTGGCGGCGTGGAGCAGGTAGTGGAACTTGGCGTGGAGCTACCACAGGTGGCGCTTGGCGTGGAGTTGCGACTGGTGACGCTTGGCGTGGAGCTGCGACTGGTGGCGCTTGGCGTGGAGCTGCGACTGGTGGCGCTTGGCGTGGAGCTGCGACTGGTGGCGCTTGGCGTGGTGGAGCTTGGCGTGGAGCTGGTGGAGGTGGCCTAGCTGGAGGCTGTGGCTTGGCAGGTCGAAAGACTGGTGGTGGCGGCCGTGCTGGTGGCTGTGGCTTGGCAGGTCGAAAGACTGGTGGTGGCGGCCGTGCTGGTGGCTGTGGCTTGGCAGGTCAAAAGACTGGTGGTGGCGGCCGAGCTGGTGGCTGTGGCTTGGCGTGATGAAAGACTGGTGGTGGTGGTCGTGCTGGAGGCTGTGGCTTGGCGTGACAATGCTGAGCCACCCCACCTGAACAATTCCCAGCCCTAGCCCCCCCCCCCCTCAAGGAGCGGATACCAGACACGCGCCCTGCGGTCTGGAATCGTTTCTTTGGGTGGGTGGAGGGTGGTCAGGAGGGGGGCAGAATCCTCCCCTCCAAACTGTCCAAAAAGTCTTTCTTTCCCCCCCACCTGGGCTTTTGTGGGAGAAAAAAACAATTGTGACTTGGGCGTGGCTTGAGTCCTGGGGGGCGGGGCATGGAATTTGGGTGGCTTGGATTGAACCGGTAAAGAATTTGGAAAAAAATCTCCAGGTATGTAGAGTGCTCCTTGAGCTGCCAGGCTGGCTGACTTCCATTTCCGCCCGGAGGGGGAGGAGCCCGCAGGAGTGGTGCATCCTGTCCACTCACGGAAGTCTTTCCTTGGCGACGTTTCCGGGGCGGGAGTGACGCGCCGATCGGCACCAGCTTGCCTCCGGGCCCCCACATCATCCCCCTGCGCTCCCTAGGGGAAAAGCACAGTGTTTCCGCTTCCATAGCGTGCAGGACTTCCCACGCTCCCTCGTCCAATTTTGCGGGAGAACTCTTCTGCTGGCGACATCTGTCATGACTGGGTTCTTGGGTTTTGTTTCTCCAGAAGGCAACGGAAAGTTGGCGCGAGCCAGATGTGAGTTTGAATACATGTTTTAATTTTAACAAATAAAAAAAAGGAATAAACAAAAGGCGCTCACAGCGGAGGGAAAAAACTTGACTATGAAAACAAAAAGCGCGCACAATGGCGGAAGTACAAAACTAGACTATGAAAACAAAACACTAGCACAAAGGCAAAAAACTATGAACAATAACAAAACTTACTTGACATGACAAGAGGGGCAACAGGAAGAGCAGCATGGATCATGAGGGTGAACAGAGTGATGTCGCCAGGCCGACTGCCTGGCAACAATGGCCTTAAATACTGGTGACATGATTAGTGAAAACGTGAGACAGGTGCGTGACATGAGGATGTGAAACAGGTGTGTGACAAGACAGGTGAAAACTAATGGGTGACCATGGAAACCAAACCAAACAAGGAAGTGCAACCAGGAACTAAAAAAAGAGCCCAAAACCCAAGCAAAACAAAAACATGATTAACACAGACATGACACCGGGTAGGGTTGGGTATCGTTTGAATTCGAACGATTCCGATTCCGATTCCGATTCTTTGTTTCGATTCTGATTCCTGGCGATTCTCGATTCAGATTCTTTTAAGAGGCAGGGTCAAAAAAAAGTTTAGGATATTTTAAATGAGCTAGCTAACCTACAGTCTTTCTGAATGAAATAGTCTGACATTCTCCATCAATTTTAATTCTATTAACTTTTTATGAACTTTACTATAAATTCCTCACAGGGCTGTTTTCAACTACAATATGAATATCAAATCTATGAACTTGAATATAAATATTATAAATTATGAATACATTTTCCCAGGGGTACAATTTCCTCAAGAGAGCTTTATTTTGGAAAACCTCATGAAAACACATTTACACACACAAGTGTATGATGCTGCAGGTACTTAAAAATGTTACCGTGCTCCCACTGATGGGCTAACCTGGTGCAGAAAAGCAAATAAACAATAAGAAACAACTTGCAAAACCCAGTCCAGATTAGCAGCAGGTACAGTATAAAATCAGAGACAGTTCTTGTTTAGGAAAATGACCAGGCAGGATGCGTGAGCGTTCTGGACAGATAGTGTTTACTGCTGTGGAAAATACACGTTCGCTGGGTGTGGAAGAAGCTTGAACGCATAAATAGGAGAAAGCGAGATATAACAGCAAAGGATACGTCTTTTGTTGGTTCCACCGGACCACCACCATGCAGCAGGGTCGTCAGACATAAGTATCGGTGGAACGTCCTGGTACATCTGCAGCTCTCTCTCCACTCGTTTCTTGATGGACATGGAGCTCTGTTATTTCGCGGTTATTTCAATTTTTTTGTAAAGTAAAGCCACACTTTCGACCTCCGACGCCCGCTATCCATGCTTGAGCTTGACTGACTCGCTCGGCTGTGCTAACACTTCCGGCGGTGGGCGCTTCTTCGTTGGTGTTCAGCGGCTTCTTCTTCTGGTTCGGCGGACATATTGTTTTCCGGTCGGCGGACTAAATTGGCGTGACAGCATCGAAAATAGGAATCAAAATTTTAATTTTTGAACGATTCCGGGAGAATCGGAAAGTTAGTCCCGGTTCCAATCGATACTCGATACTCCATACCCAACCCTACCCCCGGGGCCTTGCCAGCGAGGAGCTTTTTAACTACCTCGGCAACCTCAGCCCCAGAAATAGGAGAGCCTCTCTACATAACAACACACAATAGATAAAAAATATATAATGTTTCTATAACAAGTACAGTGCCTAATAGAACTAGTTTCCTGATCCTTTAAAATGGACTGAAATTAGCCGAGAGATAGCTTTTATATCAACACACTTTTAATTTGAGGTACTCTTAGGTTGAGGTGCCAATGTATTTCACATTTATTTATGGCTGTAAAATTATAATTATTTGGTATAAAATGTGCATATGAAATGGATGCTGTTACATCAACACAATTAATCCAAGCATTTTAAGGATTTTAAGAATCTTTCCCTCTTCTTGAAGGGTGTGACTTTAAGCTTTGACACAGCAAAGTACGCCTTCCTCGCATCCTCTCTTCTTTCTCTTTCCGTTCTCTGTCATCTTGTCTCTGCCCCTCTCTTGTTTGTGCCATGCTTTCGCTGCTCTTTGTTGCGTTTCCTACATCTCAATATTTCATCTAATATTTCCAAAGCAGAGGGCTGCGTCACTGAATTATTCAGCACCGTTTGGAAATCTGGGCTGGAAAAAAAAAAAGGACTGGAAACCGATAGAAGACTGCGAGAACTAATACAGTGACAAATACTTGCTCTAAATTTCTGGCTGAAGATGTAGCTTTTTGCCAAAAAGAACATTATTTCTTGAACTATGACCTAGGAAGTAGAGAGGTAGATCAATCAGTCGTCCCCCTCTTTTCTATAATCACCAACCACAATCCTGTCCTGGTGATGATGGACGACCGTTCTCTGTAAACTCACCTTCTCTTTGCCAGCCATAGATACTCAACACACATTTGGCACACACACTACTCTATACTACACGGGGTCACCTCCTTCACCGTGCATGGATGTGATATTAATTCCGTTAGTCTGAGGAATCACACTATTTTCTCAGTTTTCCATCAGCATTTTGCACATGCATTGTGTTTGCACTCATTAGTAGCATGAGGATGGCAGTGTGTCTGCAGGAGTCATCGCAGCCTTTGTGCTCATGGGCCCCATTTGTATAAGTCATTATTTTCTGAGGCTGAAGCATACGAGGAAACAAAAGAGGGAAATTACGTGTGTACCCTGTGCTGCTCCGACTTTACCAGTACCAGTTATTATTTCAATCATTATAGCAGATATTTTTCATTCATTAGGCACAGCGATTACAGGGAGGAGGGAGATAAAAGTAATGGGGGAAAACCAAGCCAGTACAGTGTTGTATTATTTATTGTACTGTCTAGCTTAAGATTGGTTAAAAAACAGACCTGTGTGATATAGTTGTACACATCATCATTTCATAAACTATCGTTAATATGGATGAGGTAAGCGTGTCACTGTATATGCAAATATTAAGTCAGTTTAGCAGAGCCTTGAGTAAACATAATTTAATAATTGTCACTAGAGATTAGTGTTGTCCCGATACCAATATTTTGGTACCGGTACCAAAAAATGTTCGCAACTTTTTGGTACTTTTCGGTACTTTTCTAAATAAAAGGGACCACAAAAAAATGCATTATTGGCTTTATTTTAACAACAAATCTTACAATACATTAAACATATGTTTCTTATTGCAAGTTTGTCCTTAAAAAAAATAGTGAACATACAAGACAACTTGTCTTTTATTAGTAAGTAAACAAACAAAGGCTCCAAATTTAGTCTGCTGATATATGCAGTAACATTTTGTGTCATTTTCCTTTCTATTATTTTGTCAAAATTATTAAGGACTAGTGGTAGAGAATTAATTATTAATCTACTTGTTCATTTACTATTAAAATCTGCGTACTTTCTCTTTTAACATGTTCTATCTACACTTCTGTTCAAATGTAATAATCACTTATTCTTCTGTTGTTTGGATGCGTTACATTAGTTTTGGATGATACCACAAATTTGGGTATCAATCCGATACCAAGTAGTTACAGGATCATACATTGGTCACATTCCAAGTCCTCATGTGTCCAGGGACATATTTCCTGAGTTTATAAACATAATATAATTTTTTTTTAAACGGAATAAGATGTTGTGATGCCAAAAAATATTGATGTAATCATAGTAGTATCGACTAGATACGCTACTGTACTTGGTATCATTACAGTGGATGCTAGGTGTAGATCCACCAATAGCGTTTGTTTACATTTTGATGCCGGTGAGCTACGGTGTGTAGTTAATCATGTTTAGCTATTCGTCGATACTTGTAAGAAACTTACTTTATTTGTTGCCATGGAGGCGAGGGTTAGTGATTTAGAAGTAGCTAAAAGACTGCCGACTGGGGCTAGACTTTAGCCGCTAGCTAGCTGGCCATGTCTTAAAGCACCTCTTCCTGAGGGCGTTTCAGTGTTATAACTTCACCTTTATCGTTAGTTTCTAAGCCAAAATGTGTCCGTTCTCTCTTTTTTGTCTATACACTGTGTCTGCTTGTAAGTACTCCGTGACTGTGCGCAGCCGAACATGCTCGTCTGCTCGTAAACCAGCAATGTCACAACGTGACGACGACTGAGGTGCGGTGGGGTGGCGGACCGGTACTTTTCAGAGGCGGTATAGTACCAAATATGATTCATTAGTATCGCGGTACTATACTAATACCGTTATACCGTACAACCTTACCAGAGATGTTCCGATCAGGGTTTTATTCTGCCGATTCCGATACCGATCATGTGTATTAACTAACACGTTAACTTTAAGCTAATTTTTTAAACGTGCGATTAACACGCATCAGTCCTTTTTGACCCTCGGTTCATTCCATAGCGTCATGAAATGTAATGGCATTCAGTTACTTTTGAGCCACAAGCTGTTACGTACGGCAGGGGAAGGAGACGACACAACGGCAGGGATCGGTTCAATAGGTTTTCCTGAATCTGACCATATGTTGGGGTGTGTATGCTACTCTATGTGAATGGTGCATGTCGATGTGTAGAATTAACAATGTAGAGCTATACCGTCCCTATACCGGTGTCTGTAACACAGCAGTGAAACGGCTGGTTAAACAAACCAGAAGTAATCGTCATGGACCCACTAGGTACGGAAGATAGCTCTCCAATCAGCTAAACAGACTCAATAGGTCCACAGTGACGTTTGGGGGATTTTAAGACACTGAAAGCATACAAAAAGAATGTCACTCTAAGTTAATAATACTAATACAGACACTCGTAAATGTGTGAGCATAGTAGCTAATGCTATCGACGCTAGCTTCATTAGATTACGATAGCACGTACAAATATGCATGAAAACACTCCTAGAGACAGTTTAGTAAGTAAAATTTGTTTCGGTTACACTGTAAAACTTGCCAATGTTGCTTGAAGTGATAGATGAAGTATCAACACGAGTAGTATTGATGGCTAGAAGACCAAACGGCAATGAACGAACTCATCCAAAAGATAGCGCCATAGCACAAACAACAACAGACTTTTCAATGTGTTTTTTTTTTTGTTTTTTTAATCTATTTACATTATAATAATAATAATAATGGATTAGATTTATATAGCGCTTTTCTAGACACTCAAAGCGCTTCACAGAGAAGTGAGAACCCATCATTCATTTTTACAACTCATTCATTCATCATTCATTCTCCGGTGTGAGCGGCACCGGGGGCAAGGGTGAAGTGTCCTGCCCAAGGACACAACGGCAGCGATTTTTTTTTGGATGGTATAGCCATCAGCAAAGAAAAAACATTATTTAGCTGCACCGTTTTATAAACTGTGGCTTATAGTATGGACTTCACAGTAGATTGTTACACTAACTACTTTAGTAAAATGGAGTTAAAGCTCAGCAGTAAAAAGTTGGTAGACAGGAAGTCGAGAGTCACTTTTATCATGCTAAGACATAATAAAACACCTTCTCATCCCAATCACATACTTCCGTCTTCACAATAATAGCACGACACGTCACATCCGATCTAAATACCAAAAAAAATGGAAACATTGTCTTACTGTACCTCAATTACTGAATTGTTAGCAGGCAGGTTCAAACATTGCCATGCAGCAATATTAAAGCCATTAACTTGTACAACATATATTGTACAGAAAATCAAAGGCATTTATTCAGGTAGAAATATCGCAGATTACTTTATGAAAACATCGTAACAATCCATATTTGTGTTATTAATGCATGAAACTAGTATCTAAACATGGGAGCGTAGCTCCTCTCCTCTGAATGCAAGTGTTTCTACAGCAGGACTACAAATTATATATTCCTACAAAATACAAAAATCTAAAAAAACACCATATTTTTTTAATTCTAAATAAAAACGTGTTTATGTTGTTTTTGTGTTTTAAAAAAAAGTTGTACTAAAATGGTTATAAAAACTTGAAAATGATCTTTCTCGGGTATACTTATTAATGATAAAAAAACGATACTACTATGCGATTATCGCGATTAATTTTGAGTTAATTTTGAGTTATCGGCATGCGACTGTGAATTGTTTTTGTTTGCGGATGACTCTGCCCTGCTGGTATCCGACAAGGACAAGTCACAGGTGGAGAAAATCCTCAGTGCTGAGCTCTGTAGAACTTGCACCTGGCTCGCTGACAACAAGCTATCCATACACTTGGGTAAAACGGAATCCATCCTGTTTGGGTCCCACATCAACCTTAAGAAAGTCAATGACTTCACTATAAAAGTGGGTGACATTGTTATCACCAGGAACGATGAGGTCACCTACCTAGGTTCCATTCTAGAGGCTAACCTTTCTTGTGATAAAATGGCAACCAAGGTAATCAGAAAGGTTAACCAACGAATGAGATTTCTCTACAGAATCTCCTCTCTGGTCAACAAAAGCACCATGAGGATTCTGGCGGGAACTCTCGTTCAACCCTTTTTCGATTACGCATGCACCTCCGGGTACCCTAGCACCTCCAAAACCCTCAAATCTAAACTCCAAACATCTCAGAACAAGCTAGTCAGGTTACTTCTAGACCTCCACCCCAGATCCCACCTCACTCCTACCCACTTCTCCAAAGTGGGCTGGCTCAAGGTGGAGGACAGGGTTAAACAACTTGCACTGAGCCTAATCTATAAAATCCACTACAACTCCCTGATACCGAAGTACATGTCAAACTACTTCCTTAACGTAAATGACCGCCATAACCACAACACCAGGGGGAGCTCCACTAACCACGTTAAACCTAGATTCCGAACTAACAAAGGTCTTAACTCATTCTCTTTCTATGCCACATCAATGTGGAATGCGCTCCCAACATGTATAAAAGAAAGGGCATCTCTATCCTCCTTCAAAACCGCAATAAAAGTACACCTCCAGGCAGCTACAACCCTAAACTAACACCCTCCCCGGATTGCTAATAATCAAATGCTAATAATCAAATGTAAACAATCAAATGCAGATACTTTTTCTTATGCCTTCTGATCTCTCTCTCTCTGTCTCTCTCTCTCTCTCTCTCTCTCTCTCTCTCTCTCTCTCTCTCTCTCTCTCTCTCTCTCTCTCTCTCTCTCTCTCTCTCTCTATGTTCACTACTTGCTGTCCATATCCTACCCCCCCCACCCCCCCCCCACACACACACACCCCTGATTGTAAATAATGTAAATAATTAAATGTGATTATCTTGTGTGATGACTGTATTATGATGATAGTATATATGATAGTATATATCTGTATCATGAATCAATTTAAGTGGACCCCGACTTAAACAAGTTGAAAAACTTATTCAGGTGTTACCATTTAGTGGTCAATTGTACGGAATATGTACTTCACTGTGCAACCTACTAATAAAAGTCTCAATCAATCAATCAATCAACTATGAACAAACTGTGATTAATCATGATTACATATTTTATTAATTTGACAACCCTAGCATTAACTGTACATGTTTTAAGTTATGTATTGTGAGAGCTATTGACCGTTTAGCAATATCAACACTTATTTCATAAGTGTCTGAACATTAACAGAAACAAAACAACATAAAAATTAGGTTTTACTCTAAATCACATGCCAGTCGTATCCTTACAACCAACACCACCAATTTACCAATCGGCTTGTTACATGTCGTGTACTGACTGTGACGATGCTGACGTACCAACATTTATGTTATGTTATCCTCTCTCTAGACTCTTATTTATTTGCTTGCTACGTTCTGGCTTGGTGTTGTTTGTCGTAACCCCAGGATGCAGAGACGGCGGTCATAGTGTAGGCCAAAAAGGAATTTTAATGACAAAAGCAAAGATGTGCAGCAGGGACGTGAACAACGTTCAAACAGGCGTAGGAAGAACAAAACGCAAAGCAATATATTGGCGTACAAAGCGACATGATCCATCCCTGTCCCCAGGGGCATAAGAAGCATCCAGATTGGCAACCAGGGACATGTGAGGGAGCCAAGGCTCAGACCCGAGGAGTGGTGGTATATGGAGACAAACAGTAAATTAATCAAAAGATGAGAGCTGGACAGGAAATGGGTTGTTCTCGATGTGTAAGATGTTTAGCCTCGTCCTTCAGTGAAAATGGTACATGAGAAGGATACTTATGATACTAAGAAATGCAGTTTATTTGCCTTTATGGAGGTGATTATTATTACCTTAGGTGAGCAGCTCTACGCTGTGTTTGGAGACACATAATTAGCTGCCAGCCACTTGTCAGACAGGGCACTAAAAATAAGTGTCAGCCAGAGGGGATCCGCGTTTGCGATCGGTATTAATCGCCAATGGCGATCACATATTTTTTCACAAAAATCGGCCGATCGATCAGCACATCCCTAATCGTCACCATTGCGACATATTATCATTTTGGTCACTGACAATTTATATCAGTGACCAATTTTATAATATTTAACATAACATGTGATATACAATAATGTATACATATTTTTGATTAAGAATGTCTTAAAGCCTTCTGAGCTGTAAAAGGATAGCTCAGTTGGTTTTGGTTTCACTTTATTTTTTATTTATTTATTTATTTTTTCCCTTTTGGTTTCACTTTATTGATGTCACATCAATGAGTTCATTACTGATAGCTCATTGTTTGAATCGTTAATTAATCAATATATTTTTTCCCTGCACTTTAATTAGTCTGATTTCTCAAATAATTCAGTTCCTTCTAAGCCCCAATTTACATGCGCCAGTCTATTTCTAATTTGACTGTTGACTATAGGCTGTGTTCCTCTTGTACACTAGGGGGCGATTGTGGTCATTTCAGCTTGTTTAGCAATGCAGGATTGTGGGTAGAGGAAGTAAATGCTAGATGTTAATAAGATGCAGCTAGTAGCTTTCACTAGCTGGAGATCTCGGATCTAATGGATAACTGTAACCGCTATTTGGTGTTGTCGGTAATGTTTTATAATGTGTTTAAATGACATCTGATTTGGTTCTTGTAGTTTTTAATGTTGTAGAATTGAATTTTGTGATTTAATGTTGGTCCCCCGCGGAGACTGTCACATACTGTACATTAATTCACTGCATGCTGAAGGGAACTGGTTTCCAATTGCATAAAGTATGCTAATCAGATTTTGAAGAATTCAAACAAGATCAATTGAAGGTGTAAAAATCGGCTTGCGCCTTATATATGTATTATCAATCAATGTTTATTTATATAGCCCTAAATCACAAGTGTCTCAAAGGGCTGTACAAGCCACAACGACATCCTCGGTACAGAGCCCACATACGGGCAAGGAAAAACTCACCCCAGTGGGACGTCGGTGAATGACTATGAGAAACCTTGGAGAGGACCGCATATGTGGGTAACCCCCCCCCCCCTCTCCCTCCCTGGTTAATTCTGGTTGTGGTACGTGGTGTAATGATAAGTGTGACCAGCAGATAGCAGTCACACATAAGAGATATATGTTGACTGCAAGATGACGCCTGTTCAATTAATGACGCTAGCAAGTACCGTATAAGAAAGCAAGCGCAAAATGTTGATGTGTCATTGAGAATGTAGAACATTATGTTACGTTCCGGTCGCATTGCTGTGACAGTTGTGTCCTCACCGATGCAGAAACACTTAGCGTGGTGAAAACAAAAATTCACAACTTGCCGTCAGAAGCGAACAATGACCCAGCGACTTTAGGCTGGGAGACACCAAAATATAAAGGGGACTGATTAGGCGCAGAAACAGGTGAGAACACTAATCACTGAACAGAAAACAGGTGTGTTCAGTTAGTGTCCAAGGCAACAAGAAACGTAAATAAAAGGAGAGCGTGCTGGAACATATTTAGACTCAAACATAGAAAGGAGCGCTGTGGACAACCAGTAAACTAAAAAAATAAAAACATAAAAAACAAGACATGATCATGAAACATTACACACGTCTCTCAAAAATCTGTCAAAATGTTTTAGTATGACTTCGACAGGCTTGATGGATTGTCGGCGTTACGACTACGGTAGTCAGACGTACTGTGCTTCAACATACAGTATTATTACGATGTCTGTATAAGGACCCCAAAATGCCACCAATTAGGAGACAGTATACCTGGTGTTTTGTTTAGCCTATGATGCAAATCCAACTTGTCTTACTAAATGGTACCTGTTGTTGTGTATTTAGGATCTGCGTAAGTCCCACAGATCTGTGTGTGTCTGCGATTGTAGTCTGCGCCATAGTCAATAAGCTCCTTCTTTTTCTATATGCTCTTGTTGTGGGACAGTCATCCTCCGCTGTTGCCATAAATCAATCAATCAATCAATGTTTATTTATATAGCCCTAAATCACAAGTGTCTCAAAGGGCTGTACAAGCCACAACGACATCCTCGGTACAGAGCCCACATACGGGCAAGGAAAAACTCACCCCAGTGGGACGTCGGTGAATGACTATGAGAAACCTTGGAGAGGACCGCATATGTGGGTAACCCCCCCCCTCTAGGGGAGACCGAAAGCAACGGATGTCGAGTGGGTCTGACATAACATTGTGAAAGTCCAGTCCACAGTGGATCCAACACATCAGCGGGAGTCCAGTCCACAGCGGGGCCAACAGGAAACCATCCCGAGCGGAGACGGGTCAGCAGCGCAGAGATGTCCCCAACCGATGCACAGGCTAGTGGTCCACCCGGGGTCCCGGCTCTGGACAGCCAGCACTTCATCCATGGCCACCGGACCTATGCGACTCCCCCTCGCAAGGGACAGGGGAGAAGAGGAGAGAAGAAAAGAAACGGCAGATCAACTGGTCTAAAAAAGGGGGGGTCTATTTAAAGGCTAGATTATACAAATGAGTTTTAAGATGGGACTTAAATGCTTCTACTGAGGTAGCATCTCTAACTGTTACCGGGAGGGCATTCCAGAGTACTGGAGCCCGAATAGAAAACGCTCTATAGCCCGCAGACTTTTTTTTGGCTCTGGGAATCACTAATAAGCCGGAGTTCTTTGAACGCAGATTTCTTGTCGGGACATATGGTACAATACAATCGGCGAGATAGGCTGGAGCTAAACCGTGTAATATTTTATACGTAAGTAGTAAAACCTTAAAGTCGCATCTTAAGTGCACAGGAAGCCAGTGCAAGTGAGCCAGTATAGGCGTAATATGATCAAACTTTCTTGTTTTTGTCAAAAGCCTTGCAGCCGCATTTTGTACCAACTGTAATCTTTTAATGCTAGACATAGGGAGGCCCGAAAATAATACGTTACAGTAATCGAGACGAGACGTAACGAACGCATGAATAATGATCTCAGCGTCGCTAGTGGACAAGATGGAACGAATTTTAGCGATATTACGGAGATGAAAGAAGGCCGTTTTAGTAACACTCTTAATGTGTGACTCAAACGAGAGAGTTGGGTCGAAGATAATACCCAGATTCTTTACCGAGTCTCCTTGTTTAATTGTTTGGTTGTCAAATGTTAAGGTGGTATTATTAAATAGATGTTGGTGTCTAGCAGGACCGATAATCAGCATTTCCGTTTTCTTAGCGTTGAGTTGCAAAAAGTTAGCGGACATCCATTGTTTAATTTCATTAAGACACGCCTCCAGCTGACTACAGTCCGGCGTGTTGGTCAGCTTTAGGGGCATGTAGAGTTGAGTGTCATCAGCATAACAGTGAAAGCTAACACCGTACTTGCGTATGATGTCACCCAGCGGCAGCATGTAAATACTAAAGAGTGCAGGGCCAAGAACCGAACCCTGGGGAACTCCGCACGTTACCTTGACATAGTCCGAGGTCACATTGTTATGGGAGACGCACTGCATCCTGTCAGTAAGATAAGAGTTAAACCAAGACAAGGCTAAGTCTGACATACCAATACGTGCTTTGATACGCTCTAATAAAATATTATGATCGACGGTATCGAAAGCGGCGCTAAGATCAAGAAGCAGCAACATAGATGACGCATCAGAATCCATCGTTAGCAATAGATCATTAGTCATTTTTGCGAGGGCTGTCTCCGTAGAGTGATTTGCCCTGAAACCGGATTGAAAAGGTTCACAGAGATTGTTAGTCACTAAGTGTTCATTTAGCTGCTGTGCAACAGTTTTTTCGAGAATTTTGGAAATAAACGGAAGGTGGGAGACCGGTCGGTAGTTTACCATGAGGTCAGGATCGAGGTTAGGTCTTTTGAGCAGAGGATGAATAACCGCTTTTTTGAATGCTAGGGGAACAGTGCCGGAGGAAAGTGATAAGTTTATAATATTTAACACTGATGGACCTAATAATACAAACAGTTCCTTGATAAGTTTCCCAGGAAGTGGGTCAAGTAAACATGTTGTTTGTTTTATCCCACTTACACGCTGTAATAATTCCTCTAATGTTATTTCATCAAAAATAGAGAGACTATTTTGGAGGGCAGTGTCCGTCGTATATACAGTCGTATTTGTGTTAATAGAACCCAGTTGTAGCTGGGATGCGTTGTCTTTAATCTCCTTTCTAATGAGTTCAATTTTCTTATTAAAGAAATTCATAAAATCATCTGCTGAGTGGGTGGAGCTACTGGGAGGAGTCCCTTGTTGGGTTAGCGATGCTACTGTACTAAACAGAAATTTAGGATCGTTTTTGTTGAGGCGGATGAGATTTGAGTAGTATTTAGCTTTAGCTAAGGTAAGCATGCGTTTATAAGTTATTAAACTATCACTCCATGCTTGATGGAAAACCTCAAGTTTAGTCGCGCGCCATTTGCGTTCCAGTTTTCTACATGATAATTTATGAGCTCTAATTTCTTCTGTAAACCATGGGGTGCGCCTTTTAGGGGCCCTTTTTTGCTTTAGCGGTGCTATACTATCAATAATTTCGCGCAAGGCATCGTCAAAGTTGTTAGTGAGTTTATCAATAGAGCCGACATAATTTGGGAATGGTGCTATTACCGAAGGCAGTAGGTCAGCAAGAGTCATCGTTGTGGCAGCATTAATGTTGCGGCCGCTATAGCAGTTATTATTATTATTAGCTTGTTGACAAAGAGTCAAAACTTCAAATTTTATAAGGTAATGATCGGACATTACTTTAGTATATGGAAGTATCATAACTTTGGAGGTGGTGACACCCCTGACAAGCACTAGATCTATTGTATTACCGTTGCGATGCGTGGGTTCATGTATTATTTGTGTAAGACCACAGCTATCAATTATGGTTTGGAGCGCCACGCACTGAGGGTCCGATGGGGTATTCATATGGATATTAAAGTCCCCCATTATGATTATATTGTCGGCGTGCGTCACTAGATCAGCAACGAACTCTGAGAATTCACTGATAAAGTCCGAATAGGGCCCAGGGGGGCGGTAGATAACAGCCAGGTCGAGAGGTAGCGGTGTGACGGACCTCATAGTAAGCACCTCAAACGATTTATATTTATTATTTAGGTTAGGGGTAAGGTTGAAATTTTCATTGTATATTAGTGCGACACCCCCTCCCCTTTTAAGAGGGCGGGCAACATGCGCATTCGTATAGTTAGGAGGAGATGCCTCATTGAGCGCAAAAAATTCGTCCGGTTTGAGCCAGGTTTCGCTAAGACCAATGACGTTAAGATTGTTGTCTCTAATGACCTCATTAACCAATAACGCCTTGGGAGACAATGATCTTATGTTTAAAAAGCCCATATTATAGGTATTGGGCTGTTTTGACGAGTTTTTGTTAAGATTATCCGTAGTGGCAATATTAACAATGTTGCGTTTATTATGCGTAGTGCACTTTAAATAGTTTCGACCATATCTAGGAATTGATATGACGGGAATTTTCCGATTGTTTGCTTGGTGCTGCAATAGACTGGACATATCATAATTTGCCACCTCAGTAGAATGCATGTCCACCTCTGACACAGACACAACAGAAAAAACATTATGTGAATTGTGTATTATTCTAAGAGAATTGCTATGCGTACATGGATTATCCAGCCTGGCGCTGGCTAGGTCTAGCTTAACTGACTCCTCACCCGGACTAACAGACATTGTAATTGCCTGTGACCGGGCTTGCTCTAGTGTAGTCAGTCAAGTGAGACTTAAATAGTAGTCTATGTTTCTAGACAGGATGATGGCGCCTTCCTGGTTAGGGTGAAGGCCGTCTCTCATCAGCAAGCCTGGTTTGCCCCAGAAAGAGGGCCAGTTATCAATAAACGTTAGTCCCTGCGTCCTACAGTAGCTAGCCAACCACTTGTTAAGCGAGACTAATCTGCTATATCTCTCATCATTGCCTCTCGCAGGCAGGGGGCCAGAGACAATTACTCGATGCCTGGACATCTTTCTGGCGAGATCACAAGTCCTGGCTATGTTTCTCTTTGTAATCTCTGACTGTCTCATTCTAGTGTCATTGGAGCCAACGTGTACAACTATATTCGCATAATTAGTGGTGCGATTAGCCTGTCGTACGTGTTTACTAGGCCTGTTGCGAGTTAGCTCCCTAAGATTAGCTTCAATGTCAGGTGCTCTGGCCCCGGGGATACACTTTATTGTGGCTGGTTTGCTAAGCTTTATGTTTCGGGTGATGGAGTCCCCTATAACTAAGGTGTGGTGCCCGGTAGACTGGGGTGTAGGACTAGCTAAAGAGCTAAATCTATTATGCGTCTCAACCGGTACACCGTAGCTTGTAGGCCGCTTAGGACTGCTACAAGCTGGGCTAGTTAGCTCGCTACAGCTAACGCTAGCAGATGTGTCCGCAACATCTAAAGTTACGACATTACTCTGCTCTAACTGGCGGACACGGCCCTCTAGCAGAGCCAACCTCTCCGTGAGTATGGTGCAAGACGCGCAGGAAGCCATTACTCACAGTGTTTTCTGTCACCGAGTGAAGTTCCTGCTGTCCTCAGGGAAGTGGTCGCGGTCTGTAGGAGTAGCTTCTTACTGACCGGCGCTGCCTTTCTCCGCGCTAGCTTAGCAGCTGGCTAGCTGAGGAAAGGGTGGTGGGACAGAGATCGGGTGATTTGCAAGTTAAATAGTACCACTAAAAATGTTTGAGAAGTGATAAAGAAAGCTGTAGTAATATTAAGTAGTCTATAATTTGAATCTAAACTTTCAGTAGACACCATATGGCTGGGCTAACAACTACAACAATAGATGACAGGCAGAAGACGCAGTCAAAGTGGAGCAACGTACATAAGACTCGCCCACCAAACGAGACATCCTGAAAAGACGGTCCAAGGTATTCTGCAAAACATAATCTATGCAAAATGTTGACCAAAGAACCGCAATTGCAGGTTATGTCGACCACAAGGAAGTGTTTTAAATATAGAAAAAAAAGTCATAATATTACTCCTTTCATGCGCCTTATAATCTGGTACGCAGTATGGTCTAAAAAATAAGAGAATGAACTAAATGCTTAAATAATTGAATGTATTAAATAAATGAATGCCATATTTAATAACACATGCATGTGTTCAATTTCAATTATTATCAATTGGCATATTTTAGTATTTTTTATACATACATTTACTTAATTGTGTCCCTTTTGGCTGTCCATAGAATTACACCACATATCTTCCTGTTAATGAGACTACATTTAATGTGCATTTCTCAATAAGATTGTAACTAGAATTATTTAAAACCAGGAGTCAAATTTCGTAGTGTATGCATGCAATTTTAATTATATAGTCATACACATGCAACAATAACTTATGCGCATAACTGTTATTGATAGTAGTCTAAAAGCAATTAGCATATTAGATAGTGATTGTTTTGTGGGGATGATAATCATCTTTTAATTGTTTTAATGACATTTATTTTTTATGTTTTTATTTACAGGTTAAGTTGAGGGGAGGAGAGTGTTACAGACTCTGTAATAATGATTGATATCTGTTTGCACAATTGACTCGGACGCTTCCCGAATACAGCTGCGTACAAAGCATTTGCAAACTGAAGGATTCTTTGCTATTGACCATTGATAGTTTGACGTGCAAATATGTGTGTGTGTGTGTGTGTGTGTGTGTGTGTGTGTGTGGTTGTAATCTACTCTCTGGAGCTCAGTTGATGCAAACCTTGATCAATAACTGGCCCCAAATCATCCTTCCTGCGCTCTGCATTGTCTGAGGGCTAGACATTTATTTTGCTTTGTGTCCCATCTTTTATTCTACAGCCTGGTTTCATGAGGGAAACTTGCATTATTAATATGCTGTTTTGTCAGTCAGCAGAGATGCCATGCATTTCTTTAATTATTTCCTTATATGTTGTGGCACATTATTTTACCTTTCACTGTCTCGAGGCGTCCGTTCTCCCTGCTTCTTCCTCTATAGCTCTGTAGCTATTACTGACGAGTCGATTTCACGAGCCACTGATGCAGAGAGGGTACAGGAGAATGTTCCATGTGCGAGTATGAATTGCAATAGCTGTGCCTCATAGAAGAAACAGTAATTACATGAATTGACACAATGTTCATATAAGCTCTGCTAATTGTGCATTTTCTACCCTTTCTTTGAATAAATCTCTAACAAATGTATTTAATGACCCCCAAACTGATGTCAAGATGGAGCAGGGGCTCCTTACTAATGGGCGATATGGACGAAAAAGTACATCTCGATATATTTTTACTTAAACTTGATATTCGATATGTATCTCGATATATTTTCCGGTGAAAATATACATATAAAGATATTCATTTTTGAGCGAGATTCACAGAAGTTGTAGTGAATGACAACTGTACTGTAAACACTTTTATTAACCCAGTTAGTCAAGATGGGTATTAACAGTACAGCAAAGAAACTGTTTGAGTAGCACATAATTACATAACATAAATACAATAGAAACATATTATTTCTACGTAAAATAAATAACATAGCTGTGCAAATAATACAAAATGTATCAAACTCAGATAAAAAATAAATGCAGTCAGGCACTTTTTAATTCCCAGTCGACGATGTAATGGACTGTCACACACGTACGGTTCTGGTCAGCGCCAAGTAAGTGACTTGACTTAATTGTGCGGCTATGATCTTCCTCACTTCGGCATACATTTTTGGCAGCGTTTCCTGTGCGAAATATGCCCGGCTTGGCAACTCCAGAACAGTTTTGATATGGGCTTACATGGTAAACAACTAAAATAAATGTTTTATCCAGACTAGAGATGTCTGATAATGGCTTTTTTGCCGATATCCGATATCCCGATATTGTCCAACTCTTAATTACCGATTCCGATATCAACCGATACCGATATATACAGTCGTAGAATTAACACATTATTATGCCTAATTTTGTTGTGATGCCCCGCTGGATGCATTAAACAATGTAACACGGTTTTCCAAAATAAATCAACTCAAGTTATGGAAAAAAATGCCAACATGGAACTGCCATATTTATTATTGAAGTCACGAAGTGCATTATTTTTTTTAACATGCCTCAAAACAGAAGCTTGGAACTTGGGACATGCTCTCCCTGAGAGAGCATGAGGAGGTTGAGGTGGGCGGAGTTTGCATATTGTAGCGTCCCAGAAGAGATTAGTGCTGCAAGGGGTTCTGGGTATTTGTTCTGTTGTGTTTATGTTGTGTTACGGTGCAGATGTTCTCCCTAAATGTGTTTGTCATTCTTATTTGGTGTGGGTTCACAGTGTGGCGCATATTTGTAACAGTGTTACAGTTGTTTATACGGCCAACCTCAGTCTGACCTGTATGGTTGTTGACCAAGTATGCCTTGCATTCACTTGTGTGTGTGAAAAGCCGAAGATATGTGATTGGGCCGGCATGCAAAGGCAGTGCCTTTAAGGAATGGTTGCCCCGGGAGATTTTCGGGAGGGGCACTGAAATTCGGGAGTCTCCCGGGAAAATCGTGAGGGTTGGCAAGTATGACTGGGAGACGCAACTGCTCTGTAATTCTCCCTACATCCGTGTTTTACCGGATATGTACCCCTCCGTACAGCAGCGTTTTAAAAAGTCATTAATTTTACTTTTTGAAACCGATACCGATAATTTTCGATATAACATTTTAAAGCATTTATCGTCCGGCCGATATTATCGGACATCTCTAATTGTATATATTATATAATAATATTATCTAATATAATTATATCATATATTAGTATATACTATGTACTGTATATGTAATACGTAAATATTACATATGTTATATTGTATATTGCTACTATGGTACATTTTTAGTCTACTTTATACCTGCATTATCCTTTCCAACCTTACCCTTTCCATCCTTTGTAACTGAGCAACTGTGTGGAACAAGTTCCCTTGTGGATCAATAAAGTTTGTCTAAGTCTAAGATCAGGGTGTCTAAACTTACTTTGTATATTATTTTTATTTTTTAGCCAAAACATGTCAGCTTTTTTGTCATTACATTCAGATTGTTTGCTTTGTTCTTACATTTGTACTGTTGTTTTGTATGTTATTTTTTGAAAGCACGCAACTTTTAAAATTTTAACAGACACATTAGGTACATAAGCATAAAGTATCGGATCGGTATCACCGATATCAGCCTGAATTTTACTTAGTATCTGTTCAGAAAGAAAATCTGTGATATCGTACATCACTATACATTATGAGGGTGAGTCCATAACGCACTATATAGCTGACTGAATGATGGTGTTTGATTTAGTGTGAACAATTTCATTGGTCGATCGACCTTAATTCATGTAACAATAAACGGTAACAATAATAATCCCAGTAAAATTACTAATGGTTAGTATTACCGTTTTAAATTGAAATGATCGACAAACCGTGATTAATACCTACACTTTGATAAACTCACGGACTGTCTCGCCCTAGCTCGTTAGCTAGCTTGAATGCTAACTTTAATACATGACACATTAATGTTTTTCTTGATCAAGAAACAACATACTGTACGTGTATAAACACATTGCTGTCTGAGTAAATAAGATAATCAATTGTGCACATTGTCTCTTAGACCAGAGTGATCAATCTATACCGGTACTCAAAGAAATAAAACACAGACAGAGGTGTTTTTTTATCAACTGTATATTAACACAGACAAATGTGTTTTTGATTGATTGGGACTTTTATTAGTAGGTTGCACATTGAAGTATATATTCCGTACAATTGACCACCACATGGTAACATCCGCATAAGTTTTTCAACTTGTTTAAGTTTGGGTCCAGGAAGGGAATTCCGGTGATTTCATACAAACAGGAAATGAAGCCAAGTAAACAAAACATTTTCCAATATAAAAAAAAATGTATCGATACAATTTTTTAAACTTTTATATATTCAAATGGCAACAATGGCAATACTAAATTGGCCCTAGTGTGTGAATGTGAGTGTGAATGTTGTCTATCTGTGTTGGCCCTGTAATGAGGTGGCGACTTGTCCAGGGTGTACCGCTGGGATAGGCTCCAGCCACCCCCGTGACTGCAAGAGGGACAAGCTGTAGAAAATGGATGTACGGATGGATAAACATATTCAAACACTACCCAAAAAAATTTAGTTCTTAAAAAAAAACAGAACAGGCTGTAATGTTTTCCCCAGAAAGTATATTTTATATCTATTAATTTTAGTTTTTTGGTTTTTTTTCTATACAGGATCATACATTGGTCATATTCAAAGTCCTGATGTGTCCAGGGACATATTTCCTGAGTTTATAAACGTAATATAAATTTTTTTTTAAACGAAGTAAGATTTTGTGATGTTAAAAAATATCGATGTAATCATAGTAGTATCGACTAGATACGCTCTTGTACTTTGTATCATTACAGTGGGTGTTAGGTGTAGATCCACCAATGGCGTTTGTTTATATTGTAGCGTCCCGGAAGAGTTGGTGCTGCGGGGTATTCTGGGAATTTGTTCTGTAGTGTTTATGTTGTGTTGCGGTGCAAATATTCTTACAAAATGTGTTTGTCATTGTTCTTTAGTGTGGTTTCACTATATGGCACATGTTTATGACAGTGTTGGCATTGTTCATACTGTCACCCTTAGTGTGACATGTATGGCTAAGTATACGCTTCATTCGCACATGTGTAATGTGTTCAAAGTCAAAATGTTTGTGTCATTAGTTCATTATCGGGCACAACGTTGTTAATTATAGATCAGTGGTTCTTAATCTGGGTTCGATCGAACCCTAGGGGTTCAGTGAGTCGGCCTCAGGGGTTCGTCGAAGCTTCCGCCACGGAGGTAAAGACACATCCGACTTATCATGTAAATAAAAACTTTTCCCTATCGGCGTATTATGAATACCCCCAAACAATGTTCCCTCTAATTTTCCATCTGATTTGCAGGTTTTTTGATTGATCGATTGAAACTTTTACTAGCAGATTGCAAAGGAAGAGAATACATTACATGAAACAGTACAGTTTACAAAGTACAGTACATATTCCGTACAATTGACCACTAAATGGTAACACCCCAATAAGTTTTTCAACTTGTTTAAGTCGGGGTCCACGTTAATCAATTCATGGTAATGTGTGTAATTTGTTGTGAGTTCATGCACAGTTCATTTTGTGTACCAGTAAATAAAACATGACTTTTTCTTGAATTTGAAAAAAAACATCTTATTTTTCACTAAAGAAGGGTTCGGTGAATGCGCATATGAAACTGGTGGGGTTCGGTACCTCCAACAAGGTTAATAACCACTGTTATAGACTATATGATTTGCTAACGGACCAAACTCGCCACAAAAATAATGTTAAAGATTCTAAGTTGCCATCAATCCTACGTGGGTGCTCAGCATTGATCGGCGCCTATGTCTGGAATTGCAGTGGGAGTAATAATATCAGTGCATTGACAGGAGAAAACTAAAGTGAAACCTGTTATTTTCGCATTCATTGTTTTTTCTTTTTTAGAGGAGTTTCAAATACACATTAATACAAATGCCCACACAATAGTATGGGTAGGTGGACATTATTTTGAGGCCGCGTTTCACTCGACTGACATGCTGTGCTGTTTAGCGGCACCACAAAAGTTACCTTTTTTTCTTTTTCATTTTGCTCTTTGTACCTGTTCAATACACGTGCGTTTGACTCACCAGTATTTTTTGTGCCCCGTGACTTGTTTTTCTTTCATCTTGCTCTCCAGGTTGCACTTAATCACAAAGTTCCTCCTTAACAGGACCTCAATCTCTGGTTAGTTTGCTCTGTGTTTCTGTGTGTCCTTTAGGGCAAACTGACCTTTTGTGGAGACAAATACAATTATTATGGTGGCATTTATTGGTCATGATGAAGATTTTGTTTATTGCAGAATTTGTTTTAAGAATGCTATGTACAAGTGTTTGCATGCATTTTCAAAATGCACCTTCAATCAATGTTTATTTACATAGCCCTAAATCACAAGCGTCTCAAAGGGCTGCACAAGCCACAACGACATCCTTGGTACAGAGCCCACTTAAGGGCAAGGAAAACTCACCCCAGTGGGACGTCAATGTGAATGACTATGAGAAACCTTGGAGAGGACCGCATATGTGGGTAACCCCCCCCCTCAAGGGGAGACCGAAAGCAATGGATGTCGAGTGGGTCTGACATAATATTGTGAAAGTCCAGTCCATAGTGGATCCAACATATTAGTGAAAGTCCAGTCCACAGTGGATCCAACATAACAGCGAGAGTCCAGTCCATAGTGGGGCCAGCAGGAGACCATCTTGAGCAGAGACGGGTCAGCAGCGCAGAGATGTCCCCAACTGATGCACAGGTGAGCGGTCCACCCCGGGTGCCGACCCTGGGTGGCACCCGGTGCCCGGGAGGGCATTCCAGAGTACTGGAGCCCAAATAGAAAACGCTCTATAGCCCGCAGACTTTTTTTTGGGCTCTGGGAATCATTAATAAGCTGGAGTTCTTTGAACGCAGATTTCTTGCCGGGACATATGATACAATACAATCAGCAAGATAGGCTGGAGCTAGACCGTGTAGTATTTTATACGTAAGTAGTAAAACCTTAAAGCCACATCTTAAGTGCACAGGAAGCCAGTGCAGGTGAGCCAGTATAGGCGTGATATGATCAAACTTTCTTGTTCTTGTCAAAAGTCTAGCAGCCGCATTTTGTACCAACTGTAATCTTTTAATGCTAGACATAGGTGAGACCCAAAAATAATACGTTACAGTAATCGAGACGAGACGTAACGGACGCATGAATAATTATCTCAGCGTCGCTAGTGGACAAAATGGAACGAATTTTAGCGATATTACGGAGATGAAAGAAGGCCGTTTTAGTAACACTCTTAATGTGTGACTCAAACGAGAGAGTTGGGTCGAAGATAATACCCAGATCCTTTACCGAGTCGCCTTGTGTAATTGTTTGGTTATAAAATGTTAAGGTGGTATTATTAAATAGATGTCGGTGTCTAGCAGGACCGATAATCAGCATTTCCGTTTTCTTGGCGTTGAGTTGCAAAAAGTTAGCGGACATCCATTGTTTAATTTCATTAAGACACGCCTCCAGCTGACTACAATCCAGCGTGTTGGTCAGCTTTAGGGGCATGTAGAGTGTTGGGTGTCATCAGCATAACAGTGAAAGCTAACACCGTATTTGCGTATGATGTCGCCTAGCGGCAGCATGTATATACTGAAAAGTGCAGGGCCAAGAACCGAACCCTGGGGAACTCTGCACGTTACCTTAACATAGTCCGAGGTCACATTGTTATGGGAGACGCACTGCATCCTGTCAGTAAGATAAGAGTTAAACCAAGACAAGGCTAAGTCTGACATACCAACACATGTTTTGATACGCTCTAATAAACTATTATGATTGACGGTATCGAAAGCGGCGCTAAGATCAAGAAGCAGCAACATAGATGACGCATCAGAATCCATCGTTAGCAATAGATCATTAGTTATTTTTGCGAGGGCTGTCTCCGTAGAGTGATTTGCCCTGAATCCGGATTGAAAGGGTTTACAGAGATTGTTAGACACTAAGTGTTCATTTAGCTGCTGTGCAACAATTTTTTCGAGGATTTTCGAAATAAAGGGAAGGTGGGACACCGGTCGGTAGTTTACCATGAGGTCAGGATCGAGGTTAGGTCTTTTGAGCAGAGGATGAATAACCGCTTTTTTGAATGCTAAGGGAACAGTGCCAGAGGAAAGTGATAAGTTTATAATATTTAGCACTGTTGGACCTAATATTACAAACAGTTCCTTGATAAGTTTCACAGGAAGTGGGTCAAGTAAACATGTTGTTTGTTTTATCCCACTTACACGCCGTAATAATTCCTCTAATGTAATTTCATCAAAAAAAGAGAGACTATTTTGGAGGGCAGTATCCGTTGTATATACAGTCATATCCGTGTTAATAGAACCCAGTTGTAGCTGGGATGCGTTGTCTTTAATCTCCTTTCTAATGAGTTCATTTTTCTTATTAAAGAAATTCATAAAGTCATCTGCCGAGTGGGTGGAGCTACTGTGAGGAGTCCCTTGTTGGGTTAGCGATGCTACTGTACTAAACAAAAATTTAGGATCGTTTTTGTTGAGGCGGATGAGATTTGAGTAATATTTAGCTTTAGTTAAGGTAAGCATGTGTTTATAAGTTATTAAACTATCACTCCATGCTTGATGGAAAACCTCAAGTTTAGTCGCGCGCCATTTGCGTTCCAGCTTTCTACATGATAATTTATGAGCTCTAGTTTCTTCTGTAAACCATGGGGTGCGCCTTTTAGGGGCCCTTTTTAGCTTTAGTGGTGCTATACTATCAATGGTTTCGCGCAGGGCGTCATCAAAGTTGTTAGTGAGGTTATCAATAGAGCCCACATAATTTGGGAATGGTGCCATTACTGAAGGCAGTATGTCAGCAAGAGTCATCGTTGTGGCAGCATTAATGTTGCGGCTGCTATAGCAGTTATTATTATTATTAGCTTGTTGACAATGAGTCAGAACTTCGAATTTTATAAGGTAATGATCGGACATTACTTTAGTACACGGGAGTATCATAACTTTGGAGGTGGTGACACCCCTGACAAGCACTAGATCTATCGTATTACCGTTGCGATGCGTGGATTCATTTATTATTTGTGTAAGACCACAGCTATCAATTATAGTCTGGAGCGCCACGCACTGAGGGTCCGATGGGGTATTCATATGGATATTAAAGTCCCCCATTATGATTATATTGTCGGCATGCGTCACTAGATCAGCAACAAACTCTGAAAATTCACTGATAAAGTCCGAATAGGGCCCAGGGGGGCCGGTAGATAACAGCCAGGTCGAGAGGCAGCGGTGTGACAGACCTCATAGTAAGCACCTCAAACGATTTATACTTATTATTTAGGTTATGGGTAAGGTTAAAGTTTTCATTGTATATTAGTGCGACCCCCCCCAACCATTTTAAAGGGACGGGCAATATGTGCATTCGTATAGTTAGGAGGAGATGCCTCCTTTAGCGCTAAAAAAATCGTCTGGTTTGAGCCAGGTTTCGCTAAGACCAATGACGTTAAGATTGTTGTCTCTAATGACCTCATTAACTAATAACGTTTTGGGAGACAATGATCTTATGTTTAAAAAGCCCATATTATAGGTATTGTGCTGTTTTGACAAGTTTTTGTTGAAATTATCCGTAGTAGCAATATTAATAATGTTGCGTTTATTATGCGTAGTGCACTTTAAATAGTTTTGACCATATCTAGGAATTGATATGACGGGAATTTTCAGATTGTTTGCTTGGTGCTGCGATAAACTGAACGCATCATAATTTGCCACCTCAGTAGAATGCATGTCTACCTCTGACACAGTCACAACAGAAAAAACATTATGTGAGTTGTGTATTATTCTAAGAGAATTGCAATGTGTGCATGGATTATCCAGCCTGGCGCTGGGTAGTTCTAGCTTAACTGATTCCTGGAACCCATTGTTCATGTTTACATGAACAATCGCTTCACTATACAAACTTTTCGATTTACAAACCCTGTTCAAGAACCAATCACGTTCTTAAATCGATGTTTCATTGTATAAGGCCAGAAAAGAAATCCAGGAAAAACAGGAAAAATCCCATCCTGAAAACAAATTTGCAACTGTCGGGTTTCAAATGTATTGTTATTTAGAAGTGGGAATCTTTGGGCACCTCTGGGTTTGTTGTATTGTGATTGTTGAGGTGAGGATTCGATTCAGAATCGATCCTTCATTCAACACGCAAAATCCACGCAGTTGCTATTATTTTTTACTTAAGTACATTGGAGAATAGGGCCCAATGTGTGCAGCTTTGGTGAATTATTTGCCCAATAGGTTAAGACAATGCCAGATGGTGGACAATGGTGTTCACAGACACATTGACATGTTCACTATGGGGTTTACTCATTTGTGTTGCCAACTATTCAGACAAAATGGCTGAATGTTGAGTTATTTTTAGTCTGAGAAGATTTGATTAAATGTTTTTGGAAATGTGAGAGGTTTCATCACTTCTGTGTGGTGTGCATGTCTACACTTAATGCATTACTCAACACGCTCTGAGAGCTTGCATCATATAAATTCCCAAATGTTTGTATTCTCTCTTTCACACAATGATTGTGAATGCTGCCACTGGTGGAATATAACCCTCGTCAGACCAATGATGCTGAATGAGAGGCGCTTTTAAGGATGCTAATTGCATGGTATTTATGGACACTGGATATAATGATTGGACGGTCGACCATATTGGGGAACTTTACCAGATAAACCTTACACGCGCTAAGATCATCTCTTGCAGATAGTGTGGAAAGACACACATTGTTTCAGAGAACACTTATATTATTACAAGGAGAACATGTTGTTGTCAGAGTCGACTAAGGTCTAACTAAAACTGGACTTAAGGCAGTGGGTAAAAGTATCTGTCTACCATATACACTATATTGCCAAAAGTATTTGGCCACCTGCCTTGACTCACATATGAACTTGAAGTGCCATCCCATTCCTAACCCATTGGGTTCAATATGATGTTGGTCCACCTTTTGCAGCTATTGAAGCTTCAACACTTCTGGGAAGGCTGTCCACAAGGTTGCGGAGTGTGTTTATAGTAATTTTCGACCATTCTTCCAAAAGCGCATTGGTGAGGTCACACACTGATGTTGGTCCAGAAGGCCTGGCTCTCAGTTTCCGTTCTAATTCATCTCAAAGGTGTTCTATCGGGTTCAAGTCAGGACTCTGTGCAGGCCAGTCAAGTTCATCCACACCAGACTTAATGGGCCTTGCCTTGTGCACTGGTGCACCGTCATGTTGGAATTGGAATGGGCCCCCTCCAAACTGTTCCCACAAGGTTGGGAGAATGGAATTGTTCAAAATGTTTTGGTATCCTGGAGCATGCAAAGTTTATTTGACTGGAACTAAGGGGCCATTCATCACTCCAGAGAACGCGTCTCCACTGCTCTAGAGTCCAGTGGCGACGTGCTTTACACCACTGCATCCGACGCTTTGCATTGGACTTGGTGATGTATGGCTTAGTTGCAGCTGATCGGCCATGGAAACTCATTCCATGAAGCTCTCTGCGTACTGTACGTGGGCTAATTGGAAGGTCACATGAAGTTTGGAGCTCTGTAGGAACTGACTGTGCAGAAAGTCGGCGACCTCTTTGCACTATGCGCTTCAGCATCCGCTGACCCCTCTCTGTCTGTATACATGGCCTACCACTTCGTGGCTGGGTTGCTGTTGTTCCCAAACTCTTCCATTTTCTTATCATAAAGCCGACATTTGACTTTGGAATATTTAGGAGTGAGGACATTTCACGACTGGATTTGTTGCACAGGTGGCATCCTACGACAGTTCCACACTGGAAATCACTGAGCTCTTGAGAGCGGCCCATTCTTTCACAAATGTTTGTAGAAACAGTCTCCATGCCTAAGTGCTTGATTTTATACACCTGTGGCCGGGCCAGGTGATTAGGACACCTGATTCTGATCATTTAGATGGATGGCCACATACTTTTGGCAATATAGTGTATGTCACATTATTTGTGGCACAGTTCAAGATGTGGAATTTTACTCCGTCGTGTTGTCGATTTGTCTATATTCAGTGTTTCCTTTTATATAAGGTAATTATCATAGTTATACAAAAATGCATGGTATCAGATATGTAAATACAAATGTTTTAACATCATGTTTTGAACTAATGTGTCCAAACATTTTAGTATGCAAAAGAGTTAGGTCTGGTCCACAATCTTATTATCAAAGGGGGAAATAAATACAACCTGTGCTGATTTTGAAATTGTAACCTCAAACAAAAAGACGTGGATAGTTCATAGTTTTATTAGGTACATGTTCTCCACCTATCCATTTTGTATAATGTTTGGCCTCATTTGGTTCGTGGGTATGCTCAAACTTATCCCACATGGAAGAAATACAAGATAATAGTCAGTCGCTAGTGGGGTAAGACAAGTGGCAATTCAGCCCAGAGTTACATGGGAGAACCTTTTTAATGAACTCAAGGGCGCTGGGCCCAAAACGCGTAACCCTGACTAAAGAAATGGACTAAAAACAAATGTCTACGGTTACAAATTGCAGAAAAAATAGCCATGTTATTCAAAACACAACAGTCCACTGCAGTCGACATCAAAGATTTACAACCAAGAAAAAGGTTGGTAACACACCTAGCAGTAATGGATTGAGATTAGGGTAGCGACATAGACAGTATAAATCAGGGGTCCCGAAACCACGGCCCGCCAGCGTCCACAATCCATCCCGCAGGAGATCCCAGGTTAAATAAAATAAATACATCTAAGTATTATTATTATTATTATAAATATGTCCTGTCCAGCCGCTTAGGCAAATCTTATTGTTGATGTAGATGCCCATATGTGTTGTACAGATTTACTGTATGAAAGAGAAGTATGGAAAACTTCGCTTGTGGCCTTATTTGTATTTGACTTTATTAAATGTTTTGATGTATTTAGTGTTTGGGCCGGAAGAGGACAGAAAAAATAATCAAAAAAGGACACAGAGGGGGAAATTACAGTCGTGGTCAAAAGTTTACATACACTTGTGAAGGACATAATGTCATGGCTGTCTTGAGTTTCCAATAATTTCTACAACTCTTATTTTTTTGTGAAAGAGTGGTTGGAGCACATACTTGTTGGTCACAAAAAACATTCATGAAGTGTGGTTCTTTTATTAATTTATTATGGGTCTACTGAAAATGTGACCAAATCTGCATATATATATATATATATATATATATATATATATATATATATATATATGCATAAACACACACAAATAGATAGCCTTGCCCCTACCCAAGGTAGCCCCCTGAGTCAAAATGTCAGGGGACCCTTGCTACAAATACGAATATACTGTATATATGGCTGACGATACAGCTTTTAATGATATTTTCATGTTGTGATAATGCATGTTGATGACACGTTGTAGCTTTGTCCACAAGTCTGACAGCGACAAATAGGGTATTTATTTGTCCTCGACGCAATACAGCGTCCTCGCTAGCAGCTAACATCCTAAAGCCATTTCTAATTAGTTACTAATCCTCGCCTCCTTGGCGACAGTATCATTATTATTGGAGGACGAGGAACAGCTAAAAAAAACTACACACTTTGAGAAGATACAAAAAGCCATGCTATCCGCTAAGCTGTAGCTTGTCAATGTAAACTGGGGTGGGTGGATTGATACAAATTGACAGTCCCAATACCATGTATAGAATCTGGTAAAGAATATAGACGAAGTCAGGCTGCAGAGAGGCGACAAGGAAGACACGAGACAATGAACACAACAAGGGATACAACACAGAGAGCAAAGAGTGTGCATAGAGCTTGACGATTAGGCTTACTGTACTAAACAGGTAGCTACGTTCTGGCGCGGGATAGCAGGTTGTGCAGGCTTATGAAGGCAGGTCCTCTGATCAGTGACAGGTGCGCTGATTGCTGGCGATTGATTGCAGCTGCTTGCTGCAGCCGGACTGGCAGGCGCTCGGTGTGCTCCCTGAGGTGCGCTCAGCGGTGCGCACACATGAGTGCGCACTGAAATGCGCTCGGGCGGTGACAAAATCTAAATTGTGGCATGGAAGTTTGCAGCTACTATTCAAACCAATGTTTACCTGTCAGAGTTGGCATTAGAATCATTGCAGGTACATTCAATACCAAAGATGCATAAACTGCATGAAGCACTCATCAACACATCTATTCAAAGAACTGATATCTAAATAATACTCCCACCTATTTTACCCTACAGGCATTACAAAGGACGTGTGTTGTGTGTGTGTGTGTGTGTGTGTGTGTGTGTGTGTGTGTGTGTGTGTGTGTGTGTGTGTGTGTGTGTGTGTGTGTACGTGTGTGTGTGTGTGTGTGTGTGTGTGTGTGTGTGTGTGTGTGTGTGTGTGTGTGTGCAACATAGGTAATGCTCCTCTGACTCTTTTGCTGAGTCCACAGCTTCATCATCATTAGGCCACTGCAGTGATAAGACAAAGTGATAGAGGCCGACGGGGATGTGGGGGTAGGCGTGGGTGCCGGGGAAATACGATGGGGTTCTGCAGCCGAGACGTCAAGGGGATTATCTTCACTACTCCCACCTAGCGAATAGATTCTCTCACCCACTCTGATGAAAGACACCGCTATTTTTTTTTTAATTAACATTTGACAGCATGATACATACTGTAGCAAAAATGTGATGCATGAGAGTAAAAGTTGAGTTACATCAGACATCCACTGGTGAAAATTGCATTTGCATTTATTTCCACCCACCTGTTTCCCCATTAACGTTGGTTGCGGCCCACGGCAGAACGTCCAACTGTGTAAACAAGCAATGGTTATGCTAACCTAACACAAATTAATGCTACAACAAACATGTATATATTTTTATAGATATGCATGCTGGTTCTAGCTATTGGGCTGTTTCTAGTTTTATATATTTTTTTATTTATTATTTTTTATTATAATTATTATTATTACTATTTTCTTTTTCTTTTTTTAACACTGTGGCACTTTGAGGTTGTTTGCTCAACGTAAAGTGCTTTTTACAAATAAAATCTATGATTATTATTATTATTATTACATTTCACTTTTCTTATAACACTGTAAAAAAGATACACCGTAGTTACTCAATAGGAGGCAACAAATTAGAATAAAATAGAATAGAAATTACTTTATTGATCCCTGGGGGAAATTCAGTAAATTGCGTACAATTCACAAATTGTTGGCAAAAGTATTAATTAAATATGACAATGACCTTAAAAGTGTTTAAATTAAGTACATTATTCATACATACTTATATGCACGCATATGTACCTACGCTACCACATACATACACAAATACAGTACATTCCTACACACTCAAAGTTCCTACATCCACACACACATTCACTGTACAAACATACATATACACATACTGTACATATACACTCACTGTACAAACATACATATACACATACTGTACATATACATTCACTGTACAAACATACATATACACATACTGTACATATACACTCACTGTACAAACATACATATACACATACTGTACATACCCTACTGTGCAATATTACCCTTCGAGTGCAATACGTCCGACACTGATTGCTATTTATTACTCTGGTACTCTTGTCCTGTTCTTTATATTGTACAGTATTTTGTATTGCTACAGTGTTTTGTATATTGTACAGGGTTGCTTATTATTTGTATTGGATAGTAGTCTGTTTATTTCAATTGTTAGTTTTTTTCTTTATTACATGTTGTGTAATTTATTTTTACCCCATATTTGTTCCCACTACCGCACCTTAAATTGGAGTCCTTAATCTCATTATATGCAAATATAATGACAAAAAAGTCCATTCTATTCTATTCTTCTATTCTACATATACATTCACTGTACAGACATACATATACACATACTGTACTTATACAAGCACATATGCATACATACAGTCACGCATATAATCACGTTTTATCAAACATATATTAACGTTGTTGCCCTAGGGTAAACTGGGTAACACACGGCGCACTGACAAAGCTTAACCTATTGTTACTATAACAATCTACAAGTTTAATACAATTTGCCTCTCTTTCTTCCCCTCAATTTGTCTGCTTTCTTTTGTATTTCAAGTTATCATTACATATATGTATTGTGGCATTTGAAACAATTGTATTGTTGATAATAGAGGGAATTATTATTATTAATTAATAATAGGGCTATTTCTGTTGGTATTTGTATTGCTGCATTTGTAGTGCAATAATGTTCATTGTCATTTCTGTGTTATTAATATTTACTTCACTAACTGCTTCTTTGCTATCACTTTTACTATCATATTTGTACATATCATATTTGCTGTTCTGTTGTTGTTGTGGTTGTTATTGTTGTGATTGTTGTTGTCTCTCTGTCTTATCCCCCTCTTGTACCAGCAATTTCCCCCTATGTTTTCCTTTTTTTCTCTTTCTATCCCCTCTTGCTCCGGCTGCACCAAATAATAATATAAATCCATTTAATAAAGTCAAATACAAAATAGGCAACAAGAGAAGTATCCCACTCTTCACTTTTGTAAAGTAAATCAGTACAGCCGATATGGGCATCTACTGTACATCAACAATATTATTTGCCTGAGTAGCTGGAAAGGACAAACAAAACAAAAAAAGTAGAGTCAAAACACAAAAATGAACAAAACCTAAGCAAACATTTTAGGGAGATATTAAGAGAACTGTCTAAATGAGTTAACTGTACTGATAGTGACATTAAACTCAATATATTGTATTTAAA